>NC_084799.1:154349065-154665851 GCF_963169125.1 Humulus lupulus
TATAATACTTTTTAAAATCTATTAGATTTTAGTGTTGTCTTAGACCCCTTTTGGTGTAGTGAGAGTTCCGACCTTTAACTCACTCAGAAGCCCATCCTTAACTAGTCTTTGAATCCTATCTAAGTTAATATGACTTAGTCTTAGGTGCCAAAGATATGTATCGTCTTGAGGTACTCTTTGTTGTTTTGGCTTTGGTTGTTCATATTTGAACATTTCAGTATTGAGTAGTGACGACATTTTAGATCTTATCGCATACAGACCTCCCTCTAGATTTCCATGACACATGCAAACCATTTCTTGAAATAATAGCAGAGTTATTATTAAAAGAAATAGAATAACATTGTTCTAAACATTTTAAAATAGAAAATAAATTCCTTTTAAAATCAGGAATAAAATAGATGTCTTTTAGAAATAAATTTTATTATCAGTAAAATTTTTTTCGCTTCTCCCACTGCTCTGGCTGAAACAAAAGCCCATGTCGCCACTCTTAGTGTGAACTCCCCTTCTTCGAGATCTCTTCAAGAGCTAAGCATTTGCAAATCAGAACAAACATGATTAGTAGCTCCTGAATCAACTATCCAGGTATAACAATTATTTTCCACTAAACAAGCCTCATTGTCCAACAAATCAGATTTACTCTACTTTTTCTTCTTTAACTCCTTAATGTTCCTTTTGCAATTCCTCTTACTATACCCATTTGTATGGCAGTGGAAACAATTCCCATTGTAGTTGGAGTGGGAAACTTCTTTGCCCTTGCCTTTGTTAATGCTAGACTTTTGAGTTGTGTGCTCAGTCATTGACAATAGATTCTTGTTACTTTTCCACCTTTTAATATTACGAGTTAATTGTCATTAGCAAGAATGGACATATGTGAGTTTCCTCCAGTTATTGTATTACTATAATTAAATAACAAAATAATAATAAATACACTCATACACCATAAATCATAGCATTCATACAATGACATAAAAAATAAACGTGATGCATGCTTACAAAAACCTATTCATCTAAGTACAATGATGAGATAACAAACACAAGTAAGTGTCGTCGATAGGATAGGTCAAATATTTGCTAGTTAAAATGAGACGCTCTCAATTTTTATTATATCAAAATATCAGATAACTTTAAAATAAACAATTATAGTTATTTTCCTCAAAAATATATCCAGCTAGGGTAGATATATTTTTCGTGAGTGGAACCTACTATTTCAGGTTTCTCGACTTAACCAACGAGTATCATCGATAGGATAGGTCAAACATGGAATACATCTAAAAAACCTATCATAAAGAGGTCTACATGTTAAAATCCTAGCCAAAACACCTTTCGATAGGGAGGACGAAAGCAAAGCTATCTCGAGGCCTTGACAGAAACCAACATTTTTTCAACCAATAGTAGAGACCGTAGGTTATTGTGCCTTATAACCTTCTCCCACTCACTATTTTAGAAATAAAATGTTTTCTATTAAAATATCTCATATTTTAATTACTAAGTGATTATTACCAATGTTTAACTACTAAATCTAATTCACTTATGTAAACCCAAATTTTAACTCTTAAAATTCTAAGATTACCAAATTTAGAACAATTACTAATTAATTCTAAACTATGTTTTACCTAGGTATTAAACTCATTAATAACTTTAAAACATATTAAGGTAATTCAGACATATTAATGTGACATTACCCAATTTATCTTCTTAAATCTAATTCACATTATTTGAGTCTATTTATGGTAGAAAAAGAACTATACTAATTTTCTATCCTATGAGACATGTTAATTATAAAATTAACATTCATACATTGCATGCCATATTAATGATGCAATGAGTGGGCATTCCTATTCTACATAGCATGTGAAGTGATCATATCAACATATTACCAACCATACAATATAATTAAACATTAGGGTATTGACTGGGTTCTCTTTGTTAAATGAAATTACAGAAATACACCAAGACATTCTTCGGACTTCAAAGTTTCTTGTAATCTCCATGAGCTTCGTACTTTGTTGTGGGCCTTGGGAATTGCACACTGAAACCCTAACTCTAGGTTCTAAATGAGATGACTTTTGTTGTTAAAATAATAATTTCATAAATTATTAATTAATAGCTAATGGAAGTTGGTTACCATTTATTAAATAATAATTTCATAAATTATTAATTAATAACTAATAGTTTTCAAAACAATTATCAATTTTTGGGAAAAATAATTCATAATTATATTTATTTATAATAAATTATTTCTTAAACTATTATTATAATTAAAATTATTGGGATTATAATTACAAAATTATATTTAATTAATAATTAATTAGTTTCTATAAACTAAACTTTGACTCCAATTAAGGTGTTAAAAAAGTTTCATTTCTTTAAATGAAAATAAATTATTAATCTTATTAGTGATTTCTTAAACCAATATTTGATTTCAATAAATCATATATTTTTCATTAGGAAATGATAGCTAATAATCTTGTTTCATAAATAATTTATTTGACTAATTTAATAGTAAAATACTCCCAATAATAAAATTAAGAAAAATGAACAATTTATTTTCTTAATTTTGAATTATGAGATTAAATGTCTTGTTTCCCAAAATATCAATAAACAATCTAATTGGCAATAAAACAATTAATTAAGCCATATAATTAATATAGTTAAATTTTCCAAATTTGAATTTAAATAATTAATAAGATTATTAATTAAATTAAATTTAAATTTAGTAACCATCACTAACTTTTCTATTTTTAAGGACTACAATATTCTCTTTTAAATAATTAATAAGATAATTATTTAATTTAAATTTAAATTTAGTAACCATCACTAACTCTATTTTTAAGGAGGAAAATGTTCTCTTTTTATTTCTCAAACCGAAAAGATTAGGTCATGAAACTAACATTCCAATTATTCTCATAAATATCTTAACATTAATATTAAAATATATATTTATTTTTAATTAAATAATTAATCATATTAAATAAATAATATAAATCAAACAAGACTGATTTTTTGTTGTTGCATAAACTAAGCAACTCACGCAGAAGACTTTGATCAATTCAAAATTGATCATTTAGTAACTTCTCCACCACTTTATGCACCAAATGTGCACCGGCGTATACAAGAATCAATGACCATTTTTTATTCTTGAATAGTTGCACAAAAATTGCATCACGGCAAGAATTAAAAATTTGAATAATTGATCATATCAATTAAACAATTAGCTATTTTGTTACACTTGGTCTCACACATGGTGTTGATGAATTCAATTTTTTATACGGATTACAATAATCACTACTACAGAAAAAGCTTTCTAAGACTCGCGGGGCGCGAGTCATCTATTTGAGAGGCTTAAAAACTGAGTTTTTTTAGAACTCGCGTTGTGAATCCTAAAAAATGTTTTTAGGACTTGCATTGTGAGTCCTAAAAGAATGTTTTTACGAGGCCTAAAAAATACAGTTGAGTGCCTTTAAGTAAGTTTTTAGGACTCGCATTGCGAGTCCTAAAAGAATGTGTGAGTCCTAAAAAATCCTATTTTTAATTTTTAAATTATTAATTGATAGCCAAAGCTCCCGCTAGAGCTCCGATGTTAACGGCGGTGCCACCACCCCACGATGGTGGTTCGGGAAAATGATCAATCCTTTAGTGAGTTTTTAAAATTCACAAGGAATGCACTGGTGGTGTTTGTTTGGATCGGGGTGGCTCGAGGCGATCGGAAAACACTCGGAAGAGTTTGGGAAAAATAGCACCACCGCGACTTTGAAAGACTTTAGGTGGTGGAGGGCGGCGCATGAGGGGCTGGGCTCGCTCGCGGGGGTCGAAGGTCGCCGACCTTCTGCGTCCATTGCGCCTACGCGTGTAGGAGGGGGGGGGGGTGGTCGGAGCGCCGCCATCCATGACTTGATTGTGGAGTTCGTGAGAGAGAAATGGGGGAAGAGAGCAAGGAGAGAGAGAGAGAGAATGGGCTGTTGTGTTATATTTTTCTTTGTGAAGTAATAAATAATAAAATTTTAGTTAAAAAAATAGGAGGGAATTTGAAATTTTTTAAAATTCAAACTTTTAGGACACACATAAGATTTTAGGACACACAATGCGAGTCCTAAAAATATTCTTTTAGGACTCACAATTTTAGTTAAAAAAATTGGAGGGAATTTGAAATTTTTTAAAATTCAAACTTTTAGGACACACATAAGTTTTTAGGACTCGCAATTTTAGTTAAAAAAATTGGAGGGAATTTGAAATTTTTTAATCATGAAAAAAATATCCACAACAATTTTGGTTATCTTCAATCCTATTGAATAACATCTCATTCAAGAACACAAATCAAATTCTAAAAACAATAAATTTAAAGAATACATAGAACCTATTTCCAACAAAATAATATGGGTGTACATTGATTCTAATAGAAAAAAAATAAGAACAAAAACAAAAACAAAGATAACCATATAGTTAATGATCAATCCCATTTATCACATCCATTCAACATATGCAAAATATATAGGATATGAGAACACTCATAAAATATGTGCTCTACGTGTTCATACATGTAAAATAAACACAGACCAGATTCAGGACACAAGATCTCAACCATGGTTCTGGTACCAATTGTTGGTTTTGATCATGTGATTGGCAGTGTAGAGGAAGCATGAGATAATATTTAAATGCGATAATGACCATTATTAAAGAATGAGATCTAATCACTAGAATAGAATCTTTCTCATAAGATATGAATATGAATAAAATGATAATTACAAAATAACTTTTCTATATGTAGAACACATGTAGATCAAATAGCGTCTTAACTTCCTAGCTCACCATCTTCCATACTATGACTCGCACAAAGAGAAGGAGACAGGTGAATGTCTATGCTATTTGGTAGGATACACAAGAACACACTTTTTGATCTCAACACATGAGAGTGTTCTTCTCACAATTCAGAGAGAGCAGAGTTCTCTATTTTTCTCTCTTGAAAAATAACGTTAAAATGCATTTGATCACTTTTTCATGATGTTATATTCTATTAATATAACAATAAAAAAAAGACCTAGACACTAATCACATTGGGGCTTTGCGTGGGACACAATCCATTTGGACTATGGTTGCCGCCAACTACAGGGCTGTGGGCTCTGTGGAATTTTATCTCAATAAAATGCTATTTGTTAGGCCTTTATCATATTATTTTATGTAGTATATAATTATACCACAAAATTAAATATGATTAAATTAATTTTTAATAAAAATAATTTCACAAAATAATTAATATAATTTTATTTGTCATTAAATATTATTTTTACAATAATATTTTAAATATTATTGTAAAAATAATATTAATTTGTGGGATTAAAAATAATTCTATATTATTTTTAATTATTTCCTTTTAATACCAAAATCATACCTCTGTGTTATTGAGCTAGTACAGGGACAGTATGGACTCGTAGTTTTAAGCTCCAATAAATTAATTAATGGAACTAAGAGTTAATGAAATTAAGCAACAACTATGTTCCATTGATCCTTTAATGAACATTATTCTATAAATTTAATTATACAATGAAATTTTTGTTCTCTAACAGAAATTGAGCGCTCTATGTTCACGCGCCGAATCAAAACTAAAAGCAACAACTAATATGCTTTCATTTAAGTAAGGAGGAGATTCCATATCTATTAAGTATGTTCCCAGCCACATACAGTTCTATGATTCAAAGATATCAAGAATTCGGTTGTAGGACTATTAAACCTTACCCGATAAGTCAAAAGTCATAAAAGCACAGATATGAGTTCATTGCTCACTTCAGGATTGAGGTCAAGTCTCAAACGACCATCGATTGATGAATCTTGAACTTCTATATTTTAATGGAGATTATCAGAAGTTCTTTCTTTCACCGTGTCCAAGTCCAATACAATCTATATTGTATACTGTACCTTTATCTCTTTGTGTCGCCACACTTAACATTCTAGATAAACTTCTCTATCTTAAGCAGAAGATAGACAATACTCATAATCTTTGTTAAATAAAGCTCCCACTTTATTTAGCGATTATGAACAATTTTTATATTATTATCTTGAATTAAATCCTCTTGTATATATATATCATTATACATATACTTAATTCGAGACCACAACAATAATATTGGATCTTCATGATAAATGACATGTATAATTAAATACAAATATTACTACAAAGTTTTAACTTTATTTAATTAATAGTAATCGTCCATACTAAATTATGCTTTAAGGGCACAAATCCCAATAAGTTTTTCATGGATGGGTCCTCCAACGAGAACAGTGTAACACCTCGGTTTTTAGGAATCGACTAGTGCGAGGCCGGAAGCCCCGTGATTTTGCGGTGTAATGAATATTATTTTGATAAATAATATATATTTGTACTTGGTAATCATATTTCATGTTGATAGAATTAGATTATGTGTGAAAAGTGTGGTTTGTGGGCAAACCAATAATTTCGGTCTTGTACCGAATTGGAATTTCTAAGCGGGTTAGATCTCGGATAATTAAATGAAAAAAATTAATAATTGTGCCGAAGATATTTATTTTGGGCATAGGAATATTGAGAACGCTATGAGAGAATTTTTTTCAAATAAAATTCTTAGGAATGAATCCTATTTTTTATTTTGAGAGAAAATGCTTATTTGGCCTTATTGTGATAAACAAATTAAAAATGGTTTCTACAAATATTATGAGGGGACTTTAAAGACATTTATGGTGGCTATTTTGACAGTTTTATCATGTTTTAGTGGGGTTTAGGTTTATACCACCCTTGGGCCTTATTTTTGGGCACAACCACCCTTTAAGTGGACTTTTAGACATATTTCAAAAGACACTCATGCCAAAATCCAAGAATAAACTATAGTTTAAAGTTTTAAAGTTAATTATTTAAATGAAAATTGGAAAATTAAATGATTATTAGGAAATGGCTGAGTGTATTGGGCTAATCACATGTGGTAGTCAACTCTCAATAGTGTATTGTGACACTTGTTGAGCCTAGGAAGCTACTCCACCCCAACCCACATCAACTCACCATCTTCACACCCACTCCCTCTCATTTCAATTATTCAAACAAGCTCTGAAAAATTCAGAGCACTCTTATCTCTCTCTCTCTCTCTCTCTCCCAAGTTGTGTTCTCAGTCTCTCTTGGCCTCTCAAGAAAAATTCCATGGAAGCTTGAGTTCAAGCATTGAGAATACAAAGTTCAAGGAGAGTTTTTTCTTAATTTCTCATGCTCTTCTCCTTGCCAAAGCTTAAGGCTCTCCATTTTACTTGGTTATATCTGATTTCTCACCATTTCTAACGTTGGTCTTAAGGTTAGAAGCTCAAGGCAGCCACAAACTACTCACACTCGTAGGGAGCTTGTTTGTAACTTTGATCATCAAGGAGGTAACCTCTAGTCTTTTTTGGAATGTCCTTTCCTCCCTTGTTTCTATCTTTTCTTTGGATTATGATTTGATTTGATGATTTTTTGTGAGAGGTTTAAAGATATTGGAGAATAGTGGGAGGCCCAAAACCTAGGAGGGACAGACACAACCAAAACCTAGAGCTACTAAGGTAAAACTCTAGTGAACTTTGGTTTATGTTTTGTACAAGCTTAGAAAATCTATTTTTTATGAGTGTGTCATGTGTTATATTCTTCATTTAGCCTGTAATATTGTGTTTATGATGTATGATTTATGCACACACGGTGCTAGGGATTGTTGTTAGCTTGAAATCCAAAGTTCCACTAAGTTGTATGATCTTATGCTTGCTGCCAAAGTTTTTGACTTGACTTACAAAGGGTCAAACACTACCACAACAACATATTTAATAAAAATAAACTCCATAAATCACTTTTATAGGAAGATAACATGATTTTAGGCTTTTGAAATACTCAAAAATATTTTATATGCTAGGAGTTATGCATGTTTTGTGAAACTTGTACAAATCTGGAAAAATGTTGGCTGATGGGATTTGCAAATTTTGGGCAGTGTGTTGAGTAGTTAAATACAATTATTTTCAAATGAAATTTTATGAAAATATTATTAATATATTGGGAGTTATAAAATGTTAAAGTTGACAAGAACTCTGGAAAAATGTTTTTGGTCAGTTTGGACCTAACACTTTGGAAAAATGTTTCACTAGGCAAAATTAAATATTTTGGCCTGCTTTTCAAACAGAACACTCTCTGAATATTGGTAATCAAATTAGAAAAGTTTCACAGAAAGATAATAAAAAGGCTAGAAATTCTATCATTCTAAATTTAGAAGAAAATATAAGATTTTGAAATAAAACCTTCTAGGTAGCCACCTTGGTGAACATTTTTCACCAAAAAAAATTATCTTTTTGGCCTAATGTTTCTCAGGGATATTTCTAGCACAACTTAATCTATACCCAAGAATTTCAGATCAAAATACCAAGCTGATTGAATTTCGTATATCTCCAAAGTTTAGGAAAAATCAGGATTTCAAAGAAAAATAGTTTCAAACCATACTTTTTGGTGACAACATTCACCTAGTTAAACACATGTATTTTTGTCTAAAAATTGGTATGATACTTTTTGGAATATACAAGAATGGCTCTGTAGAAATTGGAACTTTTGGGTCTAAAGATTTAAAGTTCCAGCCTTTCAAAGTTTGGAAATTTTCACAAATGGAACAAATTTTCAGCACTTAAAAATAGTTTAAGACTTATTACCAAAAAGTAAATTTTAAAGGATATTCAAAGTAGGCTTAGATTTTCACCTTAAGGCTTAGAGGGAAGGTTTGAAAAACCAATAACGAATTGTTGTACTAGTTCCACCTTGAGATCAAAATTCAGGCTTTTAACTGCCCAATAAGCTTTGTGTTCCAGCTCAACAGGAAGGTGGCAGGCTTCGCCATAGACTAGCCTGTAAGGAGACATACCAAACTGAGTTTTATAAGAAGTGCGGTTTGCCCAGAGAGCATCGTGGAGTTGTGAGGACCAATATTTGCAGTTAGGATTAACCGTCTATTATATGATTTGCTTAATTTCTCGATTGGCTAACTTAGCTTAGCCATTTGTCTGTGGGTGATAAGGTAATGCAACCTTATGAATTACACAATACTGGGCATTAAGGTCTCAAAAGAATAGTTGGAAAAATGGATGCCTTGATCACTTATGATAGCTCGTGGTGTGCAAAACCTAGATAACACATTTTCCTTTAAGAATTTAACAATAGTTGTGTTATCATTATTTCGACAAGGCAAAGATTCCACCCATTTTGAGACATAGTCTATGGCGAGGAGAAGGTAAAGGTAGCTAGAAGAAGGTGGAAATGGTCTCATAAAGTCTATCCCCCAACAATCGATTATTTCTATTACAAGAATTGGGTTTAATGGCATCATGTGTCGCTGGGAAAGAGCACCTAATTTCTGACACCTTTTGTAACGCCTTGGAAAGCCAAGACCGTTACACTGTGTGTTTATAAAGGTGCAATACTTGCTAATCAAGTCATTTATTTTGAAACGTGTAACTGAAACTATAGTTGAACTAGGGTCAAAAGATTTTGACCTCAAAAGCTTCAATTCTTATAAACAAACATTTTCTTTACATGGGATCCCAAGAGTAGTAAAGTTTAAAGGCTGATTACAATTAAATTAGGATTAAAATGCAGTTGTTAGCCATTCTAGGGAAAAACAGACAAATAAGCTTTTCTTGTCCCGATCAACTCCTCGGCCGTGGCGGCCAATCAGCCGGTTATGTACATTCAGCCCCGCAGCTCTCCACCTCAGGATTGGTGCAACTTGCCCTTGCCTTTACCTGCACCACGTAGCACCCGTGAGCCAAGGCTCAGCAAGAAAACACTACAGTAGAGCATAATCATTAAGCAAACAACCAGACAACTCACATAGTATAAACATATACTCAATAGTTCAGACATTCATGTTGTTCAAGTATTCAGCATACCAAGTACATCATCTCATATCATCAATCAATTCACATATGATAACTAGGGTTAGTGTCCTTAGGCCACACCCTCTACTTATCCCACAGACTCCGACCCGCTGAAACCGAGCTCAGTGAATATTAAGCTGTCCTCAGCTATTAGTGGCCTAGCCGCGCCCTGTGCGAAAATATTATTTATGACACCCTTAGGCTGTTTATCACATGTCCCATGGCATAATGCCATCTATGACATCATACAAATATAGGGAACTCTTAGTCCCATCACAAACACATAACCGGGTGCAGTTTTCTTACCTTTAGATTTCGCTAGCTTTCTTCAATTTGATCCTCAAGCACGATCCCATCTGAGCCCTAGCGTACACCTAGTCACAGCCGTAGATCAGAATCATCACAAAATCTCAAATTCAAAACCTAGCCTCGGAACCAATCCCGAGCCCTCGGGAAGCCCTAATTCCACCAAACGGGGTGGGGGAGTCAAACCTCGAGCCCCCGGGCAAAAACCCTTAGAAATAACCCAAAAACTCCTTTATGGGAACAGGGTAGCGCTAGAGCGCCCTAAGGTGTGTGCTACAGTGCTACAAACAGAGCCTTCAGGCTCCCAGATGCCTAAGCCTAGCGCTGTAGCGCCCTAAGGCTAGCGCTACAACGCTAGTCACAGCCAGACACTACCCAGTTTTCTCCTCTTCGAATTTCCTCGAGCTAAACCTTCCCAAACATCAATCAAACCTCAACCAAACTTTACAACAAGCCTCTCAACATCCTTAACTCATCCCATAAGCCCCAACCACACAAGACTCAATCACATGCACCCCAAATCAAGGAACTTACCATAGCTGAACCTAGAGCCCAAAAACTCAACAAGAAGAACAACTGAAACCACATAGTTCAAGTGATCAAGATCAGAGCTTCTTACCTTAAATAGAGAAGCTCAACCTTAGGCTATCCTCCACTCTTCCTTAGCTTTCACTTCTCAAAGCTTCAGCCTCAACTCCCAAAAGTTCCCACCAAAGCTCGGCTCAAAATCCATGTTCACATAAAATCCAGAAATTGAAAAACAACCTTAAACCTTACCTCAAGTGGATGGACTACTCTTGATAACTCCAAAAGCTAGACCAAGGACCCTAGCCTCAAGCTCCTGCCCAGACTCTCCCTGAATTTCAGCTCCAAATTCCTTGAAGAAATGAGAAAAAACCTAAACCGAGAAAGAGAAACTTCTATCTCCTTTTTCCTTCTTTCCTCCTCCTTTTCTTTTTCTTTCTTCAGACTTCCAACTCTTTCTACACTATCCACTAAGGCATAAAACAACATAATACTTATCCCTACTTCTAACTCAAATGACCAATTTGCCCTCCCATTTAAAACTGAGCTTTTAAAACTCATAGGGGCATTTTGGTCATTACACCCAATTCCCGCTAATTCCCCGAATATCTCTAATATTTACCGCTTACTTCCCAACACCTAACTAATCACCAGTTATATTCCTCAATATCAAAAAAGACCCCAATATATTCTCTAAATTCCCATAAATACCCCCAGGCTTGCCCCGAGCCGGGTGTAAATCCCCGCCGTGACTTTTTCGCTAAACCGCTCACTAAGATCGCCTCGAGTCATAGATTACAAATATATCCACATAATAATGTGGTCTCGACAATTTATCACAAATATATACAGTTATGCCCTCAATGGGCCAAAATTATGAATATGCCCTTCTAACCTAATCAGGGCCTACATGCATACTAGTACACATAGTCATGCATCATAGATATTCAAATAATCATATAACATGCTCTTAATCACTTAATTCACATATAATCCAGTTATGCCCTCCCGGCACACTAATCAAGGTCCCTTAAGTCTTATTAGTAAATTTGGGTCCTTACAACTATCCTCTCCTAATGAGAATTTCGTCCTCGAAATTTACCTGAATAACTCAGGATACTGATCCCGCATCTCTGTCTCAAGCTCCCAGGTCGCTTCCTTGACCCTAATATTCCTCCTAACACCTTAACAAGAGGAATCGTCTTATTCTGTAGTACTTTATCTTTCCGATCCAAAATCTGAACCGGTTGCTCCTCATAAGTCAAATCTGTCTGCAACTCCAAGTCTTCATACCTCAACACATGAGTCGTATCTGAGACGTACTTCCGGAGCATAAAAACATGGAACACATCATGAACTCCTGACAATGATGGTGGCAAGGCTAACCTATATGCCACCTGATCGATCCTTTCCAGGATCTCAAAAGGTCCGATGAACCTAGGGCTTAGCTTGCCCTTCTGTCCAAATCTCCTCACCCCTCGCAATGGTGAAACTTAGAGAAACACGTGGTCCCCAACCTGGAACTCCACGTCCCTACGCTTGGGATTAGCGTAGCATTTCTGTCAACACTGTGTGGCGAGCATCCTAGCTCGGATCTTCTCTATAGATTCACTTGTCCTCTGAACCACCATATCTGGCCCCAAATACTTCCTCTCACCCATCTCATCATATTGAATGGGTGATATACACTTCCTTCCATATAACATCTCATAGGGAGCCACTCCAATCATTGATTGGTAACTATTGTTATACGAAAATTCAATAAACGGGAGATACTTACTCCATGATCCCTCAAAGTCAATCACACACGCTCTGAGCATATCTTCCAATACCTGAATCGTCCTCTCAGCTGTCCATCAGTATGAGGATGAAAGGTTGTGCTGAACTTCAACTGAGTCCCCATAGCTTTCTGCAAACCACCCCAAAACTTGGAGGTAAAGATAGGATCCCGGTCTGACACTATAGACTTAGGAACCCCATTGAGACGTACGATCTCCCTCACGTACAACTTAGCATACTGATCCACAGTATATGTCGACTTCACTAGAAGAAAATGGGTTGACCTGGTGTATCTGTCCACTATCACCCCCACCAAGTCATGAAGCCCTACAATTCTGGGTAAACCTCCCACAAAATCCATCGTAATATCCTCCCATTTCCACTCGGGAATACCCAAAGGCTGAAGCAACCCTGCTGGTCGCTGATGCTCAGCTTTCACCTGCTGACAGGTTAAACATCTGGCTACGTACTCCACCACATCCTTCTTCATCCTGGGCCACCAATATAACGTCCATAGATCCTGGTACATCTTCGTGGTACCCAGATGAAGTGAGTACGACGTCATATGAGACTCATCCAGTATCTCTTGTTTGATCCCCTCATCATTCAGAATACAAATCCACCCCTGATACCGAAGCAAACCAACCTCAGAGATAGAATAGTCCTTAGCTACTCCCGCTAAGACATTCTCTCTAACCTCCTGTAACTGAGCGTCTACCAATTGCCCTTCTCTAATCTGCTCTAGCAGGGTCGACTGCAGAGTAATATTGGCCAACCGACCTACCACCAATTCTATCCCCGCTCAGACCATCTCATCAGCTAACTCTCTTGAGATCTGGGTGGAACTATATAACTGACTTGGGCCTCTCCGGCTCAATGCATCCGCCACTACGTTGGCTTTCCCCGGATGGTAAAGAATATCACAATCATAATATTTCACCAACTCTAGCCAACGCCTCTGTCTCATGTTCAGGTCTTTCTGTGTAAAGAAATACTTCAGAATCTTGTGGTCAGTGTATATCTCACACTTCTCCCCATACAGATAATGTCGCCAAACCTTCAGTGAAAATACTACCGCTGCTAGCTCCAAATCATGGGTAGGATACTGTTGCTCATACTCCTTTAGCTGTCGTGATGCATAAGCTATGACCTTCTCATTCTGTATCAACACACATCCTAAACCCAACCTCGATGCATTGCAGTAGATAAAAAACTTCCCGTCCCCCGAAGGAAGACTCAGCACAGGCACAGAAATAAGCCATCGCTTCAACTCTTGGAAACTGTCTTCACACTTGTTTGACCAGATAAACTTCAAATTCTTCCGTGTCAATTCTGTCATCGGTGCTGCTATCTTTGAGAAGCCTTCCACAAAGCATCTGTAGTAACCCACTAAACCAAGAAAACTCCGCACCTCGGAGGCGTTCCTTGGCCTCGGCCAATCCCTAACTACCTCTAGCTTAGATGGATCCACCTTAATCCCATCTGCACCCACAATATGTCCAAGGAATGTCACTTCTGGTAACCAAAATTCACATTTCTTAAACTTGGCGTATAGATGATGCTCCCTCAATCTCTGCAGAACCTGTCGAAGATGAAACTTGTGCTCTGCCTCTGAATTGGAGTACACTAAGATGTCGTCGATGAAGACAATAACGAGCTAATCTAGAAAATCCTTGAACACTCTATTCATTAGGTCCATAAAGGCTGCTGGGGCGTCGGTCAAACCGAATGACATGACAAGAAACTCATAGTGCCCAAACCTCATTTGGAAGGCTGTCTTCGGTATGTCCTCGTCCTTGATTCTCAGTTGGTGATAACCAGATCGAAGATCAATTTTTGAGAAGACCGTCTTACCCTTCAGCTGATCGAACAAGTTGTCAATCCTTGGTAGGGGATACTTATTCTTGATAGTTAACTTGTTCAATTCCCTGTAGTCTATACACATCCTCAGAGTCCCGTCCTTCTTCTTCATAAACAAAACTGGAGCACCCCATGGCGAGTAACTAGGCCTGATGAACCCCAAATCCAGAAGCTCCTGCAACTGTATCTTCAATTATTTTAGTTCAATCGGTGCCATCCTGTATGGTGCCCTCGACACTGGCTCTGTCCCTGGCACCAACTCAATGAAAAAGTGAATTTCTCTACATGGCGGCAACACCGGCAAGTCCTCAGGAAACACATCCAAGAACTCGCAAACCAATCTGGTCTCTTCCGGTCCTGCTGGCGAAACCCTGGTGGTATCCACCACACTAGCCAGAATACCTATACACCCTCCTTGTAATAGATCTCTGGTTCTCAGCGCCGATATCCTGGGTACGCGGGGTCCATGCACTGCTCCCACAAAAACAAAGGGTTCCTCGCCCTCCGACTCAAAGGTCACCATCTTCTTCCTGCAGTCAATAGTAGCTCCATATCTTACCAACCAATCCATACCTAAAATCATATCAAAGTCCTCCATACTCAACTCAATCAAATCTACTGACAACTCTTTACCGTCAACTATCACTGGCAGTGCTCTAATCCACCTCCTAGATACTACCAGTTCCCCTGTAGGCAAAATAGTCCCAAACCCTGAAGTACAATACTCACTAGGTATACATAGTCTATCAATCACCTTACTAGAAACAAACGAATGTGTAGCACCAGAGTCAATCAATACAGTAAAAGGAGAGCCAGCGCTAGAAAGCTGACCTGTCATTACCGAGGGACTAGCCTCGGCCTCCGCCTATGTCAAGGTGAACACTCGAGCTGGAGTTAAGCTGTCCACCTTCTCTGCATCTCCCTTCTTCACTGTCGGGTAGTCTTTCTTGAGGTGTCCAACCACCCCGCACACGTAACAGGCCTTAGCTCGACATTTTCCCGGATGGTGTCTTCTACACCTCGTGCACTCAGGATAAATCCTCCATGTATCACCGCCTCCCTGAAGGCCACCCTGAGTACCCCGACCTCTCCTATCAGGACCAAGAGCAGTCGCAGCATCAAGGGTCTTCCTCTTTAAATCACTGGGGCCTCCGCCCGTACCAGAACCAGAATATGGAGGCACCATCCTGCGGCCCTCCCGTCTTGCCAAACTCTCCCTCCATATCTTATTTTCTGCCTCCTTAGCGGTAAGAGCCTTCTCTACAGCCTGGGCATAAGTTTTCCCTCCAAGAACTGTTGTAATCCTCACATCTCGGGCTGTCATAGTATTAAACCCTATAATAAATCTGTCCTGCCTAGTTGCATTAGTAGGCACAAGGTCGGGTGCGAACTTCTTAAGTCTATCAAACTTTAGGGCATAGTCTGTAACTGTTATTTTGCTCTGAACCAGCCCCACGAACTCATTTACCTTCGCTGCCCTGATGGCAACATTATAGTACTTCTGACTGAATAGGTCCTTGAATCCTTCCCAAGTCAAAGCAGTAACATCTCTGGTCTGTGATGCCACCTCCCACCAGATTTGGGCATCCTCTCTCAGCATATATGTGGCACAGGCCACTCTGTCATGTCCCTCTGCCCTCATAAAGTCCAGAATGGTAGTAATCATGGTCATCCACTGTTCAACCTTCAGTGGATTAGGTCTTCCCTCAAAGATCGGGGGCTGTTGTTTCTTGAACCGCTCGTACAACGACTCCCATCTGTTCCCTGATGGAGCCTGCTGTCGCAGAATTCAGATTTGTTCACCCCGGCTCTATAGCCGAGCTTGCATGTCTGCCATAAGCTCCTGCCAGTTCTCAGGGACTGGCAGAGGGATCTGGCCCTGGTCATCATCTGTATTCTCAGACCTGTTGTCGGCTAGTCATGTAGATTTTCTTGGACGCATAATTATCCAAGTCTCTACAATCAACGACTCGCCAGTCAAACTATGATGACAGGGTAATAATCCTTCCATGATCCACCATTAGAACCCCAAACATTCACAAACAATAAAAATATAACAGTTTATCCAAATATTCATCCATATATTCATTCATATGCATAACAGTGCTGATAAGCACGCCTCAATATCATCATGCAATAGTCAAGGGCCAGGCCCTATCAACATCTCATGCTCCCTATTAATCAAGCAGATATCAACAATCATATTTCATTCAAATCATTTAAACACATAGTCATGTATACACAATTACCAAACCCTGAGTCGATCTTGTCTTTCGCGGCGAATGTACATGTCCAGCCAGTCTTCAGGAATGCTTAAACCTAGGATGCTCTGACACCAAGTTGTAACGCCTTGGATAGCCAAGACCGTTACACTGTGTGTTTATAAAGGTGCAAGACTTGTTAATCAAGTCGTTTAATTTGAAACGTGTCACTGAAACTTCAGTTAAACTAGGGTTAAAAGATTTTGGCCTCAAAAGCTTCATTTCTTATAAACAAACATTTTCTTTACATGGGATCCCAAAAGTAGTAAAGTTTAAAGGATGATTACAAAAAAAATAGGATTAAAATGCAGTTGTTACCCATTCTAAGGTAAAACAGATAAATAAGCTTTTCTTGTCCCGATCCACTCCTCGGCGGTGGCGGCTGATCAGCCGGTTATGTACATTCAGCCTCCAGCACTCCACCTAAGGATTGGTCCAACTTGCCCTTGCCTTTACTTGCATCACATAGCACCCATGAGCCAAAGCCCAGCAAGAAAACACAACAGCAGAGCATAATCATTAAGCAAACAACCAGAAAACTCACATAATATAAACATATACTCAACAGTTCAGACATTCATGTTGTTCAAGTATTCAGCATACCAAGTACATCATCTCATATCATCAATCAATATACATATGATAACTGGGGTTAGCGCCCTTAGGCCACACCCTTTATTTATCCCACTGACTCCGACCCGCTTAAACCGAGATCAGTAAATATTAAGCTGTCCTCAACTACCAGTGGCCGAGCCGCGCCCTGTGCGCAAATATTATTTACGACACCCTTAGGCCGTTTATCACATGTCCCATGGCATAATAACATCTATGACATCATACAAATATAGGGAACCCTTAGTCCCATCACAAACACATAATCGGGTGCAGTTTTCTTACCTTTAGATTTCGCTAGCTTTGTTTAATTTGATCCTCAACCACGATCCCGTCTGAGACCTAGCGTACACCTAGTCACGACCATAGATTAGAATCATCACCAAACCTCAAATCCAAAACCTAGCCTCAGAATCAATCTCGAGCCCTCGGGAAGCCCTAATTCCACCAAACGGGGTTGTGGAATCAAACCCCGAGCCCCCGGGCAAAAACCCTTAGAAATAACCCAAAAACCCCTTTCTGGGAACAGGGTAGCGCTATAGCTCCCTAAGGTGGACGCTACAGTGCTAAAAATAGAGCCTTCAGGCTCCCAGACGGCTAAGCCTAGCACTGTAATGCCCTAAGGCTAGCGCTAGTCACAGCCAGACACTACCCAATTTTCTCCTCTTCAAATTTCCTCGAGCCAAACCTTTCCAAAACTCAATCAAACCTCAACCA
Source organism: Humulus lupulus (assembly GCF_963169125.1). Taxonomy (NCBI): domain Eukaryota; kingdom Viridiplantae; phylum Streptophyta; class Magnoliopsida; order Rosales; family Cannabaceae; genus Humulus; species Humulus lupulus. The sequence continues at coordinate 154,367,017 of NC_084799.1, forward strand.
AACTTTAAAATAAGCCTCTCAACATCCTTAAATCATCCCATAAGCCCCAACCACACAAGACTCAATCACATGCACCCCAAATCAAGGAAGTTGCCATAGCTGAACCTAGAGCCCAAAAACTCAACAAGAAGAACAATTGAAACCACATAGTTCAAGTGACCAAGATCAGAGCTTCTTAACTTAAGCAGAGAAGTTCAACCTTAGGCTATCCTCCAATCTTCCTTAGCTTTCACTTCTCAAAGCTTCAGCCTCAACTCCCAAAAGTTCCCACCAAAGCTCGGCTCAAAATCCATGTTCACATAAAATCCAGAAACTGAAAAACAACCTTAAACCATACCTCAAGTGGATGGACTACTCTTGCTAACTCCACAAGATAGACCAAGGACCCTAGCGTTAAGCTCCTGCTCAGACTCTCCCTGAATTTCAGCTCCAAATTCCTTGAAGAAATGAGGAAAAACCTAAACTGAGAAAGAGAAACTTCTATCTTCTTTTTGCTTCTTTCCTCCTTCTTTTCTTTTTCTTTCTTCAAACTTCCAACTCTTTCTACACTATCCACTAAGGCATAAAACAACATAATACTTATCCTTACTTCTAACTCAAAAGACCAATTTGCCCTCCCATTTAAAACTGAGCTTTTAAACCTCCTAGGGGCATTTTGGTCATTACACCCAATTCCCGCTAATTCCCCGAATGCCTCTAATATTTACCACTTACTTCCCAACACCTAACTAATCACCAGTTATATTCCTAAATATCAAAATAGACCCCAATATATTCTCTAAATTCCCATAAATACCCCCAGGCTTGCCCCGAGCCGGGTATAAATCCCCGCCGTGACTTTTTCAATAAACCACTGACTAAGATCGCCTCGAGTCACAGATTACAAATATATCGACATAATAATGTGGTCTCGACAATTTATCCCAAATATATACAATTATGCCCTCAATGGGCCAAAATTACGAATATGCCCTTCTAACCTAATCAGGGCCTACATGCATACTAGTACACATAGTCATGCATCACAAATATTCAAATAATCATATAACATGCTCTTAATAACTTAATTAATATATAATCCAGTTATGCCCTCCCGACACACTAATCAATGCCCTTAAGCCTTATTAGTAAATTTGGGTCGTTACACCTTTCACATGATTGACAGAAATTGTTAGTGTCTTTGAACAAGGTGGGTCAATAAAGACTACACTGTAAGATTTTTGTAGCAGTCTTTTTCATAGAATAATGACCACCACAAGCCTCATTGTGGAAAAAGTTCAAGACACTAAAATTTTCATCATCTAGAATACCACGTCTCATAATTTTCTTGGGGAAATACTTAAAAATCTATGGATCATCCGAATAGAAGTTACGAACCTCGACCAAAAATTTACGTTTATCTTGTGCACTCCATGCAGTTGGAAGTTCGCCAGTCACTAAGTAATTAATGATATGAGCGTACCATGGAATCTTAGTGACTGCGAAGAGATGTTCATTAGGGAAGTCATCTCGAATGGCTGGGCCAATAGCGGAATTAGATAATTCAAGACGAGATAAGTGGTCCGCTGCCACATTTTCAACTCCTTATCCTTTATGGTCAAATCAAATTCCTGTAACAAAAGGATCCACCCAATTAAACGCGCCTTAGGATCCTTTTTGGAAAGGAGGTATTTTAAGGCAGAATGGTCGGTAAAGACTGTGATAAGTGAACAAATCATGTAGAAATGAAACTTGTCAAGTGTGAATACTACAACAAGTAATTCTTTTTCAGTATTAGAATAGTTCATCTGAGCACTGTTAAGAGTTCTACTTGCGTAATAGACAACGAAGGGCTTCCCTTCCCTTCTTTGACCTAAGATGACCCCTATAGCATAATTGCTAGCATCACACATGACTTCGACCGATAAGTTCCAATCTAGTGGCTGAATGATAGGGGTGGAAGTGAGTTTTGCAACGAACCTTGGGAAAGATTCCTCACACTCAAGTGTCCAATTGAACACAAAATATTTTGCTAGGAGGTTTGACAAAGGGCAAGCAATTGTCGAGAAATTTTGTATGAACCTCCTATAGAATCCTTCATGCCCAAGAAAAGATTGAATGTCTTTAATAGTCTTGGGGGTGGGAAACTTTGATATGAGTTCAATCTTTGATTGATCAACATTAATTCCGCGTTCTGACATGACATGCCCCAAGACTATGCCAGATGGCACCATCAAATGACACTTTTCCCAGTAGAGTACCAAGCCTTTCTCTTTCCATCGTATAAGCACAGACTCTAAATTTAAAAGGTTTGATTCAAAGGAATCTCCGAAGACTATCAAATTCCATATATTTCTCGATCATATCACTAAATATGCTCATCATGCAGCCCTGGAAAGTGGCTGGATCATTGCACAGGCCAAATGGCCTACACCAAAAGGAAAAGGTACCAAAAGGACAAGTCAATGTGGTCTTATCCTGATCTTCTAAGGCAATATCGATTTGGTAATAACCTAAATAACCATCAAGAATACTATAGAAAGGATGACCTGCCACACGTTCCAATATTTGATCGATGAATGAAAGTGGAAAATGGTCTTTGTAGGTGGCTACATTTAATTTTCTATAATCAATGCACATGCACTACCCAGTTGTGACCTTGGTAGGCACGAGTACCCCTATTTCATTTTGTACCACTGTTACTCCCGATTTCTTGGGAACAACCTGAGTTGGGCTAACCCATTTACTGTCAGCAACATGATAGATCATTCCAGAATCAAGACTTCAGTCTTAACTACTTCCTTCATCGTTGCATTTAATCTTCTTTGAGGGTCACGATGTGGTATATCCCCATCTTCCAATTCAATGTGATGGGTGAAAATCAAAGGATTAATACCTTTGTTTTCAGCTATCGTCTATCCTAATGAATCTGTTTGTTCTTGTAACACATTGATGGGCCGGTGCTCTTGTGTGGCTTTGATCTTGCAATATATTATGACACAAAAAGTGTTTTCATCTCCTAGGAAAACATGCTTAAGGCCCTCAAGAAGTTGGGCCAATTTTGGTTGAGGAGGGTTTTGGTGTTTCTCGATCTTGAGGGAGTTCCTCAAAGATTGGATTCCAAAACATGGTTATTCTAGCTTGTGTGTGTTTGATGGTTTCAGAGTTGATTTCAGACTCATCGGGCTCAGAACTTTAAGAAACTTGGAAGAGGTGATTAAAATGATTAGAAGTGTATTTTGATTCGACCTCTTCTGAAATAAGTGTATCGATCATATATGATTGGAAATACTCATCATTATCAGGTGGTTATTTGGCAATGTGGAAAACATTCACTTCTAGAGTCATGTTCCCGAAAGAGATTTTCATGAGACCATTCCTACAGTCAATGAGTGCATTTTTGTTGCGAGGAAAGGTCTACCGAGAATGATGGGAATTTTGGACTCTATATTCACTTCAGATTGAGTTCCAAGATGAGAAAATCAACCAAATAATAGAATTTTTCAATTTGAATAAGAACGTCTTAATCTATTCCCCAAGGTTTCTTGACTGATTGATCAGCCAGTTGTAGCACCATAGATGTGGGCTTGAGTTCTCCTATACCTAATTGCAAGTATATTGTAGAGTCCAAGAACTTTACTTAGCTAAGATAGATAGTAGTATGATAGTATTTATAGCATTATCTTTGTTACTGTGGATTTTTGGTTCAGACCGGGAATTATTTGGACACTCATAGTAGTACTTATAGATTTTCTAAGTTTAATCTATAGTTTAAGAATATTAAGTATAACCTAAGGTTTGATTAATGTGACTGATATTAAGGATTATATTATTATATTATAAGGTTTAGACATCAACCAATAGGATTTTAAGCACATGTTTTGAATGGTAATTAAGGATTAAGTATTTTTGAGGATTAAATTAAATAAGGGTAAAAGTTTGAATGAATAGGGTCAGTCAGCAGCTTTGAGCACGTTGAGGGCTTAGTCAAGGCTGTTTACTCCATTCAAACTCAGCTAAAAATGTGTAAATTCGTGTTTAAATATTCAGCGTATGCCGATATATCGCAGCTATAGGGGGCGATATATCGCAGCACGTAGATACGGAAAACACGAATCGATGCACGGTCGCCTCGGGCATACTGGCCCAGGCGATATATCGCCTATAGGGGGCGATATATCGCCTCCACCAGCATGAATTCAAATACTTTTGAATTCCTTTCCCTTCAGCCATTCAAACTCCTTCAACAGTCCAGCATCTTCTGAACGAGTCTTCAGCCTCTGCTGAACGATTATTCAAATGATTTTCACCTAAAAAGCCATTATTTTTATTCAAGTAAAATCAAGATATTTTCATTCCCAAACTCTATAAATAGGACCTAGTACCCAGCCATTATTCACCATTTGCTCTAAGTTCAGAAGCTGCTAGTGTTAAGTGAGTGTGAGAGTGTAAACACTTGGTTTGGGGAAAAACTATAAGCTTAAACATCATAAGCTTATCAAACACTTTGGGAAGTGAGTTCTATAGTATTTCGGTGAAGGTTAGAGTGATCTTGCAATCTTTGAGGTAAACCCAAAACTCTAGTTCCTTTCTGTATTTTATGTTATTTCTTTTCTCAAAACCTTCTACTCAGTCCCCTAACCTTATTCTTATTTTGGTTAGGGAATCCAAGCTCTTAAGCATATAAGTTGGTAAGTATGTTTTTATGGTTTAGTCTTTCCATCTCTTTCATTTCATTTCCTTCTTTCAACTCACTCGTGTTCATTATGGTTTTAGGAGTGTTCCAAAAGTCCCAACTCAGTCCATAATCCCGGTAACTTTGGTAAGGAAATTAGGCTAGAATTAATATGTTATGTGCTTATGTTATCTATATGTTTATGTTATTAAAAGTGTTATGATATGTATATGTGTATGTAGGCTTGGGCATATGACCCATATGACTAACAAGACCCCAAATGGGTTATGGGCATATGACCTACTTAGCTAGTAGGACCCCATTAACCCCATGGGCATATGCTTGTTTAGTCTATGGGACCCCAAGTAATAATGGCCATTATAATAAGTGTATGTTATATGTATTATGTTAAGTCTTTATGTTTTCTTATGAAATTATGTATGTGACTTTGTGTTAGATTTTCCTTACTGGGCATTAGGCTCACTCCTTTCTGTTTATGTGCAGGAAAATAAGTTTAGAGGCGGAAGGATTCGTGACGCTTGGAGAATGTGTATCGATGATGAATGGAGTCAAGGGGCCGAGCGTTATCGATTCGAGGATGTAGTCTCCTTTTATGTTTTTTTATGGTTTTACATGTATTTTCCGCATTATTATGTAATGTCTTTTATTTTAAATCTTATTTTGTTTTAAAGACAATGGGATCCCAAAATCCTTCTTAGTATTCTGTTTCTTTGTAAATAACTCTTATTTTCAAGTTACTCAATAAATTATGGTATTTTCGTAAAATGTAAGCTTTTATGTATAGTTTCGATAATGGTCCAATTAGTCTAGATTAGTGGGTCATTACAGTTGGTATCAGAGAAAACGGTTCCTTCGCATGAAGTTCTCCTCGATACACATGCTCAAAGCTCCGAATCGGACCGCCAAGTAAGTGTTCAAGTTACAAGTTACAAGTTACTTTGTCTATGTGTATAGCTAACAACTTTAGTGTTTGTGTTTCAGTTAAAAAAATGAATGGAGCTTTAACCTACCAAGATATCCGAGCCATTAAGGCCTTAAAAAGAATAAGGGAGCCAAGAAACACCGTAGGAGCACTAGAAAAGATCACTCAAAGATTGATTTTGTTCCACAAAGAGATAGGTCACCTTCAAGAGTCTAAGCAAATCATGATGAGAGCTGCAGAACAATATGTCCTAGTAATTAGGCTTTTAAAAGATTTTCCTTCAGCAATTTTAACTTTAGAAGAAATATGGGAGAATATAAATAATGATGATGACTTACAAGCAGCCCTAAGATATTATTCTCTCATACTTAAGTTCACCTGTGATTTAGAGTTTCAATTCACTAATGAGCAACAACATAGGATCTTCTTGAATCTTCCCCGAGGAAATTTTTGAGGCTCAAGACAATGATGATTATAAGGAGATAGATAATGATATGCTAGATGAAGGATCGGATGTAGAAGATCCCGATTTTTAGATTAGTAGTTTTTATTTGTTTTATTTACTTTTATGTTATGATTGTAATAAGTGAAATTGTTTTCCAAATGAATAAACATGCTATTTGAATATCATGTGTGAGTTTGAAATTTTTTTCACAATCATAATAAATACTAAATAAAATGAATAATGACTGAGTTCGGTGAGGGTGGATACGAATCAATGAACCTGGTTTCCTTGTTGAGAGTTAGGGGGCCTTAGTAGTGGGAACGATTTTACTGATCCCAGCCCTCCCTCAATATGGTCAACTTTGGAACAAAGATAAGTTTCGAGCCTGAGAATTAAGTCATATAGGATGATTAGAAACACACTTAGAAAATAAATATGACTTGTTTTTCTAAGTATAGAAACCCACTCTAATAATAAATAAAGACCTATATAATTTTTCATAAAAAGTCATAATAAATAGGTCCGAGATATGTTTGTTTTAGAATAAGTTTTTGCCTTAGAGCCTATTAGGAAAAAGTTCTAACATGTTTCTTTTAACTGTTAGAACTCTGCTACGATGTCTCTCCGAAGATCTGCTCGCACCAACGGGAACGCTTCCAACGATGTTCCAGCGACCAATGCGGTCCCTACCGTTCGCCGAAGGAGAGTACGTGTTACTGCTCGCCGCAACGCACCGGCACAGCCAGCTGACAACACTGCAGAGATTGCCAGACTACGACAGCAAGTCGAGGAACTTCTGCAGCAACAACGCCAACAGGCTCAATCTCAGCCTCAGCCTCCGCCACAGCCGCAGCCGCAGCCACAGCCAATGGCCCCAGCACCCCAACAAGTTGGTCCGTATGGGGGATGGCCTATGACGAACTACGCTCCTTATCCTGTTCAGCACATGGAGCCAGTGTACGAGAGGTTCCGCAAGCAGCACGCTCCGAACTTCGAAGGGACTACGGACCCCTTTGAAGCAGAAGAATGGCTAAGGAATGTGGAGCCGATCCTAGCCCACATGAACCTTAGTAATGCAGACCGCATATCCTGCGTCTCATCTTTGCTCAAGAAAGATGCCAGGATATGGTGGGACTTGGTCCAGCAATCCCACGATGCTGCCACCATGACGTGGACCCGATTTGTGGAGCTCTTCCACAAGAAGTACTACAATTCAGCAGTGCTTGCTACGAGAGTTGAGGAGTTCACCAATCTGAAGCAAGGGAATTTAACAGTGGCGGAATATGCTCGTCAGTTCGATCGCTTAGCGAAGTTCGCAGCAGAGTTAGTTCCGACCGATTATCTGAGGGTGAACAAATTCGTGAGAGGACTCCGACCAAAGATTGAGATGGGGGTGAAGCTAGCAAACCCGGGAAACACTTCATATGCCGACGTTCTTGAGACGGCAATTGAAGTAGAAAGGTTGCAAGCCAACGTGAGCAAAGAAGAAGCCAGCAAGCCGGAACCTAGGCAGCAGAGCCAACCTCAGGCCAGTCGGAACAACAATCAGTCCAGCAACAGTCAGTCCAACAACAACGGTAACGGACAGAAGAGAAGGCATCCTGACAACAAGCAAGCCGACAACAATAAAAGGGCACGACCAAGTAATGGGGGAAATAGGTCGGGCTACGTGGAATACCCGCCATGTGCCAAATGTCAGAAGAAGCACCCCGGAGAATGCCGTGCCAACACCAAGGAGTGTTTCAACTGTGGTCAAGAAGGGCATCGTAAAAGAGACTGTCCTCAGCAAAAGCCGGAAGGAAAGAAGGACGAAAAGATGGTTCCTGCTCGGGTTTTTGCCTTAACCCAAGGAGAGGCGGATGCTAGCAACAAGGTGGTCACAGGTCAGGTTTCCATCCTCAATAAATTATGTCATGTATTATTTGATTCGGGAGCCACCCATTCGTATATTTCGTTAGGAATGATAGATAAACTAGACAAACCTAGTGAAAGATTTAGAACTAGGTTTGCAACCGAGTTGCCTTCGGGCAAAGTAGTTCTATCATCACGAATTGTACGAGGCGTACCAATCAAGATTGAGGACAAGGAACTAGAAGGAGACCTGATAGAGCTGGTGATCAAAGACTTCGACGTCATACTAGGCATGGATTGGCTAGCACGGCATGGCGCAACGATCGACTGCAGACGCAAGAAGGTGACATTCGATACTCCTGACGGCCAGAAACTGTGCTTCATGGGACAAGCTTCAGGACTACGCACCCCGTTAGTATCATCTCTCAAAGCTCAGAGAATGATGGAGAAAGGATGTCAAGCATTCTTAGCCAACATCACGAATGTGGAGAAGGAGACATCACTCAAAGTTGGAGATGTTCGAGTCATACAAGAATTTCCAGAAGTATTTCCCGATGACTTGCCAGGATTGCCACCAACTAGAGAAATAGACTTCACGATAGAATTAGTACCAGGCACCGAGCCTATCTCTAAGGCACCGTACCGGATGGCACCTACGGAACTCAAGGAGTTAAAGACGCAGCTACAAGAACTCCTAGACTTGGGTTTCATTAGGCCAAGCCATTCACCATGGGGAGCTCCGGTACTATTCGTGAAAAAGAAGGACGGAAGTATGCGCATGTGCATAGACTACCGTGAGCTGAATAAAGTAACGATTAAGAACAAATACCCGCTACCTCGGATTGATGATTTGTTTGATCAACTCCGAGGCGCGACTGTATTCTCTAAGATCGATTTACGGTCCGGGTATCATCAGCTCAAGGTAAAGGGGGAAGATATTCCTAAGACAGCCTTTAGGACTCGTTATGGACATTACGAGTTCTTGGTTATGTCTTTTGGTCTTACTAACGCGCCAGCCGCGTTTATGGACTTAATGAATAGGGTCTTCAAGGACTACTTGGATAAATTCGTCGTTGTGTTCATCGACGACATTTTAATTTACTCCAAGGATGAAGTGGAGCACGAGGAACACTTGAGGATAATTTTGACGCGATTGAAGGAGCACCAACTCTACGCGAAGTTCAAGAAATGCGAGTTTTGGCTCTCACAAGTGGCGTTCCTCGGGCACATCATATCGAAAGACGGAGTTGCAGTAGATCCATCGAAGGTAGAGGCCGTGAAAGATTGGCCTAGACCAAAGAACGCGTCGGAAGTAAGAAGCTTCTTAGGGCTAGCAGGTTACTATAGAAAGTTTGTAGAGGGCTTTTCTAAAATAGCCACTCCACTCACCAACCTGACCCGGAAGCAACAAAAGTTTAACTGGAATGATAAGTGTGAGGAAAGCTTCCAGTTGCTTAAGGATAAGCTTTGCTCAACACCAGTACTTAGTGTCCCAACACCCAACGACAAGTTCGTTGTCTACTGTGATGCATCAAAGTTAGGATTGGGATGCGTACTGATGCAAAATGACAAGGTGATAGCCTACGTGTCACGTCAGTTAAAGGAGTATGAACAACGCTATCCAACTCACGATATGGAGTTGGCAGCGGTGGTCTTTGCGTTAAAAATCTGGCGCCATTATCTTTACGGAGAACGGTGCGAGATTTATACGGACCACAAAAGTTTAAAATACTTCTTTACTCAGAAGGAGCTTAACATGAGGCAGCGCCGGTGGTTGGAATTAGTAAAGGATTACGACTGCGAAATCCTATACCACCCGGGGAAGGCAAACGTAGTTGCCGATGCACTTAGCCGAAAAAGTTATGGGAACTTAGCAGCCTTATCCGGAATAGAAAAGCCACTACAGCAGGAGCTTATCAGTGCCGGAATAGAAGTGGTTGTAGGCAAGTTGGCTAACTTGTCTATCCAATCGAATATGCTAGAAGACATACGGAATGGTCAGAGACATGATGATTCACTAGCAACGCACATGGATGCAGTCAGAGAAGGCAAGACTACAGATTTCTCAATATCCAGTCAAGGTTTATTGAGATATAAGGATCGGGTATGCGTGCCAGACGATCAAAGTATTAAGAAGATGATCCTAGAAGAAGCACACAACACCCCATACTCAGTTCATCCAGGGTCTACCAAGATGACTCATCAAGGCAGTCTATTGGTGGCCAGGGATAAAGAAGGACATAGCGGAGTATGTATCTAAGTGTCTTGTATGCCAGCAAGTGAAGGCGGAGCATCAGCGGCCTGCAGGATTGTGGCAACCGCTTAGCATACCGGAGTGGAAGTGGGACAATATAGCCATGGACTTCGTGACGGGTCTGCCAAAGATGAACAAGCAGCATGATTCCGCTTGGATAGTCATAGATAGACTAACCAAGTCGGCTTATTTTCTGCCTGTTAAGACTTCATGCACGGCAGACCAATATGCAGACATCTACATCCAAGAGATTGTACGATTGCATGGAATCCCCAAGACGATAGTGTCAGATAGAGGATCAGTATTTACGTCAAGATTTTGAAGAAACTTACAGATAGATATGGGTACTAAGTTAAGCTTTAGTACAACTTTCCATCCTCAGACAGATGGGCAGTTTAAGCGTACGATTAAGATCTTAGAGGTATGCTACGCGCGTGTATACTTGATTTCGGAGGATTGTTGAACAAGTACTTATCGCTGATCGAGTTCTCGTACAACAACAGCTACCAGTCAACGATCGGAATGGCATCTTATGAGTTGCTATATGGACGAAGGTACCGATCACCGTTGCACTAGGACGAGGTAGGAGAAAGGCAGCTTCTAAGGCCCAAAGCTGTTAGACAAGCTCAAGAAGCAGTAATGCTTATTAAACAACGTATGCTGGCTGCTCAAAGCCGTCAGAAAAGATATGCGGATACCAAGCGACGCGATGTGGAATTCCAAGTTGGAGATCAAGATATCTCCTATGAAAAGTGTCAAGCGGTTCGGAAAGAAGGGCAAGCTTAGTCCCCGATTCATAGGTCCATTTAGATATTGGACAAAGTGGGAACAGTTGCATATAGACTAGCCCTACCGCCAGCATTAGCTGATAGTCACAACGTCTTCCACATCTCGATGTTACGCAAATATGTGTCAGACCCATCTCACGTCCTCAAATACGATACGATAGCACTCCAGAAAGACTTAAGTTACGAGGAACGACCGGTTAGCATCCTAGATAGAGGGATGAAGTAGTTACGGTCCAAGAGCTTTCCTATAGTCAAAGTCCTATGGAGCAATAGTTCTGAATGCGAGGCAATGTGGGAGTTGGAGGAGGACATGCAAGGCCGGTATCCGGAGTTATGTGATAAGTAAATTTCGAGGACGAAATTCTTTTTAGTAGGGGAGAATTGTAGAGTCCAAGAACTTTACTTAGCTAAGATAGATAGTAGTATGATAGTATTTATAGCATTATCTTTGTTACTGTGGATTTTTGGTTCAGACCGGGAATTATTTGGACACTCATAGTAGTACTTATAGATTTTCTAAGTTTAATCTATAGTTTAAGAATATTAAGTATAACCTAAGGTTTGATTAATGTGACTGATATTAAGGATTATATTATTATATTATAAGGTTTAGACATCAACCAATAGGATTTTAAGCACATGTTTTGAATGGTAATTAAGGATTAAGTATTTTTGAGGATTAAATTAAATAAGGGTAAAAGTTTGAATGAATAGGGTCAGTCAGCAGCTTTGAGCACGTTGAGGGCTTAGTCAAGGCTGTTTACTCCATTCAAACTCAGCTAAAAATGTGTAAATTCGTGTTTAAATATTCAGCGTATGCCGATATATCGCAGCTATAGGGGGCGATATATCGCAGCACGTAGATACGGAAAACACGAATCGATGCACGGTCGCCTCGGGCATACTGGCCCAGGCGATATATCGCCTATAGGGGGCGATATATCGCCTCCACCAGCATGAATTCAAATACTTTTGAATTCCTTTCCCTTCAGCCATTCAAACTCCTTCAACAGTCCAGCATCTTCTGAACGAGTCTTCAGCCTCTGCTGAACGATTATTCAAATGATTTTCACCTAAAAAGCCATTATTTTTATTCAAGTAAAATCAAGATATTTTCATTCCCAAACTCTATAAATAGGACCTAGTACCCAGCCATTATTCACCATTTGCTCTAAGTTCAGAAGCTGCTAGTGTTAAGTGAGTGTGAGAGTGTAAACACTTGGTTTGGGGAAAAACTATAAGCTTAAACATCATAAGCTTATCAAACACTTTGGGAAGTGAGTTCTATAGTATTTCGGTGAAGGTTAGAGTGATCTTGCAATCTTTGAGGTAAACCCAAAACTCTAGTTCCTTTCTGTATTTTATGTTATTTCTTTTCTCAAAACCTTCTACTCAGTCCCCTAACCTTATTCTTATTTTGGTTAGGGAATCCAAGCTCTTAAGCATATAAGTTGGTAAGTATGTTTTTATGGTTTAGTCTTTCCATCTCTTTCATTTCATTTCCTTCTTTCAACTCACTCGTGTTCATTATGGTTTTAGGAGTGTTCCAAAAGTCCCAACTCAGTCCATAATCCCGGTAACTTTGGTAAGGAAATTAGGCTAGAATTAATATGTTATGTGCTTATGTTATCTATATGTTTATGTTATTAAAAGTGTTATGATATGTATATGTGTATGTAGGCTTGGGCATATGACCCATATGACTAACAAGACCCCAAATGGGTTATGGGCATATGACCTACTTAGCTAGTAGGACCCCATTAACCCCATGGGCATATGCTTGTTTAGTCTATGGGACCCCAAGTAATAATGGCCATTATAATAAGTGTATGTTATATGTATTATGTTAAGTCTTTATGTTTTCTTATGAAATTATGTATGTGACTTTGTGTTAGATTTTCCTTACTGGGCATTAGGCTCACTCCTTTCTGTTTATGTGCAGGAAAATAAGTTTAGAGGCGGAAGGATTCGTGACGCTTGGAGAATGTGTATCGATGATGAATGGAGTCAAGGGGCCGAGCGTTATCGATTCGAGGATGTAGTCTCCTTTTATGTTTTTTTATGGTTTTACATGTATTTTCCGCATTATTATGTAATGTCTTTTATTTTAAATCTTATTTTGTTTTAAAGACAATGGGATCCCAAAATCCTTCTTAGTATTCTGTTTCTTTGTAAATAACTCTTATTTTCAAGTTACTCAATAAATTATGGTATTTTCGTAAAATGTAAGTTTTTATGTATAGTTTCGATAATGGTCCAATTAGTCTAGATTAGTGGGTCATTACATATATTGAATATGGCATGAGATTTACACGTGCTCATAAGTCTAGAAGGGCTTGACCAAATCCATGTTCCCCAATTTGACATGAGATGGTGGGACAACTAGGATCTTTGTACTTAGGAGGTGTCTTGTAGTCAATTACCGAACTAGCTTGTTCTGCCAAGAATGCAGTTTTCTTAACACGGTGCTTTCTTTTAACAGTGCATAAATCCTTAATAACCTTGGCATAAGCCGACATTTGTTTGATCACATGCAACAATGGAAAGTTGATCTTCACTTGTGTTAAAAGGTCTAGGATTTCACCATGATTTTCCTGTACCTTTCTAGTGGATTTCAAAGCTTGAGTAAAAGGTGCCTTTACCGGAATTCTTATTGGCACATCATCATCTGGAGCGGACATTGACGCTCGTTGTCTTAGTTAACGATGAAACCGTACTTTGCCACTTCGAGTAGTGATGACATTAACCTCTTTGAGATTTGTATCTATAGAGGAGGAGGTTTGTGCCATGTGTTGTCCTTTTTGATGGATTAGAGGTTAAGTGGGAAGTCTCCCACGCTCTTGAATTGTCAAGTAGTGTTTAACTTTGTCATTTGGATTTTTATGTCTTTCATTTCCTCCACCATTTGTGTAAGACAAGATTTGAGCTCTTGAGTTGAGGCTATTTGTGTTTGCACAAACATTTGCAAGGTATTCTCAAGAGAATTGCTTGACTACATGTTATGTTGAAGAGCAATGTACACTTTTGGCGGTTGTTGCTGCTCAGGCCTCCATTGGCTCCCAGTTGCTTAGTTTGAACCTTCTAGTTGAAATTTGGATGGTTTCGCCAACCGAAATTGTAAGTGTTTAAGAAAGGGTTATAAGGCTTTTTGTAATCCCCTAAAGCATGCATTGTTCCTCATTTCCTCCTCTTAACTCACCAAGAGCTGGCCACTCTTGTTGTTGATGTTCCGTCCCTCCACAGATGAAGCATGGATCTCGTGTCTCTACTTTTATGGCCATGTGGATTCCTCTACCTTCTTGAGTTTTGAAAGCCTCAAATTGTTTTCTCAATGATTCAATTTGGCTTTTGACGTTGTCATTTTCCCTCAATCGGTAGATTTCGGTTGATTGTGGCTTGTCCATAGAACTCGGTTCATTCCATATGTAGGACTTTTTAGTGAGATCGTCGAGGTACTCGAAAGCTTCATCAGGATCTTTTTGAAGGAATTTTCTATTGCACATCATTTGTACAAATTTTCTTTGTCCGATTGTGAGACTGTCATAGAAATAGCTGATCAGACGCCAACTTTCGTATCCATGATGTGGGCATTGATTTATCATATCTCTAAACCTCTCCCAAACCTGATGGAAAGTTTCATGGTCTTTCTGGATGAAGGTAGAGATTTACCTCTTAAGGCTGCTAGTCTTATGGGGTGGAAAATATTTTGCAAAGAATGCTTTTGTCATTTTATCCCATGTTCTGATAGATCTAGGCCTTAAGGAATACAACCAACTTTTTTCTTTGTCTTTGAGAGAGAAAGGAAAAATTTTCAATTTCACAATGTTGGTGACATTAGCTCGGTTGTTGAATGTAGCCACCACCTCTTCAAATTCTTGTATATGCATGTATGAACTCTCATTTTCCAACCCATGGAAGGTTGGTAAGAGGTTAATCATGCCGGGTTTGAAATTGAAATTTGGCATATTGTTGGGATACATTATGCATGAAGGTGTGGCTGTACGCGTAGGATGTAAATAATCATGTAGCGTTCTTGGTTGGAATTCATCTTGATGAGCCATGGTGGGTGGTTTAGGAAGTCTCGGTGAATTCGATGAATGTGAACGAATGAAAGAAGACAACGAAGAAGGAGAGTTTTCTAAAGCTTCTACTCGTTGTCTCACGAATTTCCCCAGTGCGTCTCTATTTCGTGGCATAAGTTTTTTTTTTTGGTGTGTATTATAAGGGCAAGTGTGTAATAGTGTAATAAGTATACACCAAAAATGATCCCAAGATAATTGGGGAAGGCTGCCAAGGTACCACTTTAGGCCCAAGAGCTTTTCTAGAACTCCCTGAGGTTCTTAGAAAAGGTTGGAGGGTAACACTAACACAGACCTTATTTAATAACCAATTTTTTCTAAGACAGAACATGTTTGGTTTTTACTGATTTAAAAAATTACACAAATGTTCTCAATACTTTGTTTTTATTTTTTTAATTTTATGCTTTAAAATTTTATGATTCAAAGTTTTATGTTTTTTTTTCTTCGGAAAAAGCATAAATCTATATAATAAAATTCTAAACCTAAAATTAAGAGAAAATAAATAAATAAAATAATGAAAAAAATGAATAAATAAAAAAGAAACTAAAAGTGAAAATTAGTGAGAAAAAATTAAAAGAGAACTTAAAAAAATTATACTTTTTTTCTAAAATAAAAATAAAAATAAAATTAATTCACTATGAAAACCTTTAATTGTAAAATTACCTCCCCGGCAACGGCACAAAAAATTGATATCGCCCAATAAACTCCTAAGTGGTCGCAGTAGTAATTAGGCTATGTCATATCCACAGAGAGGTAAAATACAAGTAAAAAGAAATATTAGTAAATTAGAAATAAGAAACTTAGAAATAATGTAACTTTGAAAAAGAATAATTTTTAAACACTAAATAAACAAAATTAAAGAATTAGAATAAGAAAGAAAATATGGAAGACACAAGTTTCATTCATGCAAACATATATATATTTTTTAATAAAATTGATTCATTCTACTCAACTATACCATTAATTATAGTTGGAAAATATATATAATAAAGCTTATCTTAAAATATGTTCTTAATTAAATTATACTAACTTCTAATTTTAAAAATCTATCATATTATATACCTTAGAGCGACAAAACACCAATGTTAGAATGCAATAAAAAGGATATATTATAACAAATATCCTAAATTAAATCAATAGCCTAAATTACATAAGCAGATCATGACTAGACTTATGTAAAAGACACCAATAAACTTAGAATAAAAATTAGAAGAAAATAAATTTAATTGTAACAAATATATAGAAATGAAGAACAAAAAAAAAAAGAATCAATATATTAAAAATATAATGTGAAACATGAACTTCACTCTAGCCTTTCAACAAGAGAATTTAGCCTAAAATAGGCATTGTTTTAACTCAAAAAGTATAAAAGAAATGAAAGAAAAAAAAAGGAAATAAGTGTATTTCTCTCTAACTCTACTCTCTACTTTTGTTTCCACAATCTAATGATTTTTTTTCTTACATTTGACTCTCTATTTATAGTGGAAATAGGACCCAAAATGTGTAAAATAGTGTACAAAAGAGTGGGAAAAATGGCTACAAAAACTGATGGAAAATGGATCTAGTGGGAGACAACAAGGACACGTGTCGTGTGTTGAGAGGAGCTCGACCAAAAGGTGTCAGGCATTATCAGGCGAGTGGGGAGCCGCTGTAGGTTTGGGTCAGGCATAATTGAACTATGTCAGGCGAGTGGGGCTCGCTGCATCAGGAGGTGGCATCGTGGGACCGTGTCAGACAAGTGGGGCCTGCTGCATTAGGAGGTGGAAGCGCATCATGCGTATGGCTCGGCTTGGGACATGTGTCACGTTTGCAGAGGAGCTTGGGAAGGCGGCTCGACTTGGGCTCAGATCGCCTCGATGAATTAGAAGCCCACATGTGGCAGCTGATAGTGGAAGGGAAGCTAGGCCGGATTGGGTCTGGTTCATCTTCAAAAATGCCATTTTTTCATGATTTCTTCAATTATAATTCTTTCTTTCTTCTTTCTTTTTCTTTGTGTAAAAATACATTTTATTTCCTGAAAATTTGAACACAAGTTAAATTATGATTAATATTTTGAAATATAAAGTATATTACAACAAATCAATGAAAATATCAATTAAAACTTAATTTATTTGAAACTTTAAAACTAATAAAATGATATTTTTGAGCACTAATCAGGTATAGATTCCATATTGTATATTATGTCCCCAGCCATTTACATTAATGAGTTCCCAAAACAAATGTTTTCAGCCTGATCATTCTGACAAACCATAACGAGTGAATCAAATAACTCATATGACATAAACATGAGTTCATAATATCTTCTTGATTAAAATCAATTTGTATATGATCATCTTATTGATATGTTTAATTAATACTTATATAGTGAACGATATTATTAAGTATTAATAACATATTGGGTCCTGTTAATGTATAACCACTTTATGCAAAGTACCTCTACTAAGATGTCCTACTACATTAGTAATCTGAATCTAGATTACATGTATTCATAATACTAGTGAACCGTACTTACAATATTTAATCCGAAGATTCCACAGAACTTTGTTTTATTGTGAACTGTTTAAATTCGTTCCCTACAATGTTAGTCCTCTTGTACCAATACAAGAGTGTAGTCATAATAACGATTTTGGTAATTTTCAACTATTTATATAATATTTTTCTAATAAAAATAAAGAAACAATATATGCAAAAATTCATTTCATAAAATATTGTACAAAACATATACTTTAAAGGGTACTAATCCCAAAATCTCCCACTTGCCCTAAAGAAAATGAGGCATCTCCCTCAAACCCATATTGCTAACATTATCTTTAAATGACTTGGTAGAGAAAGTCTTAGTAAATCTTCATAATTGTTACATCTCCTCTATGAACAATATCCCTGATCAAGTGATATTTCCTTTCAATATGCTTTCCCCTTTTGTGACTTCTCGATTCCTTCGAGTTAGCTACTACCCCACTGTTCTCACAGTTTAGGACAAGTGGAATATTCATATATGGAACAATTTCAAGATCAGAATAGAACTTCTTTAGTCACACATCCTCCTTAGATGCTTCACAGGCCTCTATGTACTCGACTTCCATGGTAGAATCTGTGATACTAGTTTGTTTAATACTACTCCAGACCATAACTCCTCCACCAATTGTGAACATTAATCTAGAAGTCAGTTTTCTACTATCAGAATCAGTGTATCCAGTGGGGTTCAGGTCACCATATGAATATACAAGCATATATTCTCTAGTTTCCGAAGACACTTGAGAATATTCTTTATAGCAATCCAATGACTCAATCCAGGATTGGATTGATAACGATCGACTATCCCTATTGCATAACAAATGTAAGCTCTTGTACACAATATGATGTACATTAGACTGCCTACCGTAGAGGCGTAGGGATATTGTCTCACTTACTCTTCTTCATGAGGTGTTTTAGGACACTACTCTTTAGAAAGGATAATTCCATGACGGGTTGGCATATCACCCTTCTTGGAATTTTGCATACTGAATCTCTCCTGTAGCATCCCAAATTTACTAATAAGGCTTAGGGCCTTGATTAGCATTCCGAGAGGGCAATAATTGATTTAATTATGCTAATATGTGAATTTTGTGATTAGAACTGCATGTTTAGGTGAATTAACTATGTATGTGGGCCCAATTTGGTAATTAGGGGCATATTTGTAATTTTAGCCAGCTGATGGCATAAATGTGATATATGTGTGTATTGTGATTGATACCGCGTGGGTGTGGTGATATATTTGCGATATACGATCCGAGACGGTCCTAAGGAGAAGATTAGCTAAATAGTCACAACGGGGTCGAATACCCGGCTCGAGAGGAGCCTAGGGGTATTTTGGGAACACAGGTAATGTTCGGGAATTACTAGGTAATGGGTAAGGACATAGAGATTGTTTACGTATGTTAGGGATTAAATTGGGATTTATAGAAACACTCGAGGATTTAGTGGGATATGGCAATTAGCGGAATTGCCCTTGGTGGCATTAAAGAATTAAGGATAGACATATGGGCATTTTGGTCATTAGGCAGCAGGGATAGTTTTAGGCAGCTAAGACTCTAGAGTCACATAGAAGAAACATAAAACTTCTGCTCTAAGTCTCTCTCTCGCTCTCTCTCTATCTCACGGTTCTCTCTCCCACTCTTGGTGCTTGGATGTTTTGATAAAACTTTGAGGATTTTAGACTAAGAACTTTGAAGAATTGAAAGTATGATGTGGCTTGGATTAGCTCAAGGGTGAAGATATCTCAGAGGTAAGGGCCTATGCTTAATTTTTTGGTGTAAATTTTATTGAATTCTATTAGAGGTATAGAGCTTGCATGTGATAGGGTTCTAAGATTGGTTTTGTGTGTTTGTTGAGTGTATGGAATTGTTTATTGGATTATTATGATGTCTAGGCTATGTGAATAGGGATTCTAGGCTTAATTCTAAGTTTGGCTGGTGTTTGGAGTATGAATTATGAGTTTAAGCTCGGGGAAAACATAAGAAAAATGGCTGATTTATGGGTGTCTGGGACATGCGTGCGAAAGGGCCTGGGGAGCCCTGAGATTCCCCACACACTGCGTCGCAGAGCTTA
Source organism: Humulus lupulus (assembly GCF_963169125.1). Classification (NCBI taxonomy): domain Eukaryota; kingdom Viridiplantae; phylum Streptophyta; class Magnoliopsida; order Rosales; family Cannabaceae; genus Humulus; species Humulus lupulus. The sequence continues at coordinate 154,386,618 of NC_084799.1, forward strand.
GCACGCTGCGGCCCATGTCCTTCAGTAGAGAGGGCTTTGCCCTCTGACTCATAGCAGGCCGCGCCCTAGAGGGCATGTCGCGGCTCAAAATTGAAAGAAAGGGGAAATGGAGGTTCTAAGCTTGGGAACTTAAATTTAAGGTTTGGGAAGGATTCTACTACTCGGTTTAGTAGAATCCAAGGTCCCAGAGGCTGGATTAATATTATGAAGTTATGAATTGGTTTAAGGCTTGATGGATGGTTATTATTAATGCGTTGTGACTAGGTTTTCAACGAGGCTCGGGTTAGAGGACTGTGCTCGAGATCACGGTACTCAGGCAGCTCGGGACACAGGTAAGAAAACTATTGTATCCGTAGAGCAAAGCATGGCCCTATTGTTTGTATTTCAGGGCGCGACCCTATTGTTATTGTTTAATATATGTATGAATATTTATGTATGTTATGCTGTGTTAAGCATATTTATGAATGAACAGCGAGGGCTGGGAACAGTGAAGTTCGGGAACAAGGAAGGTCGAGAATAGCGAAGGCTGAGAATGGCGAAGGCTGAAAACAGCAAGAAGCCAGTTACGGCAAGGGGCCAAAATCAGCGTTGAACCTGCTGAGTACATGCCGCTTGGGTGAGACCCTCGAAGGGTGCTTTATCCATCGGCTCGGTGAACACCATGAACCTAAGGCCTGGTAAAGAACTTGGGTTGGCATAGGCCGCTATGTGAATAGTTTGTTGATTGTTTTGCTGTATACTATTGGATTCATATGTGATGTACTATATATTGAGTTTTCTTGCTGGGCTTCGACATTGGTAATGTTAGGGAGTTATTGGGTAATGGGTAAGGACTTAGAGATTGTTTAAGTATGTTGGGGATTAAATGGGGATTTATAGAAACACTCGATGATTTAGTGGGATGTGGCAATTGACAGAATCACCTTTGGTGGCATTAAAGAATATAAAGGTATTTTGGTCATTAGGCAGCTGGGATATATTTAGGGATCTGGGACTCTAGAGTCACTTAGAAGAAACATAAAATTTTAGCTCTAAGTCTCTCTCTCTCTCTCTCTCTCTCTCTATCTCATGGTTCTCTCTCCCTTTCTTGGTGCTTGGAGGTTTTGATAAAACTTTGAGTATTTTAGACTAAGATCTTTGAAGAATTGAAAGCATGATGTAACTGGGATTAGCTCAAGGGTGAAGATATCTCAGAGGTAAGGGCCTAAGCTTAATTTTTTTGGTATGAATTCTATTAGAGGTATAGAGCATGCATGTGATAGGGTTCTAAGAATGGTTTTGGGTGTTTGATGAGTGTATGGAATTGTTTATTGGATTATTATGATGTTTAGGCTATGTGAATAAGGATTATAGGCTTAATTCTAAGTTTGGCTGGTGTTTGGAGTCTGAATTATGAATTTAGGCTCGAGGAAAACATAAGAAAAATGGCTGATTTCTGGGTTTCTGGGACTCGCGTGCGAAAGGGCCTGGGGAGCCCTGAGATTGCCCAGGCGCTGCGGTGCAGGGCTTAGCATGTCGCTGCCCGTGTCCTTCAGCAAAGAGGGCTTTGCCCTCTGACTCGTAGTAGGCCGCGGGCCAAGAGGGCATACCGGGGCGAAAAATGGAAAGAAAAGGGAAATGGAGGTTTTAAGCTTGGGAACTTAAATGTTAAGGCTCGGGAAGGATTCTGCTACTCGGTTCAGTAGAATCTAAGGACCTGGAGGCTGGATTAATATTCTGAAGTTATTAATTGGTTTAAGGCTTGATGGATGGTTATTATGAATGCGTTTTGACTTGGTTTTTAACGAGGCTCGGGTTAGAGAATTGTGCTCGGGATCACGATACTCAGGCAGCTCGGGACACTGGTAAGAAAACTATTGTACCAGTAGAGCAAAGCATGGCCCTATTGTTTGTATTTCAGGGCACGACCCTATTGTTATTGTTTAATATATGTATGAATATTTATGTATGTTATGTTGTGTTAAGCATATTTATGAGTGAATGGCGAGGGCTGAGAATAGTGAAGATCGGGAACAACGAAGGCTGAGAATAGCGAAGGCCGAGAATGGCGAAGGCTAAAAACAACAAGAAGCCAGTTACGGCAAGGGGCCAAAATCAGCGTTGAACCTGCTGAGTACATGCTGCTATTGCGAGACCTTCCAAGGGTGCTGTATCCACCCGCTCGGTGAAGATCATGAACCTAGGGTCTGGTAATGCACCTGGGTCGGCATAGGCTGCTATGTGATTAGTAGGTTGATTATTTTGTTGTATACTGTTGGATTCATATGTGATGTACTATATATTGAGTTTTCTTGCTGGGCTTCGACATAAGTAATGTTAGGGAGTTACTGGGTAACGGGTAAGGACTTAGAGATTATTTAAGTATGTTGGGGATTAAATGGGGATTTATCGAAACACTCGAGGATTTAGTGGGATGTGGCAATGGATGGAATTTCCCTTGGTGGCATTAAAGAATTGAGGGTAGACATAAAGGTATTTTGGTCATTAGGCAGCTGGGATAGTTTTAGGGATCTGGGACTCTAGAGTCAATTAGAAGAAACATAAAACTTCCGCTCTAAGTCTCTCTCTCTGTCTCTCTGTCTCTCTATCTCACGATTCTCTCTCCCTCTCTTGGTGCTTGGATGTTTTGATAAAACTTTGAGGATTTTAGACTAAGATCTTTGAAGAATTGAAAGCATGATGAGGCTAGGATTAGCTCAAGGGTGAAGATATCTCAGAGGTAAGGGCCTAAGCTTAATTTTTTTTGTATAAATTCTATTGAATGCTATTAGAGGTATAGAGCTTGTATGTGATAGGGTTCTAAGATTGGTTTTGGGTGTTTGTTGAGTGTATGGAATTGTTTATTGGATTATTATGATGTCTAGGCTATGTGAATAGGGATTCTAGGCTTAATTCTAAGTTTGGCTGGTGTTTGGAGTATGAATTATGAGTTTAAGCTCGAGGAAAACATAAGAAAAATGGCTGATTTATGGGTTTCTGGGACACGCGTGCGAAAGGGGCTGGGGAGCCCTGAGATTCCCCACTCTCTGTGGCGTAGAGCTTAGCGCGCTGCGGCCCATGTCCTTCAGCAGAGAGGGCTTTGCCCTCTGACTCATAGCAGGCCGCGACCCTAGAAGGCATGCCGCGACGCAAAATTGAAAGAAAGGGGAAATGGAGGTTCTAAGCTTGGGAACTTAAATTTTAAGGTTCGGGAAGGATTCTACTACTCGGTTTAGTAGTCCAAGGTCCCAGAGGCTGGATTAATATTCTGAAGTTATGAATTGGTTTAAGGCTTGATGGATGGTTATTATTAATGTGTTGTGACTAGGTTTTCAACGAGGCTCGGGTTAGAGGACTGTGCTCGAGATCACGATACTCTGGTAGTTCAGGACACATGAAAGAAAACGGTTGTACCCGTCGAGCAAAGCATGGCCTTCATGCTTGTATTTCAGGGCAAGACCCTATTGTTATTGTTTAATATATGTATGAATATTTATGTATGTTATGATGTGTTATGCATAATTATGAGTGAACAGTGAGGGCCGGGAACAGAGAAGGCCAGGAAAAACAAAGGTCGAGAGTGGCGAAGGCTGTAAACAGCAAAAACCTAGGTATGACAATGAGAGGGAATCAATGTTGAGCCTACTGAGTATAGGCTACTAGGACGAGACCCCCGAAGGGTGCTGTAACCAGTCGCTCGGTGAAGACCGTGAACCCAGGTCCTGGTAAAGCACCTAGGTCGGCATAGGCGGCAATGTGATTAGTTTGTCGATTGTTTTGCTGTATACTGTTGGAGTCATTTGTGATGTGCTATATATTGAGTTTTCTTGCTAGGCTTTGGCACAGGTAATGTTAAGGAGTTACTGGGTAATGGGTAAGGACTTAGAGATTGTTTAAGTATGTTGGGTATTTATAGAAACACTCGATGATTTAGTGGGATGTGGCAATTGACATAATTTCCCTTGGTGGCATTAAAGAATTGAGGATAGACATAAGGGAATTTTGGTAATTTGGCAGCTGGGACTCTAGAGTAACTTAGAAGAAACATAAAACTTCAGCTCTAAGTCTCTCTCTCTTTGTCTCACGGTTCTCTCTCCCTCTCTTGGTGCTTGGAGGTTTTGATCAAACTTTGAGGATTTAGAACTAAGATCTTTTAAGAATTAAAATATTGTTGTGGCTGGGATTAGCTCAAGGGTGAAGATATCTATGAGGTAAGGGCCTAAGCTTAATTTTTTTGTATAAATTCTATTTAATTCTATTAAAGGTGTAGAGCTTGCTTGTGATAGGGTTCTAAGATTGGTTTTGGCTGTTTGATGAGTGTATGGAATTGTTTATAGGATTATTATGTTGTTTAGGCTATGTGAACAAGGATTCTAGGCTTAATTCTAAGTTTGGCATGTGTTTGGAGTATGAATTATAAATTTAGGCTGGGGGAAAACATAAGAAAAATGGCTGATTTTTAGGTTTCTAGGACTCACGTGCGAATGGGCCTGGGGAGCCCTGAGATTGCCCTAGCGCTGCGGCGTAGAGCTTAGCGCATCGCGACCTGTGTCCTTCAGTAGAGAGGGCTTTTCTCTCTGACTCGTAGTTGGCCGCTGCACTAGAGAGGATGCCATGGTGCAAAATGGAAAGAAAGTGGAAATGGAGGTTCTAAGCTTGGGAACTTAAATGTTAAGGTTCGGGAAGGATTCTACTACTCGGTTTAGTAGAATCCAACGGAGGTTGGATTAATATTCTGAAGTTATTAATTGGTTTAAGGCTCTATGGATGGTTATTATGAATGCATTGTGAATATGTTTTCAATGAGGCTCGTGTTAGAGGACTGTGCTCGGGATCACAGTTCTCAGGCAGCTCGGAACATAGGTAAAAAAACTTTTGTACCCGTAGAGCAAAGCATGGCCCTATTGTTTGTATTTTAGGGTGTGACTCTATTGTTATTGTTTAATAAATGTATGAATATTTATGTATGTTATGCTGTGTTAAGCATATTTTTGACTGAACAACGAGGGCTGAGAACAGCGAAGGTCGGGAACAACGAAGGTCGAGAATAGAGAAGGCCAAGAATGGCGAAGGCTGAAAACAGCAAGAAGCCAGGTACGGCAAGGGGCCGAAATCAGCGTTGAGCCTGCTGAGTACAGGCCGCTTGGGCGAGACCCTCCAAGGGTGCTGTATCCATCCGCTTGGCGAAGACAATGAACCCAGGGCCTAGTAAAACACCTGGGTCAACATAGGCCGCTATGTGATTAGTTTGTTGATTGTTTTACTGTATACTGTTGGATTCATATGTGATGTGCTATATATTGAGTTTTCTTGCTAGGCTTCGGTTCACGGGTGCTCTTTGGTGCAGGTAAGGGCAAAGGTTAGGTCGACCAACCATGAATATGGAGAGCATGGAGCGACTTGTACATGTTCGGCCTACCTGGCTGCCACAACCGGTGTTATTTTGGGAAAATTTACTATAATGGTAGTATTGTCGCCTAGGTCGACTGTATGTATATTTTGAGTTGTAATACATATTCTAAACAGTGTTTTGGGATCCCAACTATATAACTTTTTATGATTTCAATGAATGTCAAAATCTTTATAGTTAATGTCATTAAGCAAGTTTTATTTCAATTTACTCATTCTTTTAACCTAAAACCTCGATTACCGAGCTAATGGCACATTTTTAACTCTCATAGTAACGACTCTAAGGAAGTAGGGCGTTACATCTCTGGTACCTTATCTATATAAGTAGCTTGAGACAAAGCCAATACTTTGTTTTGACGATCCCGAAGGATCTTTATGCCTAGAACATAGTTTGCATCTCCCAAATCTTTCATCTGGAATTGCTCGACTAGCTATTTCTTTACTTTTTTCAATGTTCCCACATCATTCCCAATTAGTAGGATGTCATCAATGTAAAGAACGAGGAATACCACGATGCCGTCTCTGATTTTTTGGTAGACACAAGGCTCATCAATGTTTTGTTCAAAACGACACATTTTGATTGTGTCATCAAATCTCAAATTCCAAGATCTCGAAGCTTGTTTGATTCCATAAATGGAACTAAGAAGCTTGCAAAATTTTTGCTCTTGACCTTTTTCTATGAACCCTCCCTGTTGAGACATATAAATGGTTTCATCAAGATAGCATTCAGAAAAGTTGTCTTAACTTACATTTTCCATATGTCATAATCCATGCAAGCATCTATGGACAAGAGTATGCAGATGGATTTAAGTATGGCTGCAGGAGAAAAACTTTCTTCATAATCTACTCCTTCTCTCTGAGTGTAACCCTTGGCTACAAGCCTAGCTTTGAAAGTTTTCGCTTACCCATCTGCTCCTTTTTTTCTATTGATTATCCATTTGCAACAAATAGGTTTAACATTTTCAGGAAGATCTTCAAGAGTCTAGACAGAATTGGAATACATCAATTCCATTTCCAAGTTCATGGCATCTTGCAATTTTTTTTGTTAGAATCTTCCATTGCATCTCTGTATGTCAATGGATCATCTTTCTTTGTGTCAAACATAAGCATCTAAACTTCACGTTCATAGTGAGTTGGCTGCCTAACAACCCTCCCACTATGACGAAGCTCTCAATTTTTCTGACTAGAACTTGTAGTTTCCTCTTGCCGTTGTTCATTGGAAACGTTTGGTGATCTTATCACTTAATCCTATCTCCTCTAGTACAACCTTACTGTGAGGTTTGTGGTTGTTAATATAGTCATATTCAAGAAAAGTAGGATTTGTCAATACAAATGTTTTATTTTCTTTAGGAGTATAAAATAAAACACCTCTAGTCTCTTTGGAATATCCCACAAATACACACATTTTAGTGCGAGATTCCAGTTTTTGAGTCTTTCCTTTCAGCACATATTCTGGACACCCCCATATATGAAAAGTGTTTAAACTAGCTTTAGTACCATTCAATAATTCAAATGGTGTCTTCTAGGTAGACTTGGAAGGAATCACAATAAATATGTAAATTGCACATCGAATGGCATAGCCCCATAATGACAGTTGCAATGATGAGTAACTCATCATTAATCTAACCATGTTTAATAACTTACTGTTCCTTCTTTCAGAAACACCATTTTGCTGTTGAATTCCTGGTGCAGTGAGTTAGAATTAAATTCCATGCTCATTTAGGTGGTCCACAAATTCATAATCCATCTACTCTTCTCCTCGATCAGATTGAAGAACTTTTAGTGATTTACCTAATTGCTTTTCAGCTTCAGCTTGGAATTCTTTAAGCTTTCCAAAAGTTTCAGATCTCTTTTGCAGCAAATATTGGTAACCATATCTAGAATAATTGTCAATGAAGATGACAAAATATTCAAACCCTTTTCTAGCTTGCACATTAAGTGGTCCACACACATCGATGTGTACAAGTTGGAATGGTTCTATGGCTCTTGAACCCTTTTAAGAGAAAGGTTTTTTGGTCATCTTGCCTTCCAGATAGGATTCACAGACTGGAAGAGAACCAACAGTTAATTCTCTTAAAGGTCCCTCCTTTGATAGTCTGTTAATTCTGTGCAAACCAATATGCCCCAATCTCAAATAACATAGATATGTTTCTCTGTTGGAATCAGTTTGCAACTTTAAACATTTTAGAGTTGTATATAGATGACTCTTTTGCCTTAAGTTTATACAACACATCATTGGATTTTGCATGACATATTTCAATACCAGATCTTGAGAGAACAATCAAATTATTAGAGATATATCGAAATCTTGTCCATGCAACATAGAAATAATAAAGTTCCCAATTAATAATCACATTACTAATCATAAATTATAAATTTCTTAGAAATTAGTTTTTCTTGTTCTAAATAGAAATCTAAAATTTCTAAAATAAGATTAGACTAAAAAATTTAAATTGTTCATAAAAAAATTAAAATTTCAAATAAAACTAATGATTTTTCTCCATGTCTATCCAGCATTTGGCGCACAATTAGCCTCTTTGTGGAAAGATTCTTGTTGTAACCTAAACTTAGCACAAGTTCACTTGCCCAGCTCGGGTACAGCTGGCAGTTGAATATGTGGAAAGATACCCAAGTAAAATATAGTTATTTACCAGGTGAACAGCTCGAGACTCATAATGGTCAGACCTAATATTAGGCGTCCGGGATTTACTACGAGCCTGAAGTCAGATAGTTGTCAAACACGAGCTCGGGCGAGACATTTAGATCATGAAGGATCCCAAGAGATTCGGGAATTCTTTATACGATCATTAATGACCAGGCTGTATCATATGTGTATCATTTATTACCTGAGACAACAGGAGTGTGTTTATTCTGATACCAAATCATATCCCAATATAAATGGGAATAATCTGTATTAATAATATACCATATACAATTATGCGTTTTATTTACACGGTGACCCAATAACCTGTTCATGGAATTCCCCTATAAATATTGGGAATATTTGACAAGGAAGGGGATCATATTCTAATATACTAAAACTCTGCCAAAATAGAGAGAAAGAAACAATAATAATATTGACTCGTGGACTAGGTGGATTTTAACCACTGAGCCACAAAAAAGTTCTGTGCTTTTGAGTGAGTTCTTATTATATTCATTGCGGTTTACTATCAAGCACTAATCTACTCATTTTATTTCTTAACACAGTTGCTGAAAAACTGCGTCCATAGTTTGGTGCTTTCATTGAGAGTAAATTAGTGCTTCACAACTTCCAGTTTACTTTCATCATGGTGGTCACTTGCTCAATGCATGAAAATGAGACGGAACAACCTGGTGGGCAGGAGGCCCATCATACCGCTGTTCCCAATGAAAGGGGTGTAGATGTTCTGCAACATCTAGGAAAACAACCGGTAGGTCAGGGCGATACTGGGAGTTCACTGTCGTTACTGCCAAATCCTAATCCTGGTTATCTGATTGTCGTCGAGATGGAAAACATGCGGCTGAGGAGCCATCTCGCTAGGGAAAACAGAATGATTAGGGATGTCTTAGCTCGGGTACCCCCTCTTGCAACCGACATTAATGTCAAAAAGAGGCAAAGTAGGTCTCACAAGTCCCACCAGAATAACCAGTCTAAACCGAGTCGATCTGTCAGGACCGCCACTCTGAGTTCTGTGCCTTTAGGCGAAATCACCAGAATGTTCGGCCCACTGACCATTACAGGGGTCATCAGCATGTTAGTCAGTCAGTAAGGACTTCGACCCCAAGCTAGGTGCCTTCTTCAAAGATTCCCAGGAATGCCCATGACAACCCACAGGGAGGGGCTGGGACAGGCTCACGATGGAACAATGCTTCAACAAATCCCCCTGTGCCACAATCGGAGCACTAGGCACAGAGAACTAGGGGCGTTGGAGTAGAACAAAGGCAGGCTAACTTGGTCTGTCCTGATGGAACGAGGATTGCCTCACCAATAAGGCATCCTCTGTCACCTGTAAGACATCCAACACCACCTCATCCTCACCGAGACATTCCAGCTCATGGGGACAGCAGGAGAAATCCTCCCTCGTCTGCGCATACTTTCATCCCACGAATACGTGTTGAGAATCTAAGCCCTCGATCCCAACCATGAGATGTAAGCTTCACAAATGGAGGTTATTGGACAGAAAGCCATCGTAGCAATAATTTATGGAGAAACCTAAGAAATCATTTGAATTCAGTGCAAAGTCCTCGGTATGACCCACAACCCGACTTGCGAGATCATCTGAACTCACAGAGAAGGTATCCAGCTCGGGATGAAGATATTAGCTATACTCAACACGAGGGATGTCCATCTATAGTACGCGACAACGGGAATGCCCCACCTAACCAAGCTCAAGCTTGGAGGGACAATAACCCATTAAGCGTGTATGATAGGATTGGAGCTGGTGAATAGCCCTTAGCTAACCTAGGGACTAGGGACCAAACCCTCGAGAGACTAGCTATAATGAAAGAGCAGATGAAAAGACTCTTGTCTGTGAAGGAAAAGGACGATTGTGACTTAGACGAGGAGCTTGAAACTTTTCCTCCAAAAATTGCGGTAGCAACCTATCCTGTAGGTTTTAGGATGCCACACATGTTGAAGTTTGATTGAGAGGGAGATCTGTCTAATCACCTCGGAATGTTTAACACCATGATGATGGCCCACAATGCCGAGCTCGATCTATGGTGTATCTTGTTCCCTGAAACTTTGGCCGGGCCTGCCATGCAGTGGTTTAAACAATATAAGAGACATTCCATAAGCTCGTGGAAGAAATTTTCTTCTGATTTAGAAAAAGCATTCCGGGCTTCACTGATAGCTCGAATTGAGGCTGATTCATTCATTGGCCAACGTAAAGCAGCAACCTAGCGAGACGCTGAAGGAATATCTAAGCATAATTTCCAATGTTGCTGCATGAGCTAGGGATGCTGATGACATTTCTAAGCTCATGGCAATGAAGACGGGAGTCCTCGTCGGGGGAGACCTATGGCAGGAACTCCAAATTAAGGGAGTTAAAAGCGTAGATGAATTCTTGGCCTGAGCTCAAGAATGGATAAACTTGGAAGAGGCACGAGCTTCTATCGCAGGAACCAGCCAGACCCCTGTCCAACCCGTTGGAGCGGTAAGGGATGTTATAGTTGTAGCTCAAACCGTTACCCAGAATAACTAAGAGGGGAACAATAAAAGGAAGGGGAATGGTGAGGGCGACAAGAACGGGACAAAGGAAAACAAGTTTGGGGAGAAGTTCCAACCTTTCTACGCTACATATACCAACCTAACGAACACCCGAGAGCATATTTTTCTGGAAAATTCTAATCGCCCTCCATTGAAGAAGCCAAAACCTTTGAGAAACTAGAGGGAGAAGAGAGATTGTTCTAAATTCTGCCGATTCCATAACAACAACGGTCATAACACACATGATTATCGTCAGCTGAAGGATGAAATTGAAACTCTTATCAGAGCTGGGTCGTTGGCCCAGTACGCCCGAAATCGGGTAGTTCCTAATTAGCCCATTGGGCAGAACCCTCAATCAGCCCCAGAAACTCTGATGGGCCAATCCGAAGCTCAGGCAAACTGTAACGCCCTACTGCATTAGAGTCGTTACTAAGTGAGTTTAAAATGTGCAATTTACTCACTAATCGAGGTTTTAGGACTAAAGTGTAATTAAATCATAATCAGAGTCATAAACTTGAGAATAAACCTTTCATTGAAAAATTATAAAACGTTTAACATTTAGGATCCCAAAAACATTGTTTAGAAATATTTACAACGCAAAATATAACCAGAGTCAACTAAACGACAAAACTAAAGTTTAGTACAATCATCCCCCAAAAGCACCCCTGGCCGTGGCAGCCAGGCAGACCAGACATGTACGCGCCGCTCGTCATGCTCACCATACTCAAGATTGGTCGATCTTCCACTTGCCTTTACCTGCACCATAGAGCACCCGTGAGACGAAGCCCTGCAAGAAAACCCTCACAAGCAGATAATATATGCACATCAAACACTTAATATAAAATCAAGCCATCAGAAGGCCAAACACGTACGGCCATGCCGTCCCAGGCGCTTTACCAGGTATCCCTTGGGATCTCCCCCTGGAAACTCGTAATCTGCGTGCTAAACGCTGCTCGGGCCCCTTCCCATTCTCGGCCTTTGCAATTCCTGGCCTTCGCTGTTCCCGGCCATCACCGTTCATTCATTTATATGTACACATAATATAGCTAAACAAATACTTAAACACATACAAATTCAATCAAAGGGCCACGCCCTACAACACAGTCATGTAGGGCCGCCCTGCAACTCAAGCTCTATGGGAACAGTAGTTTTCTTACCAGTGTCCCGAGCATTCCAAGCACCGAAGTCCCGAGCACAGTTCTCTAGTCCGAGCCTCACCGAAACCCTAGTCACAACGCATTAACAATTTCCACCCATTAAGTTCCAATCCATTAAATAGCTTTGGGTCATAATTCTATTCTTCGCAACATTGAATTCTATCAATCCGGGTGATAGAATCCATCCCGAGCCTTAACTATTGAATTCCATAGCCTAAAACCTCTTAAAAACTCGAAAATGCACTAAGCACTGCGACCCTAAGGACTCATGCCGCGGCCCCCAGCTCAACCTGAGGCCTTGCCTCAAAACAGCCTACATGCGCCGCGACCCTTCCTGAAGGGAGCCGTGGCGCGCCTTCAATTCCAGATGCCCCAAGTTTTAAGGAGTCGCTGCTCAGCAAGAACAGCGCCGCGACTCGACCCCTCGAGCCTAGAAAAACTCACCATTTTCATCCCAAAAACCAATCTTATTAACCCGAAAATCAAGCCAACAATCGAAACTAATCATCATAGAGGTTATACTATAGATTCAACAACAAAACCTAACCAGAATTCTAGTTCAAAGCCTCATCAACCTCAAAGTTGAATCTTCATCTCTCCAACATGCAAAACTCTTAACACACCAGCAGAAATTTAGAGCCCAATTAAAATAATTTAAAGGCTTACCGTTTCTTAATTGGGTCTCTGAGCTGATCTCCTATGCTCCAATCTTCAAGCCTCGAGCTCCCCAAAATCCCAGCTCCAATTCCTTAGTTTTTGACTAGTTTCCTCCAAGATGTCACTAGGCCTCCAAGCTTCCAAGGAAAAAGATGAGAGAGGGAGATAGAATGAGTAGGTCGATTCCTATATTCTGAGTGTTTCCTTAACTTTGTTTTATTCAACTTAAGCTTCTAAGGTTACCTCAAAACTCGGGGTACCAAAAACGTCCCCGATGGAAAAATGGTAAATTTCCCCAATATTCCCTCCTAGACATTCTAACCTCAAATATGTCTCAAAATATTTATTTCCATAACCCGATAACCCCATAAGGCATCTAATACCCAACATACCCCTGAACTCTCCCCGAGTCAGATTTTTGACCCAATTGTGACTTTCTAGCTAACCGCTCCCTAGAATTGTCTAGGATCGTGTAACGCAGATATATCACAAATATATCACAATTATCATATTTATACCTCAACGGGCTAAAATTACAATCATTCCCTTAATAACCAGACCGGGCCCACATGCATATTTAATTCACCTAAACATGCATCACAAATCTCATATTCACACAAATCCACATATTAAACAATAATTCACATATTGCCCTCCAGGCACGCTAATCAAGACCCTAAACCTTATTAGCAAATTTGGGTCGTTACAACTATCCCCTCCTCACAAAAATTTCGTCCTCGAAATTACCTGAATATCTTGGGATACTGCTCCCGCATCTCTGATTCTAATTCCCATGTTGCCTCCTCGACTTTGCTGTTCCTCCACAGCACTTTCACCAAGGCGATGATCTTGCTCCGCAAGACTTTGTCCTTCTGGTGGAGAATCTGAACTGGTTTCTCCTCATAAGGAAAGTCCTGATCCAGCTCCAAATTCTCATAACTCAGAACATGCGTCGAATCAGACACATACTTTCGACGCATGGACACGTGAAACACATCATGAACCCCTGATAAGGCTGGGGGCATCGCCAATCTATAAGCTACCTCTCCAACCCGTTCTAGAATCTCAAAGGGGCCAACAAATATAGGGCTCAGCTTGCCCCAAACACCAAACCATCTCACTCCCTTCAAAGGCGAAACCCTAAGGAACACATGGTCACCAACCTGAAACTCTACACTCCTGCGTTTCAGATATGAGTAACTCTTCTGGTGACTCTGGGAGGCGAGAATTCAACCTCTAATCTTCTCAACTGCCTCATTGGTCCTTTGAACCATTTCAGGACCTAAATACCTCCTCTCACCTGTCTCATCCCAATGGATAGGTGATCTACACTTCCACCCATATAACATCTCATACGGAGCCACTCAGATAGTCGCCTGATAACTGTTGTTGTACGAGAACTCAATCAAAGGAAGATACTTACTCCAAGATCCCCCAAAATCTAGCACACAGGCTCGTGGCATGTCCTCCAATATCTGAATCGTCCTCTCAGTCTGTCCATCTGTCTGAGGATGATAAGCGGTACTAAACCGTAACTATGTGCCCATAGCCTTCTGCAGACTTTCCTAGAACTTGGAAGTGAAGGTGGGGTCCCTTTCGGATACTATCAATCTTAGAGCCCTATGCAGTCGAAAAATCTCTTTCACATATTGTAACGCCCTACTACCTTAGAGTCGTTACTAAGTGTGTCTAAAATGTGCAATTTACTCGCTAGACGAGGTTTTTAGAACAAAAGTGTGTCAAGGCTGTAATCTTTAAAAGTACTTTATCTCATTAAAAGTTCCAAGAGTTTAACATTTGGGATCCCAAAATAAAGTTTATAAAGTATTTACAACTCAAAATAGGTTTACAGATGACTAATTATCGAAAACTTAGTTTAATACAACCATTTCTCAAAATGCCCCAACCAAAGCAGTCGGGCAGGCCAAACATGTACGCGCCGCCCCCACGCTCACCGTACTCATGGCTGGTTGACTTTCTCCTTGCCCTTACCTGCAACACAGAGCACCGGTGAGCCGAAGCCCAGCAAGAAAACTCATACAGCACATAACATATGCATATCATACAATTACTATAGCAGATAACTCACAGTTAATCAGACAACCCATAAGATTTAAACACATATACGGCCATGCCGTCCTAGAAGCGTTACCAAAGCCTGGGTTCTCGGTCCACAGCGTAAGGATATCCCATGTATCCATTGGGGTCTCACCCTAACCATAAGCACTCCATGTGCTAAGTGATATTCCCGGCCCCACTGCCGTTCTCGGCCTTCGCCGTTCTCGGCCCCTCGCCGTACTTGGCTCCTTTGCCGTTCCTGCTACTATATCCACACATATAGCATACTTAAACAACATTCAAGCATGGGGCCCACGCTCACCCTAACAACAATGTAATCTAGGGTCGTGCCCTGCAACAACACTATGGGCCCACGCCCTGCTCTACGGGTGCTACAGTTTTCTTACCTGTATCCTGAGCTTTCTGATGCACCAAGGCAACAAGTACGGTCCTCTATCCCGAGCCTCTCCGAAATCCTAGTCACAACACATATAAAATACTTTTAATACTAACCAATCCCAAAACCACTTCCTGGGACCAATCCCGTACTCTCGGGACCTCTAATTCCCTAAAACAATGTATTGGAACCATCCCCCGACCCCCCAGCAAAAGCTCTAAGCCAAAACACCTCTAATTCAACCCAAACAAATACCTAAACCCCAAAATCAATTTAAAACCCCAAATAAACCATTTAAGAACCTATAAACATAAAAAACAAGCTTAATTACACAATCACACCCAAAATCCACACTTGAGTTTCAGATTTCAGAAACTCAAACCATGGCTTCTAAGACCTAAACTAGAGTTTGAAAAATATAAGCCATGCCTCTAAAATCTCAAACCATACCAGATACGAAATTCAAACATGATAAAAAATCTTACCTCAATCAAGAATTTAGCTTGAATTCACCTCAATCCCAACTTCAAGCCACTTCCGCCTTGATTATCCAAACTGAATTTTCCAAGCCAAACCAGCCATATTTCCTTTATATTCCCACACTTAATCTCTGAAAATCAAACTTAAATTTAAACAAGAACAGAGCATAACTCTTACCTCTGAATAATCCTAGCTTAAACTTGATTTTGGTTGCCTCAAAGCCCTTGAATTTCCTCCTAAGTTTCAAATTTCAGCTCTCCTTCTTGTTTCCCTTTCCTTCTAGCCTTTTCTTCAATTTCAGCATAAACCAATATGTGACTAAGTGTTATACGTGGTTCCTCTTTTCCTTCAGCTGAAACTTATCTACCCTTTACCAAATGACCATTTTACCCCTCATAGTAATCCTTTCCTAACTAAACCTCAAGGGCACTTTTGTCATCTCATCTCTATTACAATTCTACCATTTTCCCATCACAACATGTTACTCTCAGTAGTTACTAATGGTTACTCAGGTTACTCAATCATCAATAACCATTAACCACTAATTCCCAACTCAACTTACGAAATTCCCAAAGTACCCCTAGGCTCCTCCCGAGCCGGGTATAAAATCCCGTTGTGACTTTTAATTTAACTAGCTCCCTAGGACTGTCTCGGCACGTGCATCACATTAATATCACCACACTCATGTGGTACAAATCACACAATACAATTATCACATTTATGCCCTCAGCGGGCTAAGATTACCAATTTACCCCTAACATACAAACGGGGCCCACATGCGTATTTGTACCACCTAAACATGCATTCTAATCACATATTAATTCAAATTCATATATTATCATGTTAATTCACTTATTGCCCTCCAGGCACGCTAATCAAGGTCCTAAACCTTATTACGAACTTGGGGTGTTACACATATAGCTCAGCATTTTGCTCCACAGTATAAGTCGTCCTGACTGTTAAAAAGTGGGCGGACTTGGTGTCCCTATCCATGATCACCCACACCGAATCATGTTGTCCCAAAGTCTTCGGCAACCCAACCACGAAGTCCATGGCGACATCTTCCCATTTTCACTCCGGAATCCCTAGAGGTTGCAGCAACCCTGCTTGCCTCTGATGTTCAGCCTTGACCTGCTGTCAAGTTAAGCACTTGGTCACATAATGCACCACATCCCTCTTCATGCCTGACCACCAATACAAAGCTCTCAGATCCTGGTACATCTTCGTCATACCCGGATGTAAGGAATATGGAGTGGTACGCAGTTCATCTAAAATCTCTCGCCGAATATCTGAATCTGTCGGAACACAGATTCGATCCTTATACTTCAGTATCCCCATCTCCGAGAAAGAAAATTCCTTAGCCGCTCTGACTAAGACGTTCTCCCTGTAACCCCTCAGCTGGGAATCTTTCCCTTGTGCCTCCTTGATCCTCTCAAGGAGCATAGACTGAAGAGTGATGTTGGCTAACCGATCAACCACCAACTCTATACCCGCTCTAGTCATCTCCTCAGCTAGCTTATCAGATATCTGT
Organism: Humulus lupulus; assembly: GCF_963169125.1. Classification (NCBI taxonomy): domain Eukaryota; kingdom Viridiplantae; phylum Streptophyta; class Magnoliopsida; order Rosales; family Cannabaceae; genus Humulus; species Humulus lupulus. Next base: position 154,403,474 of record NC_084799.1, read on the forward strand.
CTCGAACTGAACAGCTGTCATGGGCCTTTCCGGCTCAATGCATCTGTAACTACATTAGCCTTCCCATGATGGTATAGAATATAACAATCGTATTCCTTAACCAACTCCAGCCACCGTCTCTGGAGCATGTTCAGATCCTTCTGAGTAAAGAAGTACTTCAAACCCTTATGGTCGGTGTATATCTCACACTTTTAACCATATAGGTAATGTCTCCAAATCTTAAGTGCGAACACCACCGCTGCCAATTCTAGATCATGCGTGGGATATCTCTGCTCATACTCCTTTAACTGTCTCGATGCGTAGGCTATCACCTTCCCAGCTTGCATCAACACACACCCCAAACCCTGTCTGGAAGCATCACAATAAGCCATGAACTTCTCATTGTCTGTCGGCAGACTCAACACTGGCGCGGTGATCAGTCGCCGCTTCAACTCTTTGAAACTATTCTCACATCAAACATACTTCGTCTTCTTCTTTGTCAACTCTGTTAATGGCGTAGCTATCCTGGAGAACCCTTCAATAAATCGCCGATAATACCCTGCCAAACCCAGAAAACTCCTCACTTCAGGAACACTGCTCGGTCTGGGCCAGTCTCTCACTGCCTCAATCTTATTTTGGTCGACCAGAATCCCCTCCTTACTGATGATATGGCCCAGAAATGTAACTTGTGGTAACCAGAACTCGCACTTGCTGAACTTAGCATACAACCTATGCTCTCTTAACCGCAGCAATACCAGATGTAGATGTTGCTCATGCTCTGTCTCTGACTGAGAGTACACTAGAATGTCGTCGATGAACACAATCACGAACTTATCTAAATAATCCTTGAAAACCCTATTCATCATGTCCATAAAAGCTCCTGGGGCATTGGTTAATCCAAAGGACATAACCAGGAATTCATAGTGTCCATACCTTGTGCGGAAAGCAGTTTTCGGTACGTCCTCCTCTTTGATCCTTAACTGATGGTAACCTGACCAGAGATCTATCTTAGAAAACACTGACTTTCCCTGCAGCTGGTCAAATAAATCATCAATCCTAGGCAGTGGGTACTTATTCTTAATGGTCAACTTGTTCAGCTCCCTGTAGTCAATACACATCCTAAGAGATCCATCCTTCTTCTTGACAAACAACACTGGAGCACCCCATGGCGAGAAACTCGGTCTAATCAACCCCAAATCTAGTAACTCTTGCAACTGAATCTTCAACTCCTTCAACTTCGCCGAAGCCATTCTGTAAGGTGTCCTAGATACTGGCTCCGCTCCTGGTACCAACTCTATAACAAAATGAATCTCCCGCTGCGGTGGCAGCTCTGGAAGATATGCTGGAAATAAATCTGGAAACTTGCATACCAGCTTGGTCTCCACCGGTCCAACCGACACAACCTTAGTGGTATCCACAACAATTGCTAGGAATCCTATGCAACCTCCCTGCATCAGGTCTCTAGCCTTCAATGTTGAAATCATAGGTACCCGCGGTCCACTTGCTATTCCCACAAATACAAAGGGTACCTCCCCTTCTGGTTCAAAAGTCACCATCCTGCACTTGCGGTCGATCGTCGCCCCATACTTTGATAGCCCATCAATCCCTAGGATCATATCAAAGTTATCCATTGCAAGCTCAATCAGATCAGCAAACAATTCCTTACCATCTCCCTCTACTGGTAAAGCTCTAATCCACCTCCTAGAGACTACCAGTTCCCCTGTCGGCAACAAAGTCTGAAAACCCCTAGCATACAGAACACTAGGTCTACATAGCTGATCTATCACTCTAGCAGACACAAACGAATGGGTAACTCCCGAATCAAATAATGCAGTATATGAAGAACTAGAACTTGAGATCTAACCTGTCACAACCGAGGGGCTAGCCTCCGCCTCAGTCTGAGTCAAAGTAAACACACTGACAGGAGCGAGACTGTCGCCCTGCTTTGGCTCCTCCTTCCTAGCTTGTGGGCATTCATTCTTCAGATGATTGGCACTCCCACAGAAAAAGCAGGCCCTAATCCTGCATTCACCCTGATGTCATCGTCTGCACCAAGGACACACTGGGAAACTCCTCAGTTGCCACTTCCGCCCTGACGGTGTAGAGTCCAAGAACTTTACTTAGCTAGTTAGATAGTAGTATTATAGTATGTATAGTATTATCTTTGTAACTGTGGATTTTTGGTTCAGGCCGGGAATTATTTGGACACTCATAGTAGTACTTATAGATTTTCTAAGTTTAACCTATAGTTTAAGAATATTAATTTTAACCTAAGGTTTGATTATATGATTGATATTAAGGATAATATTTATTATACTATAAGGTTTAGATAAGGACCAATAGGATTTTAAGCACATGTTATGAATGGGTGATTAAGGATTAAGTATTTTGAGGATTAAATTTAATAAGGAGTAAAGTTTGAATGCTATAAGGTCAGTCAGCAGCTTTGAATACGTTGAGGGCTTAGTCAAGGCTGTTTACTCCATTCAAACTTAGCTAAAAATGTGTAATTTCGTGTTTAATTAATCAGCGTGTGCCGATATATCGCAGCACGTAGATACGGAAAACACGAGATGATGCACGACTGCCTCGGGCATACTGGCCCAGGCGATATATCGCCTCCTTCAGTGTATTTTGAAATGTTTTGAATTCATTTTCCATTCATCCATTCGACCTCTTGATAAGTCTAGCATCTTTTTGAACGAGTCTTCAGCCTCTGCTGAACGATTATTCAAATTATTTTCACTTAAAAAGCTATTATTTTTATTCAAGTAAAATCAAGATCCTTTCATTCCTAAACTCTATAAATAGGACCTAGTACCCAGCCATTATTCACCTTTTGCTCTAACTTCAGAGGCTGCAAGTGCTAAGTGAGTGTGAGAGTGTAAACACCTGGGTTGGGGAAATCATAAGCTTGATCCTCATAAGCTTATCAAACACTTTGGGAAGTAAGGTTCTATAGTATTTCAGTTTGTGGTGTAGATTGGTCTTACAAGTCTTTAAGGTAACCCAAAACTCTAGTTCAATTATGTATTTGTTCTTTTAAGTTCTCATAGTCTTCTACTCAGCCTCTAACCTTAATCTTTGTTTTGGTTAGGAAATCTAAGTTCTTGAGCACATAAGTTTTGGTAAGTATGTTTCTCAATGGTTTACTCTTCCCATTCCTTTTCATCTCCTTTTCTTCATTAGACTCACTCTTTTTCATAATGATTATTAGGAGTGTTCCAAAGTCCCAACACTGTCCACATATCCCGGTAACTTTGGTAAGGAAAATAGGATAGAAATGCATATATTATATGTTCTATATGTTATCTTATGTTATGATAAGTGTTATGATATGTATGTTTGTAGGCTTGGGCATATGACCCATATGACTAACAAGACCCCAAATAGATTATGGGCATATGACCTACTTAGCTAGTAGGACCCCACTAATCTCATGGGCATATGACTTGTTTAGTCTATGGGACCCCAAGTAATAATGGCCATTATAGTATGTGTATGTAATAAGTGTTATGTTATGTCTTTACATTTCTCATGAAATTTATGTTTATGACTATGTGTTAGATTTTCCTTGCTAGGCATTAGGCTCATTCCTTTCTGTTTTATGTGTAGGAAAATAGCTTTAGAGGCGATAAGATTCGTGGACGCTTAGAGAATGTGTATCGGTGATGAACGAATTCAAGGAGACGAGAGTTCGATTTCGAGGATGTAGTCGTTTACTTATGGTCTTTATATGTATTTTCCGCACTTACTATGTAACCCCTTTATTTTTAAATCATGTTATGTTTTTTTTTGTTTTTCAAACAATGGGATCCCATATCCTTCTTGATATTTTGTAACTCTTATTTTTACAAGTTACTTAATAAAATTATGGTATTTTCGCAAATGTAAGTTCAATTAAGGTTTTGTATGTATAGTTTCGTTAATGGTCCAAAAGTTAAGAGTAGTGGGTCATTACAGTTGGTATCAGAGCAACGGTTCCTTCGCATGAAGTTCTCCTCGATACACACACTCAAAAGCTCTGAATCTGACCGCCAAGTAAGTATTTAAGTTATAGTTATTTTGCTTATATGTATAGCTAACAACTTTAGTGTTTATGTTTTCAGTTAAGTATGAACGGAGCTCTAACCTATGAGGATATTCGAGCCATTAAGGCTTTAAAAAGAATAAGGGAGCCAAGGAACACCGTAGGAACACTAGAGAAAATCACTCGGAGATTGATCTTGTTCCACAAAGAGATAGGTCACCTTCAAGAGTCTAAGCAAATCATGATGAGAGTTGCAGAACAATATGCCCTAGTAATTAGGCTTTTAAAAGATTTTCCTTCAGTAATTTTAACTTTAGAAGAAATATGGGAGACTATAAATAATGATGATGACTCACAAGTAGCGCTAAGATATTATTCTCTCATACTTAAGTTCACCTATGATTTAGAGTTTCAATTCACTAATGAACAACAACATAGGATCTTCTTGAATCTTCCCCGAGGAAATTTTGAGGCTCAAGACAATGATGATTATGAGGAGATAGATGACGATATGCTAGATGAAGGATCAGATGTAGAAGATCCCGATTTTTAGAATAGTAGTTTTTATTGTTTGTTTTATTTACTTTTTATTTTATGATTGTAATAAGTGAAAATCTTTTTCCAAATGAATAACATGCTATTTTTATTATCATGTATGAGTTTGATTTTATTTTTGCAATCATAATAAATACTAAATAAAATGAATAATGACTAAGTTCAGTGAGGGTGGATACAAATCAATGAACCGAGTTTCTATATTGAGAGTTAGGGGGCCATAGTAGTGGGAACGATTTTACTGATCCCAGCCCTCCCTCAATATGGTTAACTTTGGAACAAAGATGAGTTTCGAGCCTGAGAATTAAGTCATATAGGATAATTAGAAACAGACTTTGAAAATAAAGATGGCTGTTTTTCTAAGTATAGAAACCCACTATAATAATAATAAAGACTTATATAATTTTTCATAAGAAGTCATAATAAATAGGTCCGAGATATGTTTGTTTTAGAATAAGTTTTGCCTTAGAGCCTATTAGGGTAAGTTCTAACATGTTCTCGACTGTTAGAACTTTTGGTGAAGATGTCGCTGCGAAGATCTGCACGCACCAACAGAAACGCCTCCAACACCGTGCCAGCAACCAATGAAGTCCCTCCAGTTCGCCGAAGGGGAGTGCGTGCTACCGCCCGCCGCAACACGCCGGCACCACCAGCTGACAACACCGCGGAGATCGCCAGACTACGGTAGAAAGTAGAGGAACTTTTGCAGCAATAACGCCAACAGGCTCAAACTCAGCCTCAGCCTCCGCCGCAGCCGCAGCCACAGCAAATGGCCCCAGCACCCCAACAAGTTGGTCCATATGGGGGATGGCCTATGACGAACTACGCACCGTATCCAGTACTGAACATGGAGCCAGTGTATGAGAGGTTCCGCAAGCAGCACGCTCCAAACTTCGAAGGGACTACAGACCCCTTTGAAGCAGAAGAGTGGCTAAGGAACGTGGAGCCGATTCTGACGCACATGAATCTCAGTAATGCGGACCGCATATCCTGCGTCTCGTCATTACTCAAGAAGGATGCCAGAATATGGTGGGACTTAGTTTAGTAGACTAACGATGTTGCCACCATGATATGGACAAGATTTGTGGAGCTGTTACACAAGAAGTATTACACCTCGGCAGTCATCGCTAATGGTAGAAGAATATGCTCGTCAGTTCGACCGCTTAGCTAAATTTGCATCTGAGATGGTTCCAACTGATTTTCTGAGGGTAAACAAGTTTGTTAGAGGACTTCAACCGAAGATCGAGATGGGGGTTAAGCTAGCAAACCTAGGAAACACTACATATGCCAATGTTCTAGAAACGGCAATAGAAGTAAAAAGGATTCAGATGAATGTTAGTGAGGAGAAGAGGGATTAAGCAATGGTTCCAGACCAAAGTCTTTGCCTTGACCTAGGGAGGAACCCATGCTAGTAACAAGCATTTACAGGTCAGATCCTATCCTGGATAGTATATGTTCTAGTATCGCTTGATTTGGAAGCCACTCATTCGTATATCTCGTTAGGAATGATAGAAAAACTAGACAAACCTTGTGAAAGATTTAGAACTAGGTTTGTAACCGAGTTGCCTTCGGGCAAAGTAGTTCTATCATCACGAATAGTACGAGGCGTACCGATCAAGATTGAGGACATAGAACTAGAAGGAGACCTGATAGAACTAGTGATCAAGGACTTAGACGTAATACTAGGCATGGACTGGCTAGCACGACACGGCGCAACCATCGACTGTAAACGCAAGAAGGTGATGTTCGAGACTCCTGATGGCCAGAGACTATGCTTCATGGGACAAGCTGCAGGGTTACTCACCCCGTTAGTGTCATCTCTCAAAGCTCAGAGAATGATGGAGAAAGGATGTCAAGCATTCTTAGCCAGCATCACGAACGTGGAAAGGGAGACGCCATTTAAGGTTGGAGATGTCTGAGTTATACAAGAATTTCCAGAGGTATTTCCCGATGACTTGCCAGGATTGCACAAGCTACCCTCTCGCTTCCCTCAACCCTCATAAAATCAAGAATAGAGGAGATCATATTCATCCATTGCTCTGCCCGCAATGGGTCTGGTCCACCCTCAAAGGTGGGAGGATGCTATTTCCTGAACCTCAAATACAAAGGTTCCCACTTGTTCTCTACAACACGTTGGATTAGCATTAGCGGCATAACCTGCTAAATTGGCAACCCAGTGACCTGTGGAGGGGCTTGTTGCCTTAACTGGCGAGTTCTTCCTCTGTTCGTTGCAGTCTTGCTTCCATTTCAGCAAACATCTGTTGCCAATTCTGTGGGGCTGGTGGAGGGTCCTAACCCTGGTTATCATCCTCGGCCCGACTGCCGCGGAGTCTAGATGATTAACGAGGCATCTCAACATATATGCCTATAATCAATGACGCCGCTCATCAGGCATGACAACAACATCCAAAAAAATCTCCCAATCACATCAGTCAACCATGAGCAACAATCGACATAACACACAGATACCATATAGCACACAACGGGCCATCCCCTGACATCATGCATACATTAAACCATTCATCATGCTCTATATGGAAAAAGCAGGCAAACAGGGAGTTTAAGCACATAGTCAGACATACAATTCAATTATTACCAACCATCCTTGAGTCAAGCATGCCACTGACAGCGAGCGTACATGTTCGGTCATTCTTCAATAACCATAAACCTTGGCTCGCTCTGATACCAAGTTGTAACCCTCTACTGCCATAGAGCCGTTACTAAGTGAGTTTAAAATGTGCAATTAACTCGCTAATCGAGGTTTTAGGACTAAAGTGTAATTAAATCATAATCAAAGCCATAAACATGAGAATAAACCTTTCATTGAAAAATTATAAAACATTTAACATTTGGGATCCCAAAAACATTGTTTAGAAATATTTACAACTCAAAATATAACAAGAGTCGACTAAACGACAAAACTTAAGTTTAGTACAATCATCCCCCAAAAGCACCCCTGGCCGTCGCAGCCAGGCAGACCAGACATGTACGCGCCGCTTGTCATGATCACCATACTCAAGGTTGGTCGATCATTCCCTTGCCTTTACCTGCACCATAGAGCACTCGTGAGCCGAAGCCCAGCAAAAAAACCCTCACAAGCAGATATTATATGCACATCAAACACTTAACATAGAATCAAGCCATCATCAGGCCAAACATGTACATCCATGCTGTCCCAGGCGCTTTACCAGGCCCTGGGTTTGCGGACTATACCGTAAGGATATCCCAGGTATCCCTTAGGTTCTCGCCCTGGAAATTCGCACTCCGCGTGCTAAACGGTGCTCCCGGCCCCTTTCTGTTCTCGGTCTTTGCCGTTCCCGACCGTCGCTGTTCCCGGCCATCGCCGTTCTCGACCATCGCCGTTCATTCATTTATATGTACACATAATATAGCTAAACAGATACTTAAACACATACAAATTTAATCAAAGTGCCATGCCCTACAACACAATCATGTAGGGCCGAGCCCTTCAACTCAAGCTCTATGGGAACAGTAGTTTTCTGACCTGTGTCTCGAGCTTTCCAAGCACCGATGTCTCGAGCACAGTTCTCTAGTCCGAGCCTCATTGAAACCCTAGTCACAACGTATTAACAATTTCCACCCATTAAGTTCCAATCCATTAAATAGCTTTGGGTCATAATTCTATTCTCCGGAACGTTGAATTCTATCAATCCGGGTGATAGAATCCATCCCGAGCCTTAACTATTGAATTCCATAGCCTAAAACCTCTTAGAAACTCAAAAATGCACTAAGCGCCGCGACCCTAAGGACTCATTCCGCGACCCCCAGATCAACCCGAGGCCCTGCCTCAAAACAGCCTACACGCACCGCGGCCATTCCTGAAAGGCACCGCAACGCGCCTTCAATTCCAGATGCCCCAAGTTCTAAGGAGCCGCAGCTCAGCAAGAACAGACCCCTCGAGCCCAAAAAAACTCACCATTTTCATCCCAAAAACAAATCTTATTAACCCTAAAATCAAGCCAACAATCCAAACTAATCATCACAGAGGTTATACCATAGATTCAACAACAAAACCTAACCAGAATTCTAGTTCAAAGCCTCATCAACCTCAAAGTTGAATCTTCATCTCTCCAACATGCAAAACTCTTAACACACCAGCAGAAATTTCAAGCACAATTAAAATAATTTAAAGTCTTACCCTTGCTTAATTGGGTCTCTGAGCTGATCTCCTTAGCACCAAGCTCCAAGCTCCAAGCTCCAAGCCTCAAGCTCCCCAAAATCCCAGCTCCAATTCCTTAGTTTTTGACTAGTTTCCTCCAAGATGTCACTAGGCCTCCAAGCTCCCAAGGAAAAAGACGAGAGAGGGAGATAGAATGAGTGGGTCGATTCCTATATTCTGAGTGTTTCCTTAACTTTGTTTTATTCAACTTAAGCTTCTAAGGTTACCTCAAAACTCGGGGTACCAAAAACGTCCCCGATGGAAAAATGGTAAATTTCCCCAATATTCCCTCCTAAACATTCTAACCTCATATATGTCTCAAAATATTTATTTCCATAACCCGATAACCCCATAAAGCAATTAATACCCAAAATACCCCTGAACTCGCCCCGAGTCAGATTTTTGACCCAATTGTGACTTTCTAGCTAACCGCTCCCTAGAACTGTCTAGGATCGTGTAACGCAGATATATCACAAATATATCACAATTATCATGTTTATACCTCAACGGGCTAAAATTACAATCATTCCCCTAATAACCAGACAGGGCCCACATGCATATTTAATTCACCTAGACATGCATCACTAATCACATATTCACACAAATCCACATATTAAACAATAATTCACATATTTCCCTCCAGGCACGCTAATCAAGACCCTAAGCCTTATTAGAAAATTTGGGTCGTTACACAAACCAGGTCGAACCTCCTCAAATATTAGGGGGAGATATAACCACTATTGCAGGAGGACCTCATTTGTCGGGCATGAGCAGCGGGGCCCAAAAGAGATACATTAATGAACTGAAGGCTCATAACAGGGTGGAGTTGTCTCAGAGCAATGGTTATTGAAACAACAAAGATTGGAAAAGCAACCAATCATTTTCACAGAAGAGGATGCTAGCCACGCCCAATTCCCACATAATGATCCGCTGGTAGTAACCGTGCTGCTCGCCAACCAAAGGGTCCGAAGAATATTGGTGGATAACGGAAGCTCTGTAAATTTACTTTTCAGGTCCACCTTGGAAAAAATGGGACTGTCTGTATCTGATTTGAAGGCGACCTCGATGACTCTGTACGGGTTTTCGGGTGATGGATCAGCGCCCATAGGGACAATCAAACTGGTGATGACATTGGGAGAAGAGTCACGAACAGTCTCCAAAATACTCGAGTTCGTGGTAATTGATTTTCCGGCCACATACAATGCGATTTTGGGCCGACCTGTGCTGATGGCATTTGAAGCCATAACATCTATCCGGCACCTGGAAATAAAATTTCCCTCAGCTACAGGGATATGAACAGTCAGAGGCGATCAACTCACTGCCAGAGAATGCTATAGCATTTCTACGAAGGGAAAGTCACAACCCGGGCAACAGGCAATGGTCATAAATGATGGAGGTAAGGATTCCCAGGAGGTTAAGGTGCCTTGTTGGACGAAAGAACCTCAACAAGAAGAGGATAGTGAGGTTGCCCAACATGACGACATTGATCCGTAGATAGGTGAAGATAAGTCAAAGCTCAAAGCCATAGAAGAGCTCGAGGAAGTGAACATCGACCCCAAATAAGCTACAAGAGTCATATAGATTGAGAAGAATCTGGATGTTTTTGCTCGGTCGCATGAGGATATGGTGGAAATCAGCCCAAATATAATAATGCACACATTAAATTTGGACAAAAACGTGCCTGCAAAATCCCAAAAATGGCGACTTTTGGAATGGTTCGAGATGAAGCACTAGAGGAGGAGGTAGCTCGGTTACTAAAATGTGGGTTTATCCAGGAGGTAAAATAGCCTATTTGGTTTGCCAATCCCTTGCTGGTCCCGAAGCCAAACGGGAAGTGGAGAACCTGTATCGACTTCTCCGACATAAACAAAGCTTGTCCCAAGGATTGTTTCCCACTACCAAGGATTGACTAGTTGGTAGATGCCACAACAGGTCACGAGCTCATGTCTTTCATGGACGGGTACTCTGGATATAACCAGATCATGATGAACCCTGCGGATCAAGAGCATACTAGTTTCATGACCGAACATAACGTATATTGTTACAAATTTATGCCATTCGGATTGAAAAATGATGGGGCTACATACAAACGCTTGGTCAACAATATGTTTGCTAACCAGATCGGGAAAAACACGGAGGTATATGTCGATGACATGCTTGTTAAGTCAAAAGACTGCCAGTAACCATGTATCTGACTTGGAAGAATGTTTTGGGATATAAAGGAGATATGACATGAAGCTGAATCCCCAGAAATGCACTTTTGGGGTGGCATCTGGAAAATTTCTAGGATTCATAGTCAACACAAGGGGAATAGAAGCAAACCCTGAAAAAATCAGATCGTTGTTAGAAATGCCTTCACCACAGTCACGTAAAGAAGTTCAAAGCCTAACTGGAAGAGTGGCGGCTTTAAATCACTGCATTTCGAAATCCACCGACAAGTGTCTGCCATTCTAAAACTTGCTCAAAGGAAACAAGAAATTTGAATTGATCGGAGCGTGCAAACAGGCAATCCTTGATCTGAAAATGCACCTAACAGAGCCCCCAGTATTATCCAAACCAACATCTAGAGTGCCATTGTTTCTTTATTTGGTCGTGACAGAGAATGCAGTCAGTGATGTGTTAGTTGGAGAAGAAGACCGTGTTCAGAAACCAATGTATTATGTAAGCAAGAGGCTTCTCAGAGCAGAATCATGATACCCACTGATAGAGAAGCTGGCATTCAGTTTAATTTTGGCTTCCAGAAAGCTTCGACCTTATTTCCAGTCCCATTCCATCAACGTCTTAACCGACCAACCTTTAAGGCAGGTATTGCAAAAACCTGAAACGTCAGGACGTGTCTTAAAATGGGCCATCGAACTTAGCCAGTTCGAGATATTATACTTGCCACGAACTGCACTCAAAAGTCAATCCATTGCAGGTTTTATGGCTGAATGCATCGGGTTTCAGGACAAGCTCATGAGGGAGCCGGTGCAAGAATAATCTGAATTTGAGTTTAGCTATGTTGAATAAATACCCCGCGAGCAGAACTCTAACGCTAACGCTCTGGCACGACTTGCCACTACAAAAGAGGATGAAACATTAAATGTAGTACTAGTGGAGTTCCTGGAGAGCCCAAGTGTACTAAGAGAAGCAATGGAGGTCGGAATGATTGACATAAGACCGACCTGGATGACTCCTATAATGGAATATCTTGTGACTGGAAAGTTACCTGATGACAGAAGTGATGCGAGAAAAATACTTTATCAAGCTCCATGGTACATAATAGTTGATGGAATCCTGTATCGGCGAGGTCATTTGTTACCCCTCCTACGATGTGTTTTGCACGAGGAAGCCAAAACCATTTTTCAAAAAATACACGAAGGTTTTTGTGGAGATCATGCTGGGGGGAAAAACCTTGCGCTGAAGGTACTAAGGGCTATTTTGGCCCACTTTAACAAAATATTTGATCTCGTATGTTCAGAAATGCGAATAAAGCTAGCGTTTCACCATAGTTGCCCGAGCTTCTCTAGTTGAGCTAACAATGATTTCATCCCCGTAGCCATTTGCAGCATGGGGGATTGACCTGATAGGTTCCCTACCTATGGGAAAGGGAGGAGTTCAATATACGGTTGTGGCAATTGATTACTTCACGAAGTGGATAGAAGCTGAACCTCTGGAAACCATCACCTCAAAGAGAGTCCTCGATTTCATGTTGAATAATATCATATGTTGATTTAGGCTTCCTAAGAAGATTGTGTTAGACAACGGGATGCAGTTCGACAGTGATCTCTTCCAAAAAATTTGTGAAAGATACAACATAACGAAGAATTTTTCGTCGGTAGCATACCCACAAGCCAATGGCCAGGTCAAGGCAGTAAATAAGACCCTCAAGGTGAGCTCGAAGAAAAGGTTGGACGAAGCCAAAGGATTATGGCCCGAGTAGCTTCTGCAAGTACTTTAGGCCTACCAAACTTCTCACCAGACCTTCATGGGGCATACTCCTTTCTCCCTAACGTTTGGAAGTGAGGCCATGCTTCGAATTAAAGCAATGGTGGCTACTCACAGACAGAGGACATTTGATCAAGAACAGAATAATGAGCTACTTAGCACATCCCTCAATCTGATCAAAGAAAAATGAGAGGAATCACAATTATAGCTCGCGTATTATCAACAAAAGATCACTCGCTATTTCAATTCAAAAGTAAAGGGACGCAGACTCAGATTGGGCGATTTGGTTCTCCGAAGGGTCTTTTTGGCGAATAAAGACCGCAAGGATGGTCTGTTGGGCCCGAACTGGAAAGGACCATACCAGATCATAGAAGTCTTACGCGAAGGAACTTTTAAGATAGCCCGAATAAATGGGGAAGTAGGCCCACAGACCTAGAATGCTTTTCATTTACAAAAGTATTATCAATGATATTACCATTAATGTAAGGCTTATTTATAAAAGCAATTTCAAATATAGGATAGATGGATTACTGAATAATCATTTCTTAGTTTTAGTATTGCAAGCTTGTGTTCTCACATTGTAAAAGAAACCAGGAAAGTTTATACGTTCTGGTTACTTCGGGGACACATAACGGAGGTAAGTTTTTGAGAGAATTAAGCCTACTCAGATAAGATTAAAGACTTGGAAGCTGTAATGCCCCAAAATTCCTAATGAGGTTTAATGGTTGGATTAGTAGGCTGGGAGGGCCATAATTGATTTATTATGCCATTAAATTATTATGTGCATGTTTATGTGAATTATATTACAATATGATGTTAAATGCATGCATGTGGGTCCACATTTCATCATAGGGGTATTTTGGTAATTTGGCCCATTGAAGGCATACTTGTGTATTTTCATGCATGTTGGTGAACTATTGTTGAGGCCCCATAAGAATGTGGATTTATTCGAGCCATTCGGCATGAGACGATCTTTGAGTGCAAGTTAGCGGTTTGATCAGAACAGGATTAAGTTCGGGGCTCGGGGTGAGTCTCGGGGTAATTTGGTGATTAGAGCGTTGTTGTGAATTAAAGGCTAACGAGATATGATTTATTGGTATTTGAGAATTTTGGGAATAATGGGAATTGGCGGGTGTTAATTATTATTAACGAAATAGGCGGGAAATGACGATTTTACCCTTGGGAGCCTTTAGAAGACTTTAAATAGCCTAGGAGCAATTTAGTGTTTTCACCCTAAGATATACTTAAGCCATTGAAGGTTGTAGAAGCTTGCCAAAAAAAATGTCCTATCTTTCTCTCCCGTACATCAATTCTCTTCATTTTCTCTTTGGATTTTTGAGCTTCTTTTGAGGATTCAAGCTAGGGAAGTGGACCTTGAGGGCTTAGGAATGTGTTCCACCATTGAAGAAGGTTCTAAACTGAGCTTGAGGTAAGTTTCTAGCCATTAAAAACTCTAGTTTGCTTTGTTTTCGTTTTGGATTTCAGCTTGGATTTCTAGGTTGGATAATGGGAATTGATGGGAGTTTTTGGCTAGGGTTACTTGGGTTATGATGCCTAGGACATGTGTAGATGGTTTTTGGAATCATTTGGGGACAAAAAATGAGATTTGAAGCTTGTTATTCAGGTTGGGAATGGTGGTGTCGTAGGAGGGAAAAACCAGGGTTGAAAACCCTAGTTGTAGCGCTACATCGCCCATCAATGGGCACTATAGTGCTAGCCATGAGGGATTTTTCTCTACTAGTAGCACTGGGGCGCTAGGTTCGGGCATTTTTCTAGATTCCTATTTTGGGCATTTTTAAGGGTTTTTGTCTCAGGGTTTCAATTCCTAAGGTTCAGGATGGAATCTACTCAGTGTTTGGATACAATTCGGGGTCCTGGGAGTGAGGTTTAGGTCAAGACCCTTTTATTGTTGATTTTCATTAATATAGGTTATAATTTGTTATGACCAGGTAACCTCTAAGGAATCAAAAGGTTGATCGTTCTCAAGGGTCGTTCTTTTACTACTTCTTGCTCGAACCAGAGGTAAGAAAACTGCACCCCATATGTGACATGCATGGTTATTCATGAGGCATGTTGAGTGTTTAAATGTGTACATTGATTGCATATCAAATGCTTAGCAAATTTTGCTCACTTGTGCGTGGCACTAACTAATTAGTCAGAATTGGCAATGGTATCAGTATTAACTGTGAAGCTGTGACTCACTAGTCAAGTTCGACAGTAGTACTGAGCACTGGTCCTATGGTATTGACTATAAGTCAAGAACGGTCTTAGCGTGTTCAACACAAGCCGACAAAGATTAGATCTAATCGAGATCTGCATCGAATGACTCATAATGAGTGTTAATTCCGGACCGATCTCAAGTTCGATGAAAACTAAAAGTGCTTGTTTAGCCTATGGCTAGTCAATTAGAGCTAGGGCCAGAAGGTCCAATTGACTACATTGTCACATGGCTATGGGTGCTGAGCCCACATAGTGACTTACTCATCAGTCACTCATCTGGTTTATGTTAGTGACTTGCTCATCAGTCACTCATATGATTAGGGCTATAAGCCCCATCATGGTTAACAGAACCTCAAGTGTTAAATCACTCATCTGATTAGGGCTATAAGCCCCATCATGGTTACACAGAACCTTAAAGTGTTATTCACTCATCTATTCAGGGCTATAAGCTTTATATGACTATCATGATCATCATTTGATATTATTTACATCCAGTAATGAGTTTTCTTGCTGGGCTTTGGCTTATGGGTTCTATGTGGTGAAGCTAAAGGGAAAGAAAAGCTCACCTAGCCTTGAGTGGAGAGCTTAGGTGGTGATGTGTACATATGCGACCGCTTGACCACCATGGCCAAGGAGTTTCTCGGAGGAACTAGGGGGTTAACCCTATTTTTTCCGCTTAGGTCGGCGGGATGTAATTTTACAATGTAATGACCATTTTGGATTGTAAATAACTTGTAAACGTTTGTTTTTATGGGCCCATGAATAATACCTAGATACATGTTTATAACAAAAGAACTCGATTAGTGAGTTAAGCATGGTTCAAAGCTCACAGTAACGATCTTGGAGTAACCTGGGCGTCGTAGAAGCTGGGAGAAATTGATTATTCAACGACCTTTTAAAGCTCGAGTTTTAAATAAACCTAGCATTAACTAAGCTTTAATTTTTCTAAAACCCTGGATATAACCAGGTTCGAAGCTTGGAAGCTTGGAGAAATTGATTTTTCAACGACTTTTTAAAGTTTGAGTTTTCAATAAACCTAGCACGAACTAAACTTTAAAAAGAATTTTTTTTAAAACCTGGATATAACCAAGTTTGAGTTCCGATTCTTAACAAGTATAATGCTATTAAGCTTATTAAAAATACTAGATATAACCAGGTCCGAGGTCTGATTCTTAATAGGTATGATGCAAATAAGCAAGCAAATTCTTGGATACAAATAAGATTGATAAAATCTATATTGATCTAAAGTCGATCCTTAAGATTTCAAATGTACAAGAGTCTAAGGATTCATAAACATGAGAAAATAGTAAAGGAAAAACAAATAGATCACAAGTTAGATGTATATTAAAATAAGAAAAAATATTGTCACATCAAAGAGAAAAAAACCTCGAGCTAATCCTGAAGACAATTGTTTTAATACCAAGGGATTCTTAGAAAATATATGATAATGATTACAAAAGAAAATCTTAAATAAAGTCATTGGGCTCCGTCAGCTCACCTTGCTGAAGTAACCTCCTTGCCGTCTCCCTCAGCTGCTCTGGAAGCTTCACTAGTCTCTGAAGGTTGTTGCGAAAACAGAATCTTGAATTTAGCAAGATACGGAACCCACAGCTCGGGCTCCATGACAGATAAATTCTCGTCTTTGTTGAAAGCCCAGCAATAGTAAAGCATCTCCTCCATTGTTGACGAAGACAGTGCCGCTTCCTCCATGGCTTTAACCTCGGCCTCGATTAGCTTTGCTTTTAATTAGTCATTCTCGGCCTGAAGTTTGTTAGCACGGTGATTCGCCCCCATGGCTTGAGCCTGAGTGGCAGACAACACGGTCTTCGCAGATTGCTCGCCTTCTTGAGAAGAGATGAGAGCAGCCTTCGCAGCCTGCTAATTCTTCTGAGCAACATTCAGGCCGGATCTGGGAGCATTTAGGTCAGCTCAGAGTTCTTCGTTCCTAGCCTTGACGCAAGCTATGCTTCGGTATTGAGCCAAGACAGACTGCAAAATAACGAAGCAAGTCAATAAAAAATAATGTACATAATAAAGAAATATTAGTAGTGGGAAAATGACTCACAGTGAGGTTCATCCCCATAACATACTCGAGGACATCTTTTGGGCTGCATTCCTCTATGGCCCTAAAATTCCTAGCATTGGCCTTATACGCATGGCCCACCATATCACTCGTCGTCTCATATACGATTCCTTAAAAAGCCTCAGGAATCTTGTCCAGATCTTGTGGCTCGATCAGTATCCGGACAAGAGGAATCTCACTTTGGACAGGAGGTTTGGTTTGGATCACTTAGGGGTGTGAGGGAGGCATATGTCGAGGCGGGGGAGGAGGAATTTGCTGGATGGTGACAGTTGTCACTGGAGCTGGTTCCCGAGTAGTGCTCGCACTTTTACCCTTAAGGGGGGGGGGGGGGGGATTGTGTGGTACCCCCCGTTTTAGGGGTGGCCTTCTTTGCCACTCTGGGCCTTTTCACTACATGGCCAGTTCCAGACTCCCCAGCCTTGAAGGCAATCCTTAGATCAGAAGCTCCTGACGATTCCATATCTTCACCTGAAAAAAGTGTGAATAGATGACTTAATTCAAGGATCCTACCCTCCGGGCTAGGGGAGGAATCTATTATGATTAGCTCGGGTGTATGGACCGGGCTAGGCACGACCTCCAACTCTGGGATTAACAGAGGGGAGGGATAATCTAAGGCTACGATCTCTTGGATCCTAGGGGGTCCAGGTCCTTCCTCGGAGATGGATTCATCTACGTACTACCTAAACCTAGTGGAAAATGCACCCTGAAGTAGAGAAGGCCATGTCCTACGGTTTGTTCCATATTCTTCGAAGATGGAGGACCTAAAGTGTTGGGTGTTATAAACTACAACGGTGCCTTTGGGATATCTATAATCATAGCGTACCACCAAATGATCCAAGCATTGGAGGAGGGTTGCATTTAGATCTGGATTGGTAGGATGTTGGCTAACGAGATGGTTATGGTTAAAACAGATTAACTTAAGGCTAGTAGCAGCCCGACCTTGGTCTGAAGGGCTGGCTACTTCTCAGGATCAAGCCCTTGATTGGCCTCGGGAGCTCGTCTTTTTCGCACAAGTGGTGCCACATTTTCTTCCTCTTCAGTGTCCTCAGTGCCTGGCAAGGCCTCTTGAGTAAAGGGGAGTTCGAGTATAAAGGGAGTGGAGCTCGGGTCCTCAGAGCTAATCTGTAACGACCCAAATATGCTAATAAGGCATAAGGGCCTTGATTAGTGTGCTGGGAGGGCATAAGTTGATTATATGTGAATTAAATGATTAAAAGCATGTTATATAATTATTTGAATATCTGTGATGCATGACTATGTGTATTAGTATGCATGTAGGCCCTGAATAGGTTAGAAGGGCATATTCACAATTTTAGCCCTTTGGAGGCATAAATGTAAATAATTGTGATAAATTGTTGAGATCACATTATTATGTGGATATATTTGTAATCTGTGACTCGAGATGATCTTTGTGAGCGGTTCAGCGAAAAAGTCACGGCCTAGATTTATACCCGGCTCGAGGCGAGCCTGGGGATATTTATGGGAATTTAAAGAATGTATTTGAGTCCATTTTGATATTTAGGAGTATAATTGGTTATTAGTTAGGTGTCGGGAATCTGATTAGTTAGGTGTTGGACCAGTCGTGAGATGGAGAGCTTCGGGGCTGAATGTACATAATCAGCTGATCGGCCGCCACGACTGAGGAGTGGAACAGGACGAGAACAACCTAATTGTCTATTTTGCCTTAGAGTGGCTAGTAACTATATTTTAATCCCGAAATTTTGTAAACCTTCTTATAACTTTACTACTTTTGGGATCCCATGTAAAAGAAAATGTTTGATTATAAGAAATGTAACTTTTGAGATCAAAATCTTTTAACCTTTGTTCAGCTGTAGTTTCAGTAACACGTTTCTAATTAAATGACTTGATTAGCAAGTCTTGCACCTTTATAAACACACAGTGTAACGGTCTTGGCTATCCAGGGCGTTACAGATCTGAACCTCGCTGATCAATTTGCATGCCAACATGGTGGCATCATTCACGACCTGGCGATAATCTTTTTCCTAGGGAGGGAGATTGGAAAAAGTCTTGTACTAACCCTCGAGGGTCACTGATTTTCCCGTCCATTCGAATATAGCTGCACGAGGAACAAACTCAGTCAGGACATATATAAAAATAATATTTACAATGAAAGGAATAAGAATTCATGTGCTGAGTTCACAGAGATAGAAGACTTACGAGGATGGTTGAAGTACCGACGTTCTCAATTCTTGATCCCATTTGACATAAAGAATAAATCTTTATAGTCATTTGGGTGGCTGGGAAGCTCGATGATTGAGCTGGAGTTAGGGAATCTAGTGAGGTAATAAAACCCATCACCTCGTCCTTTCTGGTCAGGACTCGCTTTGATGCAGAAGAAATATAAAAATGTTTGTTGGAGTGGGGACCTCCCATTCATGCCTAAAAAACATATATTTTAGTCCCATCAAGAGTTTGTAAGAATTTGGGGGGAGCTAGAAGGGAGCCAATTTGACGTAGTTCAAGAAATCTATGAAGTATTGGTCTAGTGGGAGGAAAGCACCAGCCTTCAGTTGCTCATCACTCCAAGCCCCATAGTCATCCTGGATGGGGGCATAGCTCTATTCCCCTTCAAATGCAGGTCGGGCTAGGAGACCATCAGCTCCTATCTCGATATTATGACTTAAGAGGATTTTGTTCACCTTCCCCTGAGTTGTTATCTTTCCGACTATGTGCTCTGCCTCAAAAAAAGTGTTGGGGTCGACGATGACTTCTCTCTTCACCACAAGACCAAAATGTGGGATAGGAGATTCAAAGGAAATCTTCTTGCCTTTATTTTTGTTTTGGGTAGATGAGCTCGCGACATTCTTCTTAGGAGGTGCCATAATTTAGATTTCGTGACAACAAAGCGGCCTAGTTAGTAGGCAACCTAAGATGGTCTATAACTATGGTCGTGGAGGTACAAAGGATTAAAAGGACTACTTTCAAAGTTTGAAAGTTTACACGAGCTAAACTTTTTCCTAGTCTCACGCGGTATCAAAGGCCATGGGCCTCAATTTCTTAAAATCCCAAGATACTTCAGGATCCACGTGTCAGAACTGTCAGACCCACTACTTTCTATTGGGAGGTGGTTTAATGCAAAACCACCTAAGGAATCGTAACCCTTAAGCTACCTAGGTTTAAACCTAAAACCCATTCGGTTTTGATACCCCAAACAGGTATTCTTCAAACCTATTTGACAATAGGGTTCTCCTAGATTAGCCCAGAAAATTACCCAGATTTATGAGTGTCCTATTTCAAAATTTGTTTGGGTTCATTCACGAAGCCTAAACCAAAACCCATTTCCTATTGGCACTTAGAAATAGCCTAATATTATTGAACAACGAACATTTTTGAAGTAAAAAGGAATAATTCATATTAGAAAAAGAAGAATATTTTTTTTTTCAAACCATGGGATCTTACACATAATACTTTCGATTCAAAGGAATTATAGGTATAGCCACTGGAAGCTCCTTGAAAGATTTTGAAGTTCTACAAGACGATGAAAGTTTCTGAGGGTTATGGAGAAGAAAAAAGGAAGCTTGAGTGTTTGAAAAGGGAAAATTTTCGAATGCGAAGGTGATGCAGTCTCAGGACTGATCACCATATTTATACATAAACCATGGAAATCAATCTGAGCCATCCCAATTGGGTTAGTTCGAGATCCAAGGGTCAAGGTTAAATAAACCACATGGCGGCAAAAAGTTGACAGGAAATTGTTTCAGTCCTCGAAACCACTATAGATGCCAATTGTAGGAAGCCACGTATCCAATACTCGAGTAGTAGGCAGACACGATTTTATATGGCAGAAGTCTAAAAGCCCCTACTGTGTATGTCAGAAAGTGACGACATCAAACACGGGCAGGAGCTTGGGGGGCAAATGTTGTACCCTAAACTTAGCATGAGGTCACTTGTCCAGCTTGGGTATAACTGGAAGTTGAATACATGGAAAGATACCCAAATAAAATATAGTTATTTACCATGTGAATATCTCGAGACTCATAATGGTCAGACCCAATATTAGGCGTCCTGGATTTACTACGAGCTCAGAGTCAGATAACTGTCAAACATAAAGTCGGGTGAGACATTCAGCTCGTGTGGACCTAGATATAACACATACTGATGGATCCCAAGAGACTCGGGAAATCTTTATACGCTCATTAATGACCAGGCTATATCATATCTATATCATTTATTACTCGAGACAACAGGAAAGTGTTTATTCTGTTACCAAATCATATCCCAATATAAATGGGAATAATCTGTATTAACTATATAGCTTATATAATTACCTATTTTATTTACATGGTGACCTAAATACCTGTCCATGGAATTACCCTATAAATATTGGGAATATTGGACAGGGAAGGGGATCATATTCTAATATACCGAATCTTTGCCAAAATAGAGAGAGAAACAGTAATAATATTGACTTGTGGACTAGGTGAATTTTAATCACTGAACCACGTAAAAGTTTTGTGCTTTTGAGTGAGTTCTTATTATTTTCATTGCGGTTTACTACCAAGCACTAATCTACTCATTTTATTTCTTAATACACTGTTGGTGAAAAATCGCGTCAACAATTCTTAACCTGCGATGAAGAACAAAAATATAGCCAGTGGCATGTGTGAGTACTATAATCACCAACAAAATATATGTAAATCATATTTAACTTTGTTTCTTTGAAACGATTAGACATTGCAGCTTCTTCAGCTTCATTTATAATCGAGTGCCATATATCATAAGGCTTCTCGATATGTATATATTTTCCTATCATTTCATCAAGCAAGCTATAAAGCAATCAACAACGAGCAAAATGATTGCATTTACTCCAATCACTATATTTTTCATGCTCTTCATAGCCATGTGAAAAAGGATGGAAATGATGGGGGCTCTTCAACAACCGCATTCATTAACTTTTTAGTCTTGAGAACAATCATGATTCTCGAAAACCAACAATGCATGTCATTTTGATCAAATGTAAGAGTTTCGAGGAAAATATGAAGGGTGTGTTTGGGGAATGGCATGATAGCTGAAATAAATAAATAATTATCACAAAATGAATTTAGCATATATTATGAATATCAATAATTTTTGGAATAGTAAATATGATGCATGAATGCAACAAATTTCAATAACACATAAAAAATAATTAATACTAATTCCACGATAAATCAATTTAAAAATTAATGGACCAACCATAGGGTAGGTCAGACTAATCTTAAATTAATTTTAAAACACTTCTCAAATTCATAAGTGAAAACTTAAAATCAACTAATTTCTCTTTTCACTTACGAACAACCACTAGTTTGGTCAAGAATAACTAGTCCGCTCAAAAGCCTAGTTAAGCTTTGTGAGTGTAACCCATTATTTTAGATTAATGACTTAACGCATGAGTGAGACTCAGGGTCAGTCAAACTTGACATACATCATCAATCCTATTCTATATAGAAGTTAACCTTGAATAATAACACATTCAGAGACCTTCCTTAGAGGGACGTAAGCAAAGGCATCTCGATGCCCATTCCATGAAACATCCGTGTTAACTAATAATGGAGACCATAGGAGTTATTGTTATTACCCATTCTCCCACTCACTATTTTAGAATATGTTTTTTCTCAAAACATCATATGCTTTTCAATTAATTAAATTAATCCAATTAATTCACCAAATGATATTCTAATAATTACTATTCTTATTAAGCATTTAAATCATTAGATAAGATTTAATCATTTAACTAAATAGTTCATAAATGCTCTAATTATTAAGAATGTCATTTGCCTATCTAATAAAATTAGTTATCAAATAGTTCTTGAAATTAACACTTAAAATCAATTTACCGCTTTGTTCTAGATTAATTATATGATTCATTTAATGCACATAATCAAAGAGGACGTTCATAACTCAAACATGTTTCTACTCGATATGAGATGTATGCCTGAATTAGATATATAATGTGTGGGTAATATGAATGGCATGATATAATGTATGCCAATGTTATTAAACACTTATAATACATTCAAACATTTAAATAAATAAATAAAACAATAAATAAGTAAATAAATGCGAGCCAGGTGTTTTGGGTAATTCTAGAAAAATTACAACACTTGCAATAATTTATAAAATAAATAAAAAATAAAACCAAGGCATCATGTCGAATCTCATTCTCCATCTCCATCTTTTCGTCCTTCTATTATTTTTATGCCATCTAGCCCATTTTGAATTATAAATGACTTCAATAATTTTAAACAATCTTTTAAAATATTGAACTTGGCTAATAAAAGCCAATAGGTCATTTAGGTCCAATTTTAACTTGAGCCACTTAAATCAAAATTTAATTTGAATTTTAAAATTCCAACTAATGATTCGGGCCAAGCCACAAATTCAAGTAAACTAATAATCACTCTAGGGCTTAGGTAAGGAGCCAAGTGAGTTAGGGTTTCCAATTTGGGGCTTGGGTTGGTGGGGCGGCTCAATTTCCACCGATGGACCAAGTTGCTAAGGCAGGTGCACGATAGGGGTGTGGGGAACCAGGTGTGTAGGGGCGTGGTGACTAGGTGCGCAGGGAGCTAGGCACGCAAGGGCACGGGGAGCCAGGCGCGCAGGGGAGTGAGGAGCCAGGCGCACAGGGGCGCGACTGGAGGGTCGGGCGTAGGTGTGCCTAGTTTGCGTGGTGCAAAGGCACCTGCGCGCTGGGCAGCACGTGCCGAGAGGGTCTCAGTAGTATTGGGGCTTGTTGCTCGGGATTACATCTTTTTGTAAATAATTTTAAATGCAGAAAAAAAAATTACAGAAAATTCTATGCCCCATATGGCTTACAATTTTGTAGATTTAGAAAAATAAGAGCAACTCTTAAACCCAAAACCCCATCTAATTAACGACTTTTAAGAACATCCATTCGCCAAAACAAACATCCACTCATTCATCACATTTTACGATAATATAAGAATGCATATTATACCCACATAATAATTAATGCATGCATAGATTAATGACCGCTCTAGTACCTATTGTTGATAATTGGTTTACCATGTGTGCAGCGGAAAGCATGAGGTGTTGGGCCCATAAGTTTTTTTTTATTTAAAAAAACTTTAAATAATCAGATCCATTAACATGCAAAACATTAATCATAGAGAAATAAAATAGATCATTTATTAGTTGAAGAACTATCAAGAATCCTCGCTATCTTTTTGTATCTCAAACGAACATCCAATCAAAAGTAGTTATTGAAAGTACTCAGACCACAATCTTCCAAGAAGTATCTTTACACATCAAGACGTGTGTGGGCACGTAGAGTAATGGCAGGGAAACATTTATGATTCATAAGATATTCTCAACACATGAGATCTTGGAATATTATGTTGGAGACAATTTTCAGGGATAGGGAAAAATAATACGATATATTTTTCTCTCTGCATTGAAAGTCTTATGTTATATTATGTGGAAAGTATAATCTCCTGATTGATTTATAAAAGAATTAATTAAATTTTAAAATTCAAAATTCAAATTATGAATCAATTATTAAATAATTAAATAAAAAAAATATCCAAGACCATTCCTGGACTCTATTACACACTGTAGTTGGTGTGTAACACATCCCTGATTTCAAGGATGTGTTCAAACTATTTTCTTTTAATTATTATTTAATAATTATTTATTCAAAAATATCTAAACCTCATAACTTATTTATCAGAGTAATTAAAGAATAAACATCATTTCATATTCAAATCTAATTTGAATTATCAAAAATATCTTTTCACATTATTTAAATAAATAAAATTAATTATCTTAATGATTTAAATGCTAATTTTGAAAAATACCAAAATAATTTTAAAAAAATATAATTAATTAATTTATTAATTTTGAAAATTAATTTGTCTCAATTACATATTTGACCATGAAGAACAAATTTCTTCAAAATATGCCATTTTCCTTATTTTTACCAATTTCAACTCTTACCTTGAATAGTGTTGAATGAGCCATCTCGGGGACCTATGGACCTATAATTTCAAGCTCCAATAAATTTATATTATCAATTAAAACTCTTTAATATAATAACCTTAACTTATTAATCTCAATATTATTCCTATAAAAATGTGAGATTGCACTATTGTAATTGTAGACATTTGTTTATTGAGCACTTTTAAAACATAAAAGTGTCCATCGATTTATTCAATACATACAATTCAATCCTCTATTAATGGTTCATAATTAAAGTATGAATTAATCACCGTTTGACTTTTTTAATTAGATCTTGTTTCCTTAAGTACCATTAACTTTACCACTGAAGGTTAATTCATAAACTGATTTATGAATTTGAGCTCAATAACCTTTTAGTTCTAAAAGCAAACCCTTAACATAACCATTATTCAATTCCTCTCGGAAAGGTATATATTCCATATATGTATATTATGTCCCCAGCCATTTACATCAATGAGTTCCCAAAATAAAAGTTTTCAACTTAATCATTCTGACAAACGATAATGAGTGAATCAAAGAACTCGTATGTCATAAACAAGAGTTCATAATAACATCAGGATTAAGACCAATTTGTATATAATCATCTTATTGATATGTTTAATTAATACTTATAAAGTAAACAACATTATTAAGTATTAATAACATATCGGGTCATGTTCATGTATAACAACTTTATACAAACTACCTCCACTAAGATGTCCTACTACATTAGTAATCCGGATCTAGACTAGATGTATTCATAATACTAGTGAACCGTACTTACAATATTTAATCTAAAGATTCCACATAACTTAGTTTTACTGCGAACTGTTGAAATTCGTTCCCTACAATCTTAATCTTCTTGTACCAATACAAGAATGTAGTAACAATAAAAAATTTGGGAATTTTATTATATTCATATAATTTTATTCTAATAATAATAGTAAACAAACAACATAAGAAAAAAATTATTTCATAAAATATTGTTCAAAACATATGCTTTAAAGGGCATTAATCCCAACATGGGTGACCAAGTATGAGGCCATTGTAAACTGTATCCGAAGGAGAGTAGTATTCAACCCACCATAAGAACAAACATTCGCCTTTTGAGGCATGGACATGGAAAAGAAGTTCACCATGGTCTCTGTGATAAAGGTGAGAAAAATGTTGAATGATGGTTGTATCGAGTATTTAGCCAACATTGTGGATAAGAACAAGGAAATTGAACTACAACCGACCGACATACTGCTGGTATGTAAATTTCCCAAGGACCTTCCTGGGATACCACCCGAATGGGAAGTCATATTCGAGATAGAGTGACTTATGAGAATGACACCAATTTCAAAAGCTTTGTATCAAATTGAATCTACAGAGCTTAGGGAGCTACAGATACAACTTCAAGAGTTATTGGATAAGAAGTTCATCAAACCAAGCCATCTCTGTGGGGAGCCCCGGTCATGTTCGTGAAAAAGAAGGACGACTCGATGAGAATGTACATCGATTGTCGGGAGTTGAATAAGGTGACAATATAGAACCGAAACCCACTATCGAGAATCGATGACCTGTTTGATCAGTTACAAATGGCGTCAGTGTTTCAAAGATTGATTTGCGATCAGGGTACCATTGATAACTCTACAAAATAGAGTTATTTTACCACTTTTTATATGCTAATTGTTGCTTAATTCTTGATTTTTTAATTAATTTATTAAATTTTTAAGTAATTTTGAATTTATTAGTCTTATCATAATTTTATATACTTTTGTGTGTTTTTAAAGTTATTTTGTTGTAAAATGTTGTAGTTAATTATTTGAATTAATGTTTTTTAGTTTGAGGTAAAAAAATGTTGTATTATTGAACTTAAATCTTAAATATAAATTAAGTTAAAATTAACATTTTCAAAGAATTAACTTGATTTATTTTGTAGTTGAACATATTTTATTATGATTTATTTTATATTTATTTTGTAGGGAATTTATTGCATGTTTGTGCTTGAAAAGTAAGGAAAAGAAAGAAAAAAAATGGCAAAACTGAAAGCAAAGCCTTCCCAGCCATTGGCCTAATTCGCCCCAGCCACCAAGCCCAACCTCCCAGCAGCCTTCAGCCAGCCCCCACGGGCCCGCCTGCCCATTCGGCCCACGCCCGGATCCGGCCCACCACGCCTCTAATCTTCCCAGCTACCTCCCTTGGGACTGCCAGCTACCACTCCAACAGTCTCACAACCCAACTTTCCCAGCACCTCCCAACAACATTCTGCCCAACCATGCCTCTCCAGCCACCTTTGGGCCCGCCAGCACCCTTCGGCCCATGCTTGCCCAGGCCCACTCTCCCTAACCTGCCTACCACCAGCCACCAGCACCCAAGCCCAGCCACCTCCTCCTACCTTGAGCCCACAAATTGTCACTTGGTCCCCTTGTCTAAAATTGCCATATTTTTACCAAAACTTTTCCACAAATTTTACTCCAAAATCATCATTACTCCCTAAAATTTACCCCCTATTTTCCATATTATTATTAATATAATTAATTTAATCAATTTAATTAATTTAAATTAATTATTTTAATACTCTCATTTTTGCTATAAATAGGGAATTTTCAAGACCATTTAGGGGTGCTTAATTTTTGGTTACCATCTTCTTTCTACCATTTTCTCTCTACCATTCTCTCTTCCATTTTGGGGTTTTCAAGAGCATTTTCAAGTATGTATTTTGTTTATTTTGTAATTTCTATTCTAGTTATGTGCTTCTAATCTTTTTCACAAGATTATTAAGATCATGATGAATCAACTTGCAACTAGATAATATTTATGCTGTATGTTGATTTCCCTTGTAATGCAACAAAGTTTGTGGATTTTTCTTCTTCATATATGTCTTTCATCTTTAATATCTCATATTTTGGATTGTTAGATAATATTGCACTTTGTTCTTCATTTTGCAAAACATAATATTCTTTGTGTAAGATGTGTCATTAAATTGTACACATCCAATGCTTTGAACAAAAATATTATGTTTGGCCTTATACATAATGTTTTTTTTTTGTTTAATTAGGTTGATTCACATTAAATACTTTGAAATTAAACTTTTTTGAAAAGTGAAGAAAAATCCTATCTTTTTAGAAATAATTTGTTCTTAAAAGTATAAATCTATTTGGAAAATGATAGTTTGACTTATTTTAACTATCACTAAATCTTGGGAATCAATATACTAATAAGTATTATTAAACTTACATTTTGTAGATTCTAGTATCTTAATAATTTTTTCTTTTAACACTTATTTTCAAATCATTATTGGTTTATTTTTATTCTCTTAAATAGCTTTATTTTAATCTTTTATTTTATGTTCATGATATTAAATCTCATCAATCTTTGGAGCTAGGTTAGAATTTATTAATTTTGGTTTAAAATAGTTTTCTTTTTTATTTTAGACAACTCTTTTGGGTTTGATCTCGTGCTTACACGAACACTATAGTTCATATACGATTCGTGCACTTGCAAGCTATAATTTTTTTAAAACATACCCGTTTTGGGTCAATCAAGATTTTGGCGCCGTTGCCAAGGAGTTGCAAGAAAGGAAACAAAATTTATCTCAAGGTTTGTGAATTCTTCTACTAGTTATTTAATTTTTGTGCCTTAAGAGAAAAAACCATATATACAAAAATATAAAAAAATTATATATTTATATAAAAACTAAAAAAATTAGATAAATTCTTTTTTGGAACGGTTCTATCACCCATAAAAAAAAACTTACGTATATATTTATATTTATTGTTTTTTAGTTGACGACACTTGTGCCTTGTATCAATCTATCTTTTTAATTTTTATGGTCGATGGCACTTGTGCCTCCTAATTTTGTTGTAATTTTTATTCCTTGTATTTCTTTATTAGTTGACGGCACTTGTGCCTCCTAACCTTTGTTGTAACTTTCTTTCTTTATCTTTTTGTAGTTTTTATTTTATTTTATATTTGCAAGTTACTAGTTGATGGCAATTTTTCCTCCAAGCTAGTTGAGGGAAATTTTGCCTCCTAGTCTTTTATCTTATGTTTTAGTTGATTATATTGTTATTAGTTGATGGCACTTGTGCCTCCCAAATATTGTTTAATATCTTACATTGTTTTTGGTCTCTTAATTTTATTTTCTTTTTCCTTTTACCTTAATTGTTATTTAAAAAAAATTCTCTAGTTTGTGATTTAGTTTTTACCATATGAATCATTTTCGTTATAGTTGGAATTCTGAGTACAACTATTATGTGCAATCAAATTTAAATTATGGACAAACTAATGATATGTATGATATGCATGAATCCCTTGATATTCGTTTTTCCCCGCCTATAATCCAACTTTTTTCATGGAGTCATACCCAGTCTCCAATAAATCAAGGGCATGAATTCAACATCCATAATCAAAGTCATGCCCAATCCAACCTATCATATCCCATTCAACAAGAAACGAGCCCATCTTTAGAGGATACTCTACAACAGTTCATGAAATCAACCTACCAAATCTTACAAGCCCAATCTCAGTCAATCTCAAAAATTGAGACAATAGTAGGACAACTTGCAACTGTTATAGAGTCGAAAAAATAAGTTTATCTCAATCAACCCATTCCCAATCCAAATATAAAAATTGAAAATAAAAATGAGAATGAAGTTGTTGAAGAACTTGTAATATGCATCTAACCCTCTAATGAAACAAAAAAGTGGGATGAAATGATTCTCGAAGCTCATGAGGAAAATGAAAAAGATATAATTATATCTCAAGAGCCAATAAATGAACAAACTTGTATATTTACTCAAAATGAAAAGGAGTCTAATATAGATATGCAATTTTCTTATTTTATTGATATTCCATTAAAATTGCATATTTCTAATTTTCTTGTAGGTGTGATGTTATCAATTATTATTTATGGCATTTGCATCAAAGTCATAACTCACCCTCAATTGGGTGTAGGTTAAAAGAAAAAAATAAATTATAGTCGAGCTAAGGACTATAAACTAAAGCGCTTTGTGGGAGGCAACCCATACTTTCATGTTTCATTTTATATTTCACTTTTGCTGAGTGTTTTTATTTCATGTTTTTCAAGAGCTTGAAGGAAACTTATTGCCCTAAAAAAGAAAGAAAAAAAAGAAAAGAAGAGAAGAAAACAAAGGAGTCAAATAAAGGAAGCATACATTAAAGGGAGTAGTTCTTAATTTTTTCCATTTTATTTAACATTGAGAACACAGTTTCATTTAAGGTTGGGGGTAGTGTGGATGTGTTTTCTTGATGTTTATGTGTTTTTCTTTGTGTTTTTGCATGTTTTTCATTTGTTGTAAATTTAAAAAAAAAATTGGTGATATTTTTTTTAATTATAGTTCTCTTTAAAATATGAATAGTTCTTAAGCCTTGTTTTTAATTATTGAGTCAAGTTCTCTAAGTTTTTTTTATATATTTTTCATAATAGAACACTTCTATTTCTTATCAGTTTATATGAAAAACAATATTGCTTAAATCTTCTTAGACATCAAGATTGATTATTTGATAAGTTAAATCTATATTCATAAATATTTTGAGAACTATTTTCTTTGTGCAATTCTTGAGCAAATGCTTAAATTATCACCAATAAATTAGAAAAAATGTGTGTGTTTTTAATTTTTCTTCAACTCAAGGTGAAAGAGTCGGACATACAAAAAATGACATTTCTAACATGTTATGGTCACTACAACTTTGTATTAATGTCCTTTGACTCACGAATGCGCCTGCAGCCTTTATGGACCTCATGCATCGTGTCTTCAGTGAGTTTATGGATAAGTTTGTCATCATTTTTATAGATGATATCCTCATATTCTCAAGGAACCGAGAAAAGCATGCTGCACATCTAGAGATGGTTCTTCAGCGGTTGAAAGAGCAGAACCTCTATGGCAAATTTTCAAAATGTTAATTCTGGCTAGAAGAGGTGGGCTTCCTAGGACACGAAGTGTCCGAGGAAGGAATATTAGTGGATCCCAAAAACATTGAGGCGTTGAGTCAGTGGAAACCACTAAAGAATGCTCTAAAAGTAATAAGTATTCTAGGCTTGGTAGACTATTATCGATGATTTGTAGAAGGATTTTCCAAAATAGTCACTCCAATGACCGTCCTCACTCGCAAGAATATTAAGTTTTCCTATAGTCTGAAAAATGCGAGCAAAGCTTCCAAGAGATGAAGAAGAGATTAACGACTACCCCAATACAGATATTCCCCAATGACACAGAGGGATATGTTGTTTATAGTGATGCATTAGGGCAAGGACTAGAGGTGGTATTGATGCAACATGGAATGGTGATAGCTTATGCCTCCCGACAATTGAATAGTTGTTAAAATAATTACCTGACACGTGTTTAGAGCTGGCTGCAGTGGTGTTCACATTAAAGATCTGGAGACATTACCTTTATGGAGTTCATTGTGATATCTACACTGATCACAAGATTCTAAAAATTTTCTTCACCCAGAAGTCGTTGAACATGAGGTAGCGATGGTGGCTCGAGTTGTTGATTGATTATGACTATGATGGCCTATATCACCTGGGAAAGGCCAATTAGGTGGCAGATGCCTTGATCCAGCAACCGATGGCCTACGTGATGACAGTGCAAGAAACTCCACAAGAATTACAAACTGATATCTTCATATTGGATTTAGAGATAGTAGTCGGTAAATCGACAAATCTCTCATTACAACCAACAACAATGGAAGAAATTCAAGGAGGGAAACTTTCTAATCCATGGCTATAGAGATTGGTGTAGCAGACATTGAAGGAAGTGCGACCAAGATTCCAAATCTCCGATGACAGAGTGTTACGGTTTAAGGGCATGATTTTTTTTTCCAAACGAAGAGATAGATCTCTTACGAGGAACACAATGCCCCTTATGGCATGCACCTGAGCACCACGAACATGTGCCAAGATTTGAAGAAGTACTTTTGGTGGCCAGGGATGAAGAGGGACGTAGTGGAAAATGTGGTGCACTATTTGACCTGCCAATAGTCGAAGTCTAAACACCGACGTCCAGTGGGGTTGTTGCAACCACTAAAGATTACCCAATGGAAATGGGAAATGACCACACCATGGACTTCGTAAAAAGTTTTCCAATCACTCCAAAGGGGAAAGTACGATTTGGGTCATCATCGATAGGTTGAACAATTCAGCCCAATTCTTTCTGAAAAAATAACTAATTTCCTAGAG
Organism: Humulus lupulus; assembly: GCF_963169125.1. NCBI lineage: Eukaryota > Viridiplantae > Streptophyta > Magnoliopsida > Rosales > Cannabaceae > Humulus > Humulus lupulus. The sequence goes on from NC_084799.1 coordinate 154,435,593, forward strand.
AAGTTGGCAGATTTATATGTAGCAAAAATGGTAAGGCTGCATGGGGTTCCTACATCCATTGTATCTGATCGAGATGGACGTTTTTCTTCGAAATTGTGGTGGAGAATGTAGGAAGGATTTGGAACCCACTACCACCCGCAAACGGATGGGCAAAGCAAGCGAACAATCCAAACCCTAGAGGACATGGTAAGAGCCTCCGTGCTCGACTTTATAAGAACATGGAACAATAAACTTCCATTGATAAAGTTCGCTCACAATAATAGTTATCACAATTCTTGCAAAATGGCTCCATATGAGGTATTATACAAAGTGCCAATCATCGGCTTGATGCCAGTGAGAAAAAATTCTTGGGATCTGACGAGGTCGATCAGGTTACCGAAGACGTTCATCAGTTACACAATGACTACAGAATTCGGTGGATCGACATCGCAAGTATGCGAACCTACGAAGGAGACCGCTAGAATTTGAGATCAGTGACAATGTGTTGTTGAAGATGTCTCCTTTGTATGGAGCTATGTGGTTGGAGAAGAAAGGAAAATTCAGCCAAAGGTTCATAGGACCCTTTGAGATTCTTGAAAGAATCGGGGAGTTGGCATATCGGTTAACTCTTCCACCAGCATTATCTCGACTGCATGACGTGTTTCACGTGTCAATGTTAAGAAAGTATGTGAAGGATCCCATACATATAATCAGTTATGAGAAGCTGAGTGTATATCCTCAACTCTTCTACAAAGAGAAACCAATAGCAATTCTAGATAGGAAGGATAAAATGTTGAGAAGTAAGACAATGCCCTTAGTGAAGGTGCAATGGTGCAAACACGAGGTTGAAGAAGCAACATGGGAGACAATGGGAAGATGAAAGAGTTGTACGCTAATCTATTTTGAGTTTTGGGGATAAAACTTCTATAAATTGTAGGTATTGTAATGCATCGCTTCTTGGGCACCAGCTAGTGTAAGGTCGAGAGCCCCGAGATTTTGTAATGAGTATTATTTTGATAAATCATATATATTTGTACTTGGGAATCATATTTCATGTTGATAGAATTAGCCTATGTATGAAAAGTGTGGTTTTCGGGCAAACCAAGAATTAGCCTATGTACCCGTTGTTTGTGTATTCTCCACCAGACACGTGGCAATAAGGAGTAATTAACAACAAGGCAAGACATGATCTCTCGGAGTGTGTACTCCTCAAGGTAACCCCGAACCGACAAATGTGGATGTCTCCAAGGGAGGCCATTCCCCGAGGTCTGTCCTCGAGGTGTGGATGTCTTCAACTGAGGCCACGCCCTGAGGACCATTTTAGAGGTGCTCACGCCTTCTTCAATCAGTTGTCCTTGAGATCTATTATTTTGTCCTCGGGACCTAAAAGAGCTACAAGGTGTCAATCACTATGAATATGAGCCACCACAAGATCGTCTCAATCTTTTGGAGAGCCTTGAGTAGTGGTGTCAATTCGTACACTCGACAATCATCATTTCCCACTACGTTGCGTGACATGGAAAAACGTGCAGCACACCCTGACACTGTGAGAGGCGTGTTCCCCATAAAGCTGGTAAACAACATTTTGCAATGGGCCCCGTGCAATCTGCCTGGGCCATAATCTCTATTTAGTGCAACACTTTTTGTATTAATTCAGCATTAATACCCCGATAATGGGGGAAATTTTTATTAATACTACATGATTGACATTAATGACCCCAACCTCTATAAATAGGGTTCGGGTATCTTCTTGTAAAGGGTCTGGATTTTTGTAAATACGCTGCCTGATAGCCACCATTGAAGCTTGCTTTAACATGCTTCAAGCTCACTAAATACCAGAGACTCATGGTCTAAGGCTCCTTTATAGCTTGAATAACGTAAAATACTTGTGTTCTTTTCCATTATTTTATTTAAACTCTCGAATTAGGTTGATAGCAAAAAAGTCAGTCAACATTTTGCTGCTTTCATTGAGACCTTGAAGAAACCTTGAAGAACGTAGTCATGGTGAACACTAGGAGAAACGCACAAGGTGATGCAGCTCCTCCCATCGGAGTTGAGGGAGGAGAAACTAGTCGTCCACCACTGCAAGACTTCCCTGAGATGGTGGAAGACTACGATGAAAATGCTAATACGGATCGCGTGAGGCCTGGAGGTGGTGTTCACCCATCACCTCACAATCACCATAGGAGCAATGACCAAGGAGCCAACAAGAGAAACATCTCCGTCAACCGAGAACGCAACATCAACATCTCGGTTAACAATGAAACTATTGAGTCTGATGAGGTAACAAAAGTATCATACCTCGAGGGTAGTAGTTCATTCCAAAGTCAAACTAGCCTATGGATGACCTGAATGCTCGTAGGGGTAACATGGCTTTCAGGCATGAACTTGAGAGGAAGGACCAACCAAACCTTCAGGACAGTCTCAACATGAAAGAGAGATAACCCAGAAAAAAGTGCCAACCAAGACCGCGACCCCCTCTGTGCGGAGTTAGACAGCTTAAAGAGGATGAAGCTGAGAATGCCCTGAAAACAGGGCCATGCTCTGACTCAGAGGATGAGGATGGGGAACCATATGCTCCTCAAATTGTTGAAGCCCCATTACCAAGAGGCTTTAAGAAACCTGCCATCACATCTTATGATGGCGAAACGAATCCCACCGACCACCTTTCGAAGTTCAATAGGTTGATGTTGATGCATCGTGTCTCTGAAGATGCCAAGTATCATGTGGTCCCATTACCCTTGATGGGATCAGCAGATGAATCATTAAAGAAACACAAGTATGGATCCATTCATTCATGGCACAAGTGGTCGTATTAATTTCGAAGACAATTCATAGCTGTTCGAAAGGTGAGCTTTGAGGTGAATGCCTTGACAAACATAAAGCAGGACCCTTCGAGACCCTCAAATCTTACATAGAGTACTTCAAGGAGGAAGTTGTGAGGACTAAGAGGGTCAACGACGGCCAGCAGCCGATGGTCTTCTAGACCGGCATCCGCGCGGGGTCCCCGTTATCGGATAACCTCCAACGGAGAGGATGCCATAGGCTCAACGACTTCATTCATTGAGCACAAGAGTATATTAAATGAGAAGATGCTCACATTAGAGCATTTGGTGGGGCCTTCACCTTTCCCACTCTAATGACACCTATCCTCCTGTCCAACCGAGTATGGCGGGAGCCCAGTCCTATCCAATTGTCCCGCCAGCTGGCCTTAGTTGCGTGCCACCTGCTGGTTTCAGTGACCCTCCGTCGGGATATGGAGCAGTGCCCACTATATATAGTTCTTATCAGCCTACATTCAGTGCTGGAGTTGCTGCTCTATCCAAACTAGTTGCACCCAGCCAGTCCACCAACGAAAGTAGATGCACGGACAAAGGTAAGGGTTGAATGCCCAAAGGAAATGGGACAATGCATACAGGACTGAGAGTTTCCCCCAACCAGAAGTATGTCTCATAGTACTCTAAGTACACTAAAATAGGGGCTCTCGGGAGAATATGATTGTGGGCACGGAACAACACGTCTATTATCGGAAGCCACAACCCATTCAAAGAGACTAGGAAATGAGAGATCCCAAATTTTTTTTTTCGTTTTCATAACAATATGGGGTACCACACAAATGAGTGTTGCCAACTCAAGGATGAGATTGAAAACCTTATCAAACTGGGACACCTCCACTAGTATGCTCAGGATGGAGCATACCAGGCTTAGGCCATGACCATGGGAGCACCCGCACAACCCGTAGCTCACCAGGCTCTGGGTACAGTGCCCGTAGCTCCACAACAACAGATAGTCCATTGACTTCCCCCAACGAATGGACGAGTGGGGACTATCTTCGGAGGACCCCACTTGTGGGGCACCTCTCGAGGTTCACAGAATAGGTATGTACGAGCCTTAAACCAGGACGATGAGGAGTTGTCATTAGCTAAATTTTTGGCCCACATGCCTAGGATGACTGACCAAGTAATCACATTCTCCAAGGATGATGCTCAGAGAGCGCACTTTCCATACAAAAATCCTTTAGTGATTGAGAGCCAGGTTTCCAATAAGATGGTGGCTCAGATCCTGGTGGAGAATGGGAGTTCGGTGAATATCTTGTTCAAGTTAGCCTACGAGAAGATTAGGTTTACCATAAGCAACTTTTCCCAGTGCACCTCGACTCTATATGGGTTCTCGGGGGAAGGACTCATACTGATGGGCCAGATCAAGTTGCCCATGACACTAGGGGAAGTGCCTCGCCAGGCCTTGAAGTACTACACCTTCATGGTGGTGGATTTCTCCTCGACATATAACACCATCTTGGGGCATTCAACCCTAGTGGAGTTTAAGGTAGTCACCTCCATTCGGCACCTGTGCATGAATTTCACCATGAAGTTAGGATTGGCATAATCCGAGGAGACCAAAAAGATGCGAGGCAATGCTACAATTTGTCCCTCAAGCAACAATTAATGGTACTTCGCGAAGTGGGCCGAGGCCAAGCCACTTGCTACAATCACTTCCACAATAGCACTGGACTTCGTCATTAAGAACATCATTTGCCGCTCACAATTCTATATGTCCTATGGTTATGGGGCCATGCTCCTGATTGAGGAAGAAATCTCCACGCATCGATGAAATACGTATGATCTGACCACAAACCACACTTTACTTTGAGAGTCCTTGGACCATATGGAGCAGCGCTATGAAGCTTTTCAGCTTCGAGTAGTGTCCTACCGGCAGAAACTAGCCAGATTTTTCAACTCTAAAGTGAAGGATCTAAAGTTTGGGGTCGGAGATCTGGTGTTGCAAAAATTCTTCTTAGCCACCCAAGACCTCGGTGCAGGAGTGCTAGAATCTTACTGGGAGGCCCCATACAAAGATGAGAGCGTTGTACGTCCGAGGACATACAAATTAGCCCAACTGAATGGGGAATCGATATCGCACGTCTGGAATGCCGATCATCTTCCCCGGTATTACCAGTGATATGAGCAGTAAATTTATTTATTTTTGTATTCTCCTTGTAGCATCCGAGCACAATTAATGGAAACCATGTAGACAAACAATGTAATTTTTTTTAAGAGAATCTGCTTATATTTGTTAGCTTCCTTTATAAAGTATGTATTACTCGTATATCACCCGCTTGCTGGCTTGGACAAGGTAATGCAGACTAGTCTCCGATCAGATTGGGGGAATGGAGTTAGGGAAGCCTTGCAGAGTACCACACCTTGCGGAGGCTGACCTAGGAAACTAAGCTTGTCAAAGTGGAGTAAGACTAGTGTTAATACCCTATGAATAGAAAAACCTAGGAAACAAAGAAGTCGTGAGCCATGACCAAAGAAACCAAGCTTGTACAAAGCGGAGTAGGCTTAGGATCTAGAGACTGAATAATAAGAATCATAGTAGGGCGAGAATGAACTTAAGTCACCTCTAGTGGACATTGCACCCAAGGAGCACTGACCAAATGCCTTGATCTCGAGATGCAAAGGGAAGACCGAGTCCTCTGTACTCGGTTCAGAGGCATGGAATTGGGTTACCTGCCATGGATACTGGGCTCAAGGGGCACTGACCAAGTCCTTGGTAAGCCGCAAGCAAAAAAAGCATCAGTAAGTCGATGACCTAGGAAGCTAAGCTAGTTGACGAGTGAAGCGTCCCTATTGTCATGAGACCCCATAGCTAAGTGGCCTGGGAAAACCCCAGTGCAAAAGAGATCAAAGTAACGTGAGATTGGATTTAGGACATTCCACAGAGGACAGCGCGTGCCCAAGGAGTGATAACCAAATCCCAATCCTCAAGATGTGAATGGAAGCCCAAGTCGTCTGCATTGGGGGACGAACCTAAGTCGCCAACGACTTAAGAAGAATATTATGCAGAACCATGGCACTAATTTCCCCAAAATAGCATGAGAATGGACTTAGGGTTACCTTCTGTGAATTCCATGCCCAAGAAGTAATAAGCAAGTCCCTCGATCCTGAGATGCAAATAGGGGCCCAAGTCACTTGGACTCGGAGTCAGGAATCGATTCTAGTAGTAAAAAAAACCCAAGTTGCATGTGTACGGACCGAGGTTGCCTCCCAAGGACATCGTGCCCGAGGAGTAATAAACTAGTCCTATGATCTTGAGATACGAACGGAAACCTAAGTCATTGGAACTCAAAGTTAGACCTCGAGTGCTAAAACTTGAGTATCGCAAAAAACCCAGACCAAGAGTGTGAACTCGATTACCTGAACATAGGATGATGAGTTCACAACTTACACATGATTAGGATCTGAGTTGTGCACTCAGGGGGCAAATCAAAAGGCTCGAGTTGACCCACCGGTTCCATATACCTGGGGGGCATGTAGCTTATTGTGAATGACCTCCTAGGGGCCTGAGTCATTGAGACTCGAGGACATAGGACGACAATAAAGTTACTTTCACTGACATTAAGCTTGGAAGACAATACTAAATGTCCTAAGAGTCGAGCACTAAGGAAAATCCCTATAGTGCAACATACCTCCAAAAAGCTCGAGTTGTTGAAACACGAAGGCGTAGGATAGCCAAGTGCTCTCACTTGACACCGTATCAAAATTACTCTTAGGACAACGAGCCTAAGAAGATACACTAAATGCACAAGTGTCAAGACACTGACAGGAAGATCCTCAAGCTATAAGTACTATAGTCTGGCCCCGTCCTGAGTTGTTGGAACTCGGTGTTGTAGGGTCGCGTAAAGTGTATCACTTGACCTCGCATTAAAGTTACTTTCGAGGACCGTGAGCCTACAAAGAAACACTAATTTCCTAAAAAATGTCTAAGTAGTAAGGGAAGTTGATTAAAACTCGAGTCTTCAAGATTCGAGCATAATTTCTAAGCCAACAACTTGGGTCTCTCGTGAGTTATGTTACATTAAGTTAAATTTACAAAGTCCAAGTTGTCTATTTACTAAGTGTCAATTCAATAATAATAGTGCAATCATGGTGATAAAGTAGTGCAAGCTGCAAAAGTGTCAATGGAAAAATATTTACAATAATGCTCGGGCTTAAACATTAATTGTCTATACCCCAATAAACTATGACACGCAAACCAACTTAGCTAAATATATATATAAAGAACAAAATTAGTGCGGCCCTTGTCTTGCAGAAACCTCTACCACTAGCTCGATAATGGGATTGATCTCGGACTCGCTGCCACAGCTTCCCTCTCCTTGGCCGCCCTTGCCTCCTCTTCCTCAAGGCGTGCCTCAAGCATTGTCCTAATGGCGAGCTTCTTGGTGAATGAGGGATCCATATCTCTGTTTCTCTGCAATGCAAAAAAGTGTGTATCATCGGCAACCACATCAAGGTCATTTTCCAGTTCATCTGCTCGGAGACGGAGGTCTTTGACCTCCTTGGTAGCAAGTTCCGCACGAGTGGCCACTCGTGCAGCGTCCTCCTTGGCCTTCGTCAAATCCTCGGTGCCAGCCAATGACTACTCCTAGCTCAACTAGAGCTCCACGGGCCTGAGCCAGTTCGTCCTCCACCGCCCGGGTTCAACCCGTGGTGTCTTCTAACAATTTAGAGGAAGTTTCCTCCAGAGTTGACAACTTTGACCTATCAGTGGCCAGAAGACTCTCCACCTCACAGACATGGGCCCTAGTGTCCACCACCTCCTTCTAGAGTCGCGATAATTCTTCCAGTGGGACCGTAGTTTCCTAGAATTGTGCTAGCTCTTCCCGAGCCTCCTTCAGCTTAAAGGACCGCATCAGTATGATGTCCGCAAGCCGTTGGCTGAAGGTCGCGGTAAGTCCCAATTTTCCAATAAGGCTTAGTGCCTTGATTAGTGTGCCAAGAGGGCATAATTGGATATATATATTTGGGAAATTGATTGATTAAATGTGTGAGTATATGGCTTACATGATTTATATGGTAATATGAATATATATGCATGTTTAGGTGAATTAAATATGCATCCGGGCCTTTTCTTGTTAATAAGGGCATAGTTGTAATTTTTGACCCGTTGAGGGTATAAATGTGATTATATGTGTTAAATGATTGAGACCACACTATTATGTGGATATATTTGCAGTATTCGGCTCGAGGCGATCCTAGGGAGCTAATTAGCGGAGTAGTCACAATGGGGTCAAATGCCCGGCTCGGGGTGAGCCTAGGGGTATTTTGGGAACTTAGTGTATATTTTTTTTATTTATTGGGCAAAGGGTAATTGTTTGGTAATTAATTGGGCACATCGAGATTAATTGGGAATTTATAGGACCACTTGAGGATTAGCGAGAAATGTAGTAAATGACGGGTTTGCCCTTGAAGGAAATAAGAGGCTAAGATAACATTAGAGGCTTTTTGGTCATTTCCTAGGCTTAGGATAGACTTGGGGGACCTAAGGAAACAATAAGAAATATAAAAGCAAACTCACAGTTCTCTCACGTTTTTCTTTTCTCTTCTTGGTGCATTGGAAGATTTTGAATCTCTTGAGGAATTGGCCAGGTAATCAAAGAATTTAAAGCTAGGATCAATTGAGGATCAGTTCAGGGTCGGAATCACTATCAAGGTAAGGTTTAAAACCATTTTATTAGGTGAATTTCTCTGATCAAGTCAAGCTTTTCTAATGTTTTTAGCCTAAGTATGAATCTTAAGATTTAAGGTAGTTTTGAGCTAGTTTATAGGTCATAAATGTTGTTGTGAACTTGTTGGGGGTTTGATGTTGGGGAAAATGAGGTTTTTTGTAGGGTAATTCTGATGATTTTTGGATTTAAAACATTGAAGATTTCTAGGTTTTGGGCTTGAGCCGCATCCCTATTCTTCAGGTGCCGCAACCCGTGTGTGCGAGAAGGCCCTGGGGATCCCTGAAGTTACCCAGGATCCGCGGCACAGGTTAGGGAATGCTGTGGTCTGTGTCCATTGTTTTACCTTAGAATTCTCTCTGACTTGTAGAGGGTCGTGTGCCTCTGAGGTGGGTTGCGACTCAAATAGGAGATATTGGCCAAATAGGGTTTTTCGGACAGGAACTCAAACCTATGTTCATGGGAAAGATTCTACTACTCGGTTTAGTAGAATTCGAGGTCCCAGAGGCTAGTATATTATTCTGAAGCTTTTAATTGTTTTGGATTTTAATAACTATTTATTATTACGTTGTGACTAGGTTTACCGTTAAGGCTCGACATTAGAGATTGTGCTCGGGATCGTCTTACACCTTCATCTCGGGACTCGAGGTAAGAAAAGTGCATGCGGGTTATAATTGGGGCTTGGACCTCTATTAACGAGTATTGATAAATATATATGTGTGATTGTGAAGATATTTATAGTTGAGAATATCTGATAGGCATGCTGGTTTATGCTGCAACCGATTGCGTTTTTGGCAATCTATCTGTTTGTTTATGTTTGATTTAAATGTCTAGCCTAAGGAAGTCGGGGCTAACATTAAGTGTGTGGTACGCAGCCTGGCCTAAGCGAGCTACGGTTAGTTATACAACTTGAGGACTCGGCCTAAGGGTGTCGTGCCTGAACGTTACCGAGTAAACAGAGGTACTGTTGGCACTTAACTAACTGTGTTGAGCGCTGTGATTGAATTGTATGTTTAACTATGCAGATTATTACTGCCTACCGGATTGCTTATGATCTGTTAAGTTGAACGATTTGAGTTTAGTGTTTTTATATTGTTGTTCATTTGGTTAGTCAAATTAAGTTTTCTTGCTCAGCCTTGGATCACGGGTGCTATGTGGTTCAGGTAAGGGAAAGGAAAAGTTGGACCAGCCATGAGTTGGAGAGCTTTAAGGGCAGTATGTAAATTTGCATCTGCTCGACTGCCACGACTGAGGAATCAACAGGGACTAGAGACAAAATTTATTTTGCCGGTTAGGCTTGCTTAAGTTGTAATTATTTTGAGAGCTGTAAATGCCTTGTAAACACTCATTTTTTGGATCCCATTTGTAAGCAATCTTTTAATGAAAACAACTATTTCTATGATCAAAATCTTTTAACCCTAATCTATTAATTAACCTTAGTAACACGTTTATGTCCAAATGACTTGATTAGCAAGTCCTACACTATTTTAAAATACACATTGTAATGATCTTCGCTATCCAGGGCATTACAACTTTGTATTAGAGTCATCTAGGTTTAAGGGTTCTTGAAGACTAGCTGGGCATGTACACTCGCCGCTAAAGACAAGCACACATAGGGTTTGGTAACTATATATGTGACAATATGTTTAACTATTTAAATTAAATATAAATGCCTTATCTGCTTGTTGATTAGGAAGCATGAGATATACTTATAGAGCCTGGCCCTTGACTGCTATGTGTATATGATGAGGCATGCTTATTATCATTGTTACTGTATGTGGATAATTGTTAAAATTCTTGTTTGCATTGTAATTGTATATTTTTGCTCGAGTATTGGCATTAGACCGTGGGGTGATTTCAAACACCTATTATAATTTCCTGATAAGCCAAGTCGTTGATTGCAGATAATCTTGGAGAGTTATGCCTCCAAGGGGATCAGTTCGACTAGCCGACGCCGAGATCGAGGCTAGAGATGATGACGAGGACCAGATTCCTCCACCATTCCCTGAGAACTGGCAGTAAGTGCTTGCTGACATGCAAGATAGACTTCAGAGTCAAGAGGAAGAGATTCATCTCCTGAGACAGAAGGTTCTGCCAGGGAACGTTGCATAAAACTTACCACCTACTGTGGCACCAGTAGTACAGCAACCTGAGATTGGGAATAGGTGGGAGCCACTGTACGAAAGGTTTAGGAAGCACCATCCTCCAATCTTGGAGGGAAGACCAAATCCACTTAAGGCTGAACAGTGGATGAGTTTGATCACCTCCATCTTGGACTTAATGAGGGTGGTAGGTAATGATAGAGTTGCCTGCATCGCTTACATGTTTTGAGATGGTGCCCGCATTTGGTGGGAGAGTTCTTCCTAGACTCGAGATGTTTCTATCATGAGTTAAGATGAGTTCAGAGATCTATTCAAGCATAAGTACTACAACATTGTCATCAAGACGGCGAAGGTGCACGAGTTCACCAGTTTGGTACATGGCAGCATGAGAGTTACTGAGTATGCCCTGAAATTCGACAGACTAGTAAAGTTTGCACCTGATCTGGTGCCCACAGATGCAGCCAGGCAAGACAGGTTTATTCGGGGGCTGAATGCTATGATAGCCCAAGATGTGTAAATTACTTCAATACTTGGGGAGACTACTTATGTAACAAACCAAAATCACTAATAAGGCTTAAGGGCCTTGATTAGTGTGCTGGAAGGGCAGGAATGGTTTATGTGTGAATTAAACAGTTTAAAGCATTCTTATGTGATTATATGAATAAATGAGATACATGATTATGAGAATAAGTATGCAAGTAGGCCCTGTTTTGAATATTAGGGCATATTTGTAATTTTAGCCCGTTGAGGGCATAAATATGATATTTGTATATATTGTGATTGATATCACGTGAGAGTGGTGATATAATTGTGATGTATGACCCGAGACGGTCCTAGGGAGTCGTTTAGCTAGTAAGTCACAACGGGGTCGAATACCCGGCTCTGGAGGAGTTTAGGGATATTTTGGGAATATTATAAAGTGTTCAGGAATTATTGGGTAGTGGCTAGTAATTTAGTAATGGTTTAGACATGTTGTGATTAAATCTGGATCTATAGGAATACCTGAGGATTTAGTGGGATTTAGGTGAAATGATAGAATTTCCCTTGAGGTTGTATAAGACTTTTTATTATGGAAAAGGGAAAAAAGGTAATTTGGTCTTAGGAAGGGATAACTCTGGCTAAGAAGAAGTCAAAAACGTTATTTTTCATTTAGGCATTAAACTGGAAGGAAGAAGAAGAAGAGTTATCTTCGTTGGGGTCAAGGAAGGGACTCAAGGGTGAAGTAAGGGAGACTCGAGGCCAGGAATTCAAGGGTTAAAAGGTAAGTTTTAACTCTCTTCCTAGTAGAAATTCTGCTGGTGATGTTAGGTTAGTAAGCTGAAATTGTGTTCTTTGCTTGTGGGTTATTGGAGTGAAGAATTCAGCTTGGAAATCAAGGGAAATTAGTTTCGAGTTGGACTTGAAAGAAGCATAAGGTCGAATCTCTGCTCGAGGTAAGAATTTCATGTGTTTCTGAGGTCTATAATCTGGTGTGGTTTAAGTTTTTGAAAGGGTGGTTAGCATGGTTTAAGTTTTGTGGATTATGAGCCACTAGGTGATTCTTGAGTTTGATTGTGTGATTGGGTTTGTTGCTGCGATTTTTGAGTTTCCATACTATTTATTTGGGGTTATAGGTTGATTTGGAACTTGGGTGTACCTTTTGGGTCTATAATCAGGAAAAATGCTGGGAAAAAACCAAGTTTTCTGGGTTTGCGTATGAGCGCTGCGACCCTGTTCTTCCGTGCTGCGGTGCTAGGTTGAATTAGGAGATGGGGACCTCTCTGGGCTCCGCGGCCCCTATAGGGATGTGCCGCAGCGCTAGGCTAATTTCAGGATAGGGGAGGTTGAGTTTTTAGGGTTTTGGCTCAGGGGGCTCGGGGGATGCTTTCGCTACCTTGTGTGGGGAAACGGGAGGTCCCAAGAGCACTGGATTGGTTCCGGGAGATTATTATGAATTGGTTAGTAATGAGAGTGCAATGTATGTATTGTGACTAGATATTCGGTGAGGCTCGGGTTAGAGGACCGCGCTCGAGATTTCGGTTCTCGAGAAACTTCGGACATAGGTAAGAAAATTGCACCTGGTTGTGAATTTATAACTGGACTAAGGGTTCCGTAGTTTATATTGGCGCACAGGGTGCGGCTCAGCCACTGGTGGCTGAGGACAACCTATTATTCATTGTGCTCAGTTTAAGCAGACCGGAGTCAGTGGGGTAAATATAGGGCGCGACCTAAGGCCGTCGACCCTGATTATCAAATGAATTGATTATTATTATTGATTGATGAATTTGCTATGTTGAATAGTTGACTGTTGGTTTGTTGATTCCCTGGTTGTGCCTATGGACTATGTGATTAATGTGGTATGCTAAGTGTATGTACATGCTTTAAGGGTTATTCAATTTTTTTCATTGTTTATGCTATAGCATTATATTTTTTTGATGGGCCTTGGCTCACGGGTGCTACGTGGTGTAGGTAAAGGCAAGGGCAAACTTGATCAGCCCTGAATCGGAGGGTTCTGTGGGCAGAATGTACATGATCAGCTGCTCAGCCACCATGGTTGAGGAAAGGAAAGGAACGGGAGGACCATAAATGTCTGTTTTGCCTTAGAGTGGCTAACGGTTGTTTGTACTCTAGAAATTTTGTAAACTGACTTTCAAACACTATTTCTTTTGGGATCCCTTGTAGAAAATGTTTAATTATATGAAATGTATATTTTATGACCAAAATATTTTAACCCTAGTTCATTAGTGATGTCAGTGACACGCTTTTGACTGAATGACTTGATTAGCAAGTCCGGCACCTTTATAAATACACAGTGTAACGGTCTTGGCTACCCAGGGCGTTACAACTTATGCCTAGGTGATTGAGAGGGCCCTCACAATTGAGGGTGCAGAGAACAAGATATGGAGGGAGAGCGCTGCGAGATAGGATGTTTGGTGGCCAGTGCCTCCACTTACAGGATTTGGTAGGGGCGGAGGCCCCAGTGATCAGTAGTGGAAGACCCATGACACCTCGACTAGTTCTGGTCCTGATAGGAAGATCCGTGGTGTCCACGGTGGCCACTAGGTCAACTGTGAGGCTTGGAGAAACTAACCAGAGTATGTTAGATGTAGAAAGCGCCATCTGGGCGAATGCCAGGAGAAGGCCTGTTACTTGTGCGGAGTGATTTGGAACCTCAAGAAAGACTGGCCGACTTTGAAGAAAGAAGAACCAAGGAAGGCGGATAGCTTGACCCCAGCTCTAGCGATGACACTTCATATACTGTATTGATTGACTCTGGTGCTACACATTCATTTTTTTCTAGCAAAGTGATTGATAGATTGTGTAGGCCTTGTGATTATTATATTGCGGGGTTTGGGACTGTACTACCTACGGGAGAACTGGTAGTTTCTAGGAGTTGGGTTAGGTCATTTCCAGTGATGGTGGCAATAGGGAATTATTAGTAGATTTGATTGAGTTAGGGATGAATGACTTCGATATGATTTTGGGAATGGATTGGTTTGTCAGGTATGGGGCGACTATAGGCTATAATAAGAAGATGGTGACATTTGAGCAGGAGGGTGAGGACCCCTTCATTTTTGTTAGTACTGTGCATGGGTCTCGCATTCCCATGATATCAGCATTGATGGCTAGGGACCTATCATGAGGAGGTTGTAGAGGGTTCCTAGCTAGGGTGGTGGATACCACTAGTGTTGCGCCAGTGGGATCGGAGGAGACTAGAATGGTATGTGAGTTCTTGGATGTGTTCCCTGAGGACTTACCAGGACTACCGCTGCACTGGGAGGTCGAGTTTGTCATTGAGTTAGCACCAGGTACAAAACTAGTGTTGAGGGCACCATACAAAATGACTCTGGCAGAGTTGAAGGTACAGTTGCAAGAGTTATTAGACCTGTGATTTATCAGACCTAGCTTCTCACCATGGGGTGCTTCAGTTTTATTTTTGAAGAAGAAGGATGGGACCCTGCGGATGTGCATAGACTATAGGAAGTTGAACAAGTTGACTATGAAGAACAAGTACCCACTACAGAGGATAGACAACATGTTACTATCTTATGCAGGGTATGATAGTATTCTCAAAGATTGATCTTAGATTTGGTTATCACAAGCTGAGGATCAAGGACAAGGATATCCCAAAGACAACCTTCCGCTAGAGGTATGTGGATTATGAGTTCTTGGTCATATCATATGGATTGACCAATGCCCCAGGAGCATTTATGGATCTGATGAACAGGGTGTTCAAGGATTATCTAGAAAAATTTGTGATTGTCTTCATTGGCGACATCCTGTTTTACTCTCCTTTAGAGGCAAAGTATGAGCAACATCTCTGATTGGTATTGCAGAGGTTGAGGGAGCACCAGTTATATGATATGTTTAAGAAGTGCGAGTTTTGGCTACCGCAGGTGACTTTCCTTGGTCATATTTTCAGCAGAGACTGGATTAAAGTAAATCCGGTCAAGTCGAAGCAGTTAGAGATTGGCTGAGGCAAAGGAATGTCTCGGAGGTTAGGAGCTTCCTTTGGTTAGCAGGATATTATAGGTGGTTTGTGGAAGGGTTTTTGAAGATTGCCACACCATTGACCGGGTTAACGTAGAAGAATCTGAAGTTCGCATGGTCAAACAAATGTGAAGGTAGTTTCCAAGAACTGAAGCGACGATTAATTACTGCTCCAGTGCTGAGTCTTCCTTCAGAAGGGGACAAATTTGTGGTGTATTGTGACACATCGAGACTGGGGTTAGGATGTGTGTTGATGCAGAGTGGGAAGGTTATTTCCACACATCGTGGTAGTTGAAGGAATATGAACAACAATACCGTACCCATGATTTGGAGCTAGCAACGGTGGTATTCACACTGAAAGTGTGGCGACACTATTTGTGTGGAGAGAAGTGCAATATATACCCCGGTCACAATAGTTTGAAGTATTTCTTCACCCAGAAGGACGTAAATATGAGACAGAGATGTTGGCTAGACTGGGGTTATGACTATGAGATCCTTTATCACCTAGGGAAAGCCAATCTAGTGGCAGATGCTTTGAGCCAGAGGGGCCTAGGACAGTTGTTTAGTTCGAAGCAGATATCGAAAGAATTGGCAGAAGATATGACTAGAGCATGGATAGAATTGGTAGTGGGCCAATTGGAAAATATTACACTGTGGTCCACCCTGTTGGAGAGAATAAAAGAGGGCCAGATAAGTGATACATGGTTGAAGGAGATTAGAGGGGATGTCCTAGCTGGAGTAGCTAAGGATTATTCCATTTCGGAGGCGGTTTGTTGAGATATAAGGATCAAATATGTGTTCCGATTGACATGGGTATTAGACGAGAGATCCTCGATGAATCTCATATCATACCATAATCATTACATTCAAGTACCACGAAGATGCATCAAGATCTAAGGTTGTTGTACTGGTTGATGGGATGAAGAAGGACATGGTCGATTACGTAGCAACGTGTTTAACCTGTCAGTAGGTGAAGGCTGAACGCCAGAGCCCAACGAGGGCGTTACAGCCTTTAGGTATTCTCGAATGGAAGTGGGAAGATATTACCATGGACTTTGTAGGAGGTTTTCCTAGGAAGGTGGGGTAACATGACTCAGTATCAGTGATAGTAGATAGATATACCAAGCCAGCTCACTTTCTGCCAGTGAGGACAAACTATACTGTGGACCAGTATGCGGAGTTGTATGTGAGGGAGAACGTACGTCTCCATGGGGTTCCAAAGTCTTTAGTATCCAACTGGGATCCCATATTTACTTCCATGTTTTGGGTTAGTTTACAGAACGCTATGGGGACTCAGTTGGAGTTCAGTACAAACTTTCATCCTTAAACAAACAACTAGTCTTAGAGGACCATTCAAATATTGGAGGATATGCTTAGTGCATATGTGCTAGGCTTTGAGGGTTCTTGGAGTAAGTACCTCCTGTTGATTGAATTTTCTTACAATAACAGTTACCAGTCAATGATTGGAGTAGCTCCATAAGAGATGTTGTATGGAAGGAAATGTAGGTCGCCCGCTCATTGGGATGAGATGGGGGAAAGAAAGTATTTGGGTCCAGAGATGGTTTAAAGACTAATGAAGCTATTGAGAAGATCCGAGCTCGAATGCTCGCTTCAAAGAGTGGAGAGAAAAGCTACGCCGATCCTAAGCTTAGGGACGTGGAGTTCTAGATAGGGGACCACGTATATCTGTGAGTTTCTCCACTATGGGGGGTAAGGAGATTTGGAAAGAAAGGAAAGCTGAGCCCTAGATTCGTAGGAACTTTTGAGATCCTGGAAAGGATCGGGCAGGTAGCTTATAGATTGGTTCTACCCCCGTCATTATCAGGAGTTCATTATGTGTTTCACACTTCAATGCTTTCGAAGTAGTTGTCAGATACGACCCATGTATTGGGATATGAGGATCGGGAGCTACAGACAGACTTGTCTTTTGAGGAGCAACCAGTTCAGATCCTATATAGAAAAGACAAGGTTCTAAGGACACAAGAAGATTTCTCTAGTTAAAGTCTTGTGGAGGAATAGCAAGTTCGAGGAAGTGACCTAGGAGCTAGAGTCGGTTATGTAGGATTAGCATCCTGAGTTATTCAGGTAAATTTCGGGGACAAAATTTTCAGTAGAATGGAATAGTTGTAACATCCTAGTTTGCTAATATGTGTGTGTGAAATTAATTGATTAAATGTGTAACTACTTGGCTTTGTTCTTCAAGCGCCGGGACTCGTGTGTGTGAGAAGGCTCTCGGGGTCCCTGATGTTGCCCAGGTGTCGTGGCACATGTCTAGGGTTTTGCCTTAGAACGCTCTCTGAATTGTAGAGGGTCGCGACACCTCTGAGGATGGTCGCGACACAAATAGGAGATATTGGCCAAATAGGGTTTTTAGGCTCGGGAACTAAAACCTAAGTTCTTGGGAAGGATTCTACTACCCAGTTTTGTAGAATTCGAGGCCCAGAAGGCTAGTATATTATTATGAAGATTTTAATAGGTTTAGGTTTAAATAGTTATTTATTATTACGTTGTGACTAGGTTTATCGTTAACGCTCGGCATAAGTGATCATGCTCGGGACCGTCTTACATTTTCAGCTCAAAACTTGAGGTAAGGAAGCTGCAAACGGGTTATAATTGGGGCTTGGACCCCTGTTAACGAGTATGGATAAATATATATGTGGGATTGTGATTATATTTATAGTTGAGAATATCTAATAGGCATGCTGGTTTACGCTGCTACCGATTACGTGTTCTACAATCTATATGTTTGTTTTGTTTGATTTGAACGTCCGGCCTAAGGGAGCTGGGGCTGACGTTAAGCATGTGGAACACAGCCTGGCCTAAACGAGTCGAGGTCAGCTATACAACCAGAGGACTCTACCTTATGTTACTAAGTTACAAAGGTGTCGTTGGCACTTAACTAATTGTGTTGAACGCTATGATTCAATTATATGTTGAAGTGAGTAGATTATTAATGCCTGCTTGATTGTTTATGATCTGTTTCTACTATATTTAACGATTTATGTTCATTGTTTTTATACTGTTATTCATTTGTGTTGTGAATTAAGTTTTCTAGCTGAGCCTTGGCTCACGGGTGCAATGTGGGGCAGGTAAGGGAAAAGGAAAGTTGTACCGCTTTGAGTTGGAGAGCTTTAGGGGTGGCGTGTAAATTTACAGCTACTCGACCGCCACGACCAAGGGATCAACAGGGATTAGAGCCAAAATTAATTTTGCTGCTTAGGGTGGCTTAACTTGTAATTATTTCCAGAGTTGTAAATGCCTTATAAACACTCATTGTTGTAAATGCCTTATAACATGTAATTATTTTGAGAGTTGTAAATCCCATGTGTAAACTTAAACATTTTAATGAAAACAACTATTTCTATGATATAAATCTTTTAACGCTATTTTGTTAATTAACCTTAGTAATACGTTTATGTCCAAATGACTTGATTAACAAGTCGTGCACTATTTTAAAATACAAACTATAATGGTCTTGGCTATCCAGTGCATTACAGCCATAGTCTGTGCCATATTAGAGTATCAAATCAGTAAAAAGAAGTTGATGAAATAAATTATTGAGTGAGATAAACACTTGAAGATTTACCTTTACGGAGGAGTGGCAGCTGGAAGCTATCGACGAAACCTCATTGTCGCTGCCACAACGAGCGAGGCTACGGGAGGGCATCTCGCACAGGGACCCCGCTATCCCTTGGAGGAGACCCGCAGCAAGCAGAGCAGCCTTTTCTCCTACTCTCCCCACATGGAGAGACTATAACAGGCATTGAAGAGGCACTCCAGAGCACTAAAGTTCTCGCCGCCCTCATCAATACGATCATTGAAGTACTCAACCTGTTTAAGCTTCTCGAAGTCTTCACCGGCATAGTGCCCTGAGAAGACTGCCAATCGAGGTGTCCTAACCAGATGAGAGTCGGGTAACTTGGAAGGGATTTCCTTACCCTTCCTGGAGGATCCCCCATCTTGAAGGAGGGAAACCTCAAGGTTAATGAACTCACCGAGTGCCACTGTCCTCGGGGTGAGGACCAATGGAGTAGTTGCAGGAGCTACTGGGGCCACTGAGGCTGGAGGCGCAGCAGCCGAGGGCGTGGACGCCGTGGTTGACGCCTTCAGAAGGTGTATCTGAGAGGGCCCCGACACTCTCTGACACTTCCACCTGACCAATTCGGACATGCCTATGCTTTCTCGAAAAAAAAAGCATTCGAGGGTAAAATTAAATCTCCTTGAGAGGCCCACCACGATTAGGCTCCTCCTGGTGAAGGGCGAAATGGATGAAGTCATGCATGAGTCGACCCATCTCCTAAATCAGATTGGTCTCGTACTGCCAAAACCAGATGGCATGCAAACACGTAACCTCATACAGAGGCACGAGACCTTGGGGATGCCTCTTCCTTCGTGGATTGTGAAGGGATACATCGATGAGGTCCTGGTAGTCTTGGTACTCCTCCTCGAACAAACAACGTCCCGAGATTCACCCACACTCGAGATGTGAGGGTAAAAATAAAGAATGGTCGGGACTAGTTCCCTCCCCTACATGCATGACATAATGACAAACGATTGAGGAATTACTATGAGGCATGGAGGATGACTCGATCCCCGCCTCAAGCTCTTCATCTTCTTTTGCCTCCATGGTGGCCTTGATGAAGAGGATGCTCTCTGCATGCTCCTTGTGACGACATTGCATTTATTCAAATTTTTCCTTAGCCGCCAGATATTCTGTGTGGATCCTCGCCACGTGGTGTGATTTCTTCTAGTCCCGAAAGTTGGTGAGGACCACCGGGCTTATCCTCCGCCCCTCCCACAGTAGCCCATACTACTTGAGGTGGGCATCAATGATGAGGAAGGTAAGATCCAACTCCACTTCATGGAGGGGGTTCATTGTCTTAAACCTTCTGTCGAAGGAATCAACGAAAGGTGTATGGTGTAAGGGACCTAAAAGGAGATGTTACAAGACTAAGGATTAATTACGAGTGGGGCACTATTAGACGAAACGACTCGAGGATAAAAGCATTTACCGAACCTAGTGAAGTACAGTAGCAGGGTGAGATTGGTCCTCATCGAGAAACCACTTGCCCATAATAAGTGGTCCTTGTAGCCTCGAGCTTGGTTCTCGTTGCTGCCCAGAGCCTTGTATCTCATCCCTGTGAATGTGTTCTTCATCAGGGTCTAGTATCCGTCTTGTTCCCCCTTCCTCGGACACTGCCAAAAGGTGTAGACATACAGTATCTCAGTTGCGGAAGGTACGGGCTAATTATGTCTCCTATATTTAACGTAGAGCCCAGCCAGCACTCAATATCCATTCGAGGATAGCTGGAAATGAGCTATGCTGACGAACATGAGGAAGTCAACATATTACTAGAGAAATGGCAGGGTTACTATAGCCTGGAGATGAGAGGCACTCCAGAGCCCGAGCCAATGGTTGCTGTAGACCCTGATTTTGGCCAACTGACACGGAGTCAAATTTGCTTGATGTGGAAAAACACGTTGGAAAGAATGTGATGACGAAATGATAAAGAACATAATGGTTTATAGTGGTTCGGCCCCAGAATCTGTTAATAACCTACGTCCACTTGAATTGTTATTGATATAGGACTCAAAGGAGTGATCAAAGAACTAGGGTTCAATGAGTTTCAACAACCTCTGAGGAATAATACAATGTATCTAATAGGATAACTATAATCTGTAGTGATCTGAAAGCAAGAAAGAAGACGAAGAAGATCCCTTTCCCTTGAGCCCTCATTCTCTATTTATAGGCTCAAGGAGGATTTACATTAATTTGTTATAGATATTATTTCCTAAATAATCGGATACTCCGAAAATCATGGGAGATAATCTCGGATACTATCATAACTGCATAAGATCTTTTCCGCGTATATCATTCGTACGACCAGGCTAGTCGTATGAAGAGATCGAACATCGTGACACTAGATGTATTCCTGGTCGATAGTCGAACACGAATTCTGCCAAATGTTAGCCACGTGTACTAAATATTTGCCATGTCATCCATGCTTGTTTTTTGGATAACATTTGCCCCCCAAGTTTGTTTAGTGCGACCAGCAATAAAGAAACTTTAAGGAAGCAACCGTTCATATCCCCACGATGCCTATCAAAATCCCCGTGCGTTTTTGAAAATTGTGACATAATTATGTCTAATCAAGCCCTTTCAGTTTTTGAGAAACAAATTGACGGCTTATGCACTTCCCCACGTTTCGAGAATTTAAAAAATAATGATAGTTACATTTTAGCCATACCTCGGTCTCCATAAATACCTCATTTTTCTTCTCAAAAAGGTTTTTCTTACCGTCTTTGCCAAGAACTTCAAGAACTTTACCTAAGAGCTTCGATACCAGACAGTTGCCTAGCTGAGGATCTTCTTGACTCAAACTTTTTTATCCTCTTCCGAACCTCCATCTTTGCTCAGGTAATCATTGTCTTTCTAAACTTATACCATGCACGCCGTTTCTATGCTCTGTGATTTCTGTGTTCTCGAATAGGGTTTCATGAGGATTTTTTATTTTGTATAAACCTTCCATTGCTAAGTAATAGGGCGTCTTTATGCTTTGCATAGGTTAGGAATTAGTTTGATAGTAAGGATCATAGGCTTAGGGCGTAAGATCGACGCAAAAATTCAACCTTTAAGCTAGGTGAAAAAACTGAGTTTTTTCCCGCCCTTTAGGAGTCGAAGCGGTTCTCTTTCAGAAAACGGTTTATTTCCTCTTTGATCCATTTTTCAAACTATTACTGCCGAATCTTAGTGTAGGAGTAGGATGCTGCTAGTTTTTTAGGCGCGAGCAACGTTATCCCAATCTTCCACACTACTTCGCAAATTGTGTCTTATCTCCTCCATTGTCTATTTGCAGTTCTTATGCAAGACCCTTGGGGAGGAGAAAGACCTATTGAAGACGATCTCTTGGCCCAACTGCTCGAAGGCGAAGAGAACCCACCTACCTTGATACAGGAAATCCCTTTTTCTCGCCCTAGTTCAAACTGTCCCTCAGTCCCCAACCAAAGAATGGCTCGAACCAAAACAAAAGCTCGAAATAGGAATAACCCTAACTCTTCAGGCCAGCCATCTGCTAATGCCCCCTCGACCAGTGGTCGAGGTGAATTTTCTCTAAAGACCGATGTCCTAAGGCGTGCCCGCCCCCGCCATGTCGACCAGCCAGACGTGGCGTGGCACGTCGTTCCTCAAAGTACGGTGACACTGCGGATGATTTCTAACTATCTAAACAGATACAATCTGACGGGTGTGACCTTAGTCAAACCATCTATCGATCAGCGCACTAACCTGCCAGGCGGGGCCTACAGTACCTGGTCGAGGTTCCACATTGAGGCAGGTGCCACCCTGCCTTTTCACTCGTTTTTTCAGGGGGTGGCTAATTAACATCCATGTGAGCTACGGGAACAGTCACTTGTGCCGAGGGAGTCATGACTTGCGTCAGACCCTCCAGCTACAGCCTCTTAGCATATATGGTCTCTAACAGCCCCCTTTTCTCTAAAAAGCAGAAAACATTAAGTTAGAACAAATGAAAAGATCAACAAAATATTTGTCTGAAATGCATATAAAGCGACGGGAGCACATGGGATTCTCTGGAAGACCCACCACTAGAAGCTTCCTCGAGGTGGAGCATTTAATGCGCAAACTTCGGTATAATTCTCCCCATCTCATGGGTTGTATTGGTATCGTACTGACAAAAACAATGTGCATGCAAGTACGTCACGTCGTCTAGTGACACGAAACCCCGCAAAGACAGTCATCTCTTCGGATGGTGGAGATAAGGATCAATAAGGTCATGGTAATCTTTATAATCCTCCATGGTCCAGGTGAAATCTGAAGTAAGGCCATACCGGAGGAGTGATGGTGAGGCCCATACGTGCTCGAGACTTACCTAAGACATAGCATGGCAATCTTCTCCTACAGACATAGCATTATACACTACTATAGGAGATTTAACTTGGGCTTTGGAATACGACTCTATCCTTGCCTGGATATTCTCCTCCAACCCCTCATCCAACTACGCCTCCCTAGTTTCCTAGGCAGATGCAGTGTTCTCCATTCGGTTCTGCAATAGCCTTTGATTATACTGGGCATGAAGCCATTTCATGGGACTGTCTAGATTTTTGATATTGAGCTAAGTCGAGGTTTCTTAAGTGTTGTCCCTCTTTGAGAAGACCCACATGAACCAGGTTTTCCTTCGTGACCAGCTAGCTCAACTCTAGCTCCACATCTGGATAGTCCTTTATCTCTTTCAAGAGATTTTCGAACGCTTAAATGAAGGGGGTTTGTCAATAAGGACCTAACAAAAACAAAATACTAAGTAATGGAATGTGACCAGAAGCAAAGAACAAGCTAGGGATGTGATAAGAAACTTACCAATCCTGGAGAGTTCAAGGATAAGAGTAGGGTTGGTTCGTGTCGGGAAACCATTTGTAAACAAGAAATGGTCCTTGTAATCCTTCGCATGGATCTCATTGTGTTGGGGAGCCTTGTAAAACATGTTAATGTTTCCATACTTCTTTAGGGTATAGTACACGTCAGGGTCGCCTTTCATTTTCTTTGGGTAGTCCGAAAACTCTAAAGATAGAAGATTTTTCCTGGAGAAGGCCCTGATCAGTTCCTTCGCTGGTATAGGATGTATAGGCCCGTGAGGACCCTGATCCATTCAAGGATAGCTGGAATGGATAAATCCCCATGTACTTCACAAAGTTCATGAAGTACTAATGGAGGGGTAGCACTACTCCTGCCTGGAGGTGTGATTTGCTCCATGTCCCGAGAATATGGACACTGCAATGCTCTCATGGATGTTCTCTCAGCCTCGTAATCACCTCCCTTCAAGTGTCTTACCGAGTCTTAAGTCCAAAAAATACAACATGTATCCTTTGGAGACTCATGCGGATGCCGAAACTTTGTGCTTACAAAGGCCCCACCTCGTATCTCTCAAAATATAAACTCGGAATGGAAACAACCAAACATGGACTTGCACCTTGCGCCGAAGGTCTTGCGTGGGTGCACACCTTGCCTCACGAATTCTGTGTCTCGCCCCAACAAAGGTGCCTCACATAGCCTCACGCGTACGTCTTGCAACCAGGAAGGGCATGCCTGGCGCCTACGTCTCGCACCCTGGAGGGGTGCGCCTCGCACCTACGTCTTGCGCCCAGGACGGGCACGCCTCTCACTGACATCTCGCGACTACGTCCTTCTCCCAGGATGGGCGTGCCTCTCACCGATGTCTCTTGCCTACATCTCATGCCCAGGAGGGACGTGCCTTGCGCTATGTCTTGCACCCAGGAGGGGTGCGCCTGTTGCCCATGTTTCGCTACCTAGTGGGGCGCGCCTCGCACCTACATCTTACACCAAGGAGGGGCACGCCTCGTGAAGCATATGTCTCATGCCAACAAAGGCACCTCACATAGCCTCGCACCAAAGCCCTCATGAGTTGGCTTCGCACCGAAGCTCACCCGTGAGATGGTGTCATGACTGAGCACCTGCAATACAACCTCGCGCCTAGGCACCCATGAGATGTCCTCGCACTTCAGCACCCTGCGGGACCTCTCACATCTCGCCCCTATAATCCAACAAGTGCTGTAATTGTTTTCCAAGCCTTTTTGAAACATGTGCCTCACTGACGGGGCCCTGCCCTATTTTTTTGAGGTGGGTTCCACCAGCAAGGTATGTCTCCCATACATGACACAATCAAGGCCACAAGTTGTCTAATACGTAGTAGAATACAAAGAGGCTTGAGGCATAAGCGTTGCTAGAGAAGGAGAAAGCGTCTATCAAGTATGTTGTACATGTGTATGTAAGAAATGTTCCCCTCCCCTAAATCAAGATGATTTTGAGTACAGGAACAACATCCACGCCAGACAATTAGTGGCTATACAAGAAGAGTACGTGGTAAGGAATCCCCCAGCACGCCAATTAGATTCGTACCCAATAAGTAGTGGAGGTACGAAATGGTACCATTGCAGGAGTACTTTTTCAAACCCCTGACACGTACTAGGACCGACCATCACTCCTCCAGCACCACAACCACCTACTACGCGAGTGCCTGCAGCCTGCAGCCTTCAGGACCACCGTGTGTTTGGAGCCAATAGTGCTCACCTATAAATAAAACCTTCCTTCATTTGAGAGTGGTTGGAAAATTCTTGTAACATCAGACTATTCTAAGAGAAATATACAAGTTTTCTTCCATTATCCTTCTACAATTTTTGTCTAAGTTTCTATAAGTTTTTCTAAGTTCATAAGTTTGTAACTAAGTCTTTAAGTTTTCTGACCATAATTCATTGGCAAGTTCTTACCATCAAAAACTAATAATTTTAACCAAAGGTCATGAACTAAATCTTATACTTCCTAATGCCTAGTCAACCTTAAAGTGTCCTTAGCAAGGTCCTAAAAGACCTAAAATTATTCCCAAAAAGTCAAGGAGGAAGTTACCAATGAACCCCACTTAAAACAACCTTAAAATCCCCAAAATATCTCTCTATCTTAGTTGACCACCAAGGCACGGGCGCTTGTGCACTTTGTTTCCAAATTTTCTTATGCATCTCGAGTGCATTTGCATCATTTCAGGTGCCTAGGTGCTAGTTCGAAAACTAGACGCCGACTCAACTTCAAACAACCATATCTATCTCAATTCTTATCTGCTTTTAATGTTTCTTCTTGGGTTTTTTCATCTCTAATCCCTCTTAGATATAATTAATATAGAAAAAATTCATGAGCACCCTCTAACTACATAGCCCTTCCAAATTTCATGCAATAATCAACCCATTTAAGCTTTTTTCTCAAGTTATCTCTCCAATCACTAAAACCAACAATCATAACTTAATAAATGCGACCCTAGAATATTTCTAACCATTAAGGATTAATATCCTAGTCTTTAACATGCATATAAAACCAATCATCACATTCTATCAACATACCCAAAGACTTCAAGAACAATGATGGAAACTTCAAAAGGTATGAAAATT
This sequence comes from Humulus lupulus, assembly GCF_963169125.1. Taxonomy (NCBI): domain Eukaryota; kingdom Viridiplantae; phylum Streptophyta; class Magnoliopsida; order Rosales; family Cannabaceae; genus Humulus; species Humulus lupulus. The sequence goes on from NC_084799.1 coordinate 154,461,615, forward strand.
CTTACCAAAAACATGTACAACAACCTAAGCCATGAAAATATTCTCCCAAACCATCCAAAAAATTAGCCCCCACACGAGCGCCTAGTGATCCATACGTATATGAAGAGATCCTTCTTCTTCTTCCTTAGATCTTGAACCCTTGTCTAGAGATAGAGAGAGAATAAGAGAGAAAGAGAGAGAGAGAGTTCTCTCCTTTGATCATGTGTAGAGTAGCCACCAAATTCAAATTGTGAGTGTAAACCTAACTGTTTAGTCATCCTCGATTATGTATATAGTAAACCCTAAGTGCCTAATTACTAAGTTACCCTTAACTTTCACTTAAACAAACATATCCTCAAGCCCTTAATAGTAATTCACCATAAAGCTATTGGTTTCCATAATCCATAATTAACTTATTCCCCATAAGTTCTCTTTATTTTATTATGGCTTTTAATTCAACAATTCTTGAGAATATAGCCCTTAACACTTGAAAGAAATCGTGATTCGTCACTTTTTCACATATCTCGAGCACCCTCGGTATTTCCTAATTTAAAATATCTTACTCAGATATTAATATCACATAAACATATTCATATAATTACATAACACCTAATTTCACAAAATTACAAAAACATCCTGCAAGAGTATAAATTACCAAATTTCCTTCGCATGCCAAATTACCAAAATACTCATGAAACAAAAATGCAGATATTAAAATAAGTCACATATACAGTCCTATCATTTTTTATAGCAACATACCATCATACTAAACATTTATGTTCCACCAATCCTAAGATACTGAAGTGTATATTTCCTTACCCCGAGTCTTTCACAACAACATGACTTTTCTTACCAATATGAGTGACGATCGCTTCTAGGCCCTACAAATAAAAAAAATAGGGCACACAACTTAATTTATAATCTTACTAAATCTCTTAAGAAATGAAATTAAGGAATTACTAACCCAAAATCTCAGATCCAAGCGCTTGGGATTAAATGACCAAAATACCCCTATTGAAAACGTGAATCGAACTTAGAAAATTATTATCCTTAATAATAATTTATTCCCAACTTATGTCTGAAATCTCGAGTCTGGACTCCAATTATTTCTCGAGATATGAATTCCCAAGCCACTAGTCCAAATCTCGAGACCCAAGCTTAAATCCTAAGTCCTATGCCCCTTGGATATAGTTCTTAGTCTTAGACTATATTCCACCCTTTGAAAATAATTTCAAAGCCTAACCCTTTTAATCTTGATGTATGCTACTCAGGTGAGCCTTTTAATCTTCCCCATTTTAATAGTAGGTTACTTTTATTCATTTGTACTAACCCTTTTTCCACCATCACTTTCGCTTTTTTTTTTGTGGAGCGTTTCATTGATGTTCACCGTCTAGATTTTTCCAAGATTGAAGTATCTCATCTGAAATCTATGCTCAAGGCCTCGAGGGGTGACCTCATCTCAGACAAAGCAGATAAGGATAATCTCGAACTTCAAGCTCAAGGCCACAAGGGCGAGCTTGCTGGGATAATTAGTTAGATTAATTGTCCTGAGGTCAAGATCTCTTCTATCATTCAGGAGAACGAGATTCTTATCGCCAAAATGGCTTCTCTAGAGGTTAGTTCTCAAGCTCAGATTGAGGAAACTGGTTTCTTGAAGAACACAATTACTTTGTTGGAAGCACAGGTTTGCTTGCTGAAGGTCGCTTCGATGAATATTAAGGATGAGGACACATATAATATTCTTTTTATGGTGTGGAACATCAACCCCAACTTTGATTTCTCTCACTTTGGAGAAGATGCAGTCCAGCTTGCTGTTGAATGGGCTGCCAACAGGAAGCCGTCCCCTCCGAGGCGCGGTGGCCGGATAGTAGACTAAATTGATCATGCATGTTTCCATGCGTCATGCTTTTATTTAGTCTTTTTGATTTGGTTATATTGTCGTTTATATTATTTTCTCTGAGAGGTTTCTCTAGGTCTTTTATGTTTGGTGAGGAACTTTTGCACGTCCTTTTTTTGTGAGAACTTTTTTGAGTCTTTTTCTTTTATGAGAACTTTTTATGAGTTCTTCTTTTGTAATAAACTTACACAATTTCTCTTTTTATGATGATAAAATTTATATGGTTGATTGTCTTTATTAAGGATATGTTAGCCCTTTGGAATTTGGCCACTCTTTTTTATTTTTCTGCGCTCACTTTTTTTTTTCATTTGAGAACTGTCCTTTTCGTTATTAGGCATAGTACTATTTTTGCAAGCGTCTTCTTTGAGATCTTTTCTGGCTAGTCAATTTTAGTCAATCTAGACTTATGTTAATGACCCTTCTCGATGTTCCTTTCTTTTGTTCTTTTTTTTCTTTTTTAATGAGTCGAGGGCTGTGAGGCCAATGGGACTTGTTGGTCCTCTAAAGGTGTGTAAGGGTAGCTAATCCTTACAAAGTTAAGAGGCCTTTGTTGGGGTTTGTACACAGGGGCCTCATCTATTTGGTATACATGCATAGCTTATATATAAATATATATTATGCTAGTCTCCTGCCCCCCAAATTATTGGCAAGATTCATCTGGCTAAGAACTTTTGACTAGTCCTTATTTACACATGCTTTTGGAAATTTCAATTGGAAATGAGGGCACGTGGGTTGGATAAGTGCTTTGAGTGTGAATGATGAAACAAGTGAATTAAATACTCAATGTTCCATTGACACTCATAGTTGTTGAATAATGAAATTCCAATACACTAGGAAGCCAACTCGGGCAACTTATTTCGTTCATGACATTATAAATTAGAACACAACTAACTCCTACTACATTAAACGGAGGGTAACTAGGGTAACCTATTTGATTCCTCGTGATAAAGGTGAGAAAGTCGCTAAAAGTACTTTTTGAGGAGCTTGACATATCATGCACGAGGTACAGTTGTGTCGCCAAGGCATGCAAGCTTGTAGGTGTTGGGGTGTACTACTGGGGTAACTCTATAAGATCCTTCCCAGTTTGCTCCTAGAACTCCAGCTCCTTGTTCTCGGTTATTGGGGAGAATTTTCTTGAACACCAGGTCTCCAGCCCTGAAGGCCCATTTATGCACCCTTCAAATAGACCCTGAAAGAATTGACAATCATTTTTATCAGAAGTACAACCTCACACTCGTAGGCAAAATAAAATGAGGTCTCTCCCATGGTGGTGTACGGCATGGTTTTGTAAGCCCAAAGCACATTGGGAAATTCTACAACGCATGCTCCTTTCAGCTTTTCTTTCTTGGTCTTGATATTCTTCTTGAGAACCTTGTTTATGGCATCTACTTTCCCATTGGGATAGGGTTCACCACGGCCAAGAAACTCCTCTCTATCCTTTTTTCTTCGAAGTAAGCCTCAAATGGGCCCCCTTCAAATTTGGTGCCACTATCAAATAAGATATTTTAAGGCACCCCATATCTACATATTTTTTGACAAAGGAGATGATCTGTTTGTCAAGGGCCCTCCTTCGACCCATTTGGTGAAGTATTCTACCCCTACTAACGCATATCTTGCTCCATCCCAGCCTGGGGGTAAGACACCGATCAAATCAATTCCTGACACCACAAATGGCCAGGGGCTCATCATTCTTGATAACTCACTTGGAAGTTGTCTAGGGTTGTTTGCATGACGTTGGCATTTATCGCACTTGCACACATAGTGGGTAAAATATTTCTCCATCGTGGCCAATAATAACCTTGTCAGGTGGCCTTTCTAACCATTGGTTGTCAAGTTGCGTGGTTTCTAAAGTCTCCGTCATGTATTTCATAAAGAACCCCTCGAGCTTCTTCTTCATCAAGACATCACAGGAGCTGGATAGAGAATCCCCACTTGTACAGGACCCCGTCAATCAAGGTGTATCGAGTGACTTTGTACAATAGTCTCCAAGCGTCCTTCTTGTCTGCTGGTAAGGTTCCCTTTTGCAAATAATTTTTGATTGAGTCCATCTAGGATCCTTCTTTGACCTTGATCTTCAGGGATTTCTCTTCAGCGATACATGGTTTGGATAGGTATTTAACATGGACAAACTGGAGTAAATCTCCATCATTGGTCGAGGAAAGCTTGTCGAGGGCATCGTCATTGGTATTTTTCTCCGGTGAGATTTTCTCTATAGTATACCCCTTCAGATGGTCCAAGTGGTGTTTCACCTTGTTTAGATAAGCCACCTCTCACTTGGTACTCACCTTTCACCAGAAACACCACCTGTTATGAGTCGCTAAAAATGTACAAATGGGTTACCTTTAATTCTTTGGCCAAAGGCAGGCCAACTACAAGTGCCTCGTACTCTGCCTCATTATCTGAGGCTTCAAATCTAAATCTTATTGCACAGTAGATCTTATTGTTGGGGTTTTATGCCCAAATTAAAATCCAAATTCTTTGTAATCTCATTTTATTATCAATAAAAGAACATAAATCATTTTTTGACTTGGTCAATCACTTTGCTCACATGTTTTATTTTCATGATTATTTGTTTAATATAAACTTCTATTAAATCCGAGCATATAGCAAATCTTATTTATAGTGACGTAATCACAGTGGAATATAAATATTATTATATGTTCAAAATAAGTTAGTCCTAAGATTAGTCAGTGCACAGGATTTACACTGACTTGCCAATCTATGATATGATCTACTTACACATTACCGTGTTATGGTCTTTCCAGAACATTGGCAAAGTAGATAAAATCGAGTGTATTCGTTACATCGGACAGGACCGATATTGAGAGTTGATAAGATATGTAAACATGTCGTTATTATCTATTCTAGTCATATCATAGAGTTGACCATAGGTCAATTCAATCTCAATTCTGAGTGGTTAGTATTCTAACTGATTGTGTTTTTTGAGTTCTTTGACTTGTTTGTTACCAGCTTACCCTACGGACTAGTCCATACTTACATCTTGGGAACTCGGTAGTATAATTGAGTGGGAGTCTTAATCATAGATATGAACATCTATAGCTTTCGATGAATAAGTGAAATGATGGTTTCCTTTTAGTTTGGTTCAAGGTGTTAAATGATAGAGATCTCATTTCAGTAATTAAATTAGTTTACTGAAATATCATTTACAAGGAACTAAGTGTTTTAAGGATAAAATACAATGAGGGGTAAAATAGTATTTTAGTGCTATCTCATTGAAGACCATCTATAGAGGATTGAGTGACAATTGTTGTTGTAAACATGGATAATTTATAGCGTATCTATATTTGTCATATAGCATTTTATGAATTCAAGAGTACAATTCTGAGTCTATAGTGGAGTCACGAGGAATTAATAAGTTAGTAAATTTGTTTGTTAGATTTATGATAACTTATTGGAGCTTGATTTCATAGGCCCATGGTCCCCATTGTACCTTGGATAAAATCATCTAGATAGTCTCAATTAATTGATTTAATTATCAATTAGAATTATCAAAGTGACTAGATCAATTTTGGATAGTTTCAAAGAGTTGTGTAATTTTGAGAAGAAAAGATAAATTAGGGAAGATTTATTAATTAAGATAAATTGGTATCTAAATTAATAAATAAGTTTAAATCAAGGTTCAAATTATAAATAATTCATTTGATAAAGGATTTAAATAATTATTTAATTAATTAAATCAATAGAAAATAATACAGGCCTTGATTTTAAGTCCAATGGGCTTACAATCAAATGGGAAATTTCACTTGCCTAAAGCCAATGATAATTTCAACCTAGGGCTTCAAATTGGCTATTTTTTTATTGATTTTTTAAATGGCCTAATTGAGTCTATAAAAGGAGTGCTTAGAGAGAAGTCAAAACATAAGTTTGATAAGTCACAAGTCAGATTTTCTAATAGGTTTTGGATTCTCTCTAAACGCAAGTCATTTTCGATGCCTCTTTATTTATTCTCTTCTTCTCTCTGTATCTATCTCATGTGTTGATAATTGGCACACTAGTCTAGGTGATTCTAAGGATACATTGAAAGACTGTGAAGAAATTAGAAGAACGGTTCAGTTTCTTGATAATACTCTGCGATAGAAAGGATACAAAAGTTAGAGAAATTGAAGGAAGGACTCTTTCATTCCAGTGCGTATACTGTAAGTGTTCTTATCTTTGTATCTCTTTGAATTTAATTTTAGAAACATGTTATAGGTTATCTCATATTAATTTGTTCAATATTAGATCTGCATGAAAATAAATAAAGATCTTGTATAAGTTTTTCCTAACACTTATGCCCCCAGGTCCAGTAAGGACTATACTGGCTCCAACCCCTCCTTCGTTTGAAGCCCCGTCTACATGTGACTCCATCCTTCAAACTCACATTCTCCTTCCTTGTGAGGTTTTTCATTCTTTCTAATTTCTCCTTCTTCATCGTGGTGGTAAGTAAACATGACTATGAAGTATTCTAGCACCTATCCACGAACGAAGACTCTTGTGGTGTAGGTGATGTCAAATTGACATAGCTTAATAGAACACTTCAACAACCCCCCTCATGTCTCGGGTTTATGTCGAACCTACCTCAAGGGTTTTTTTGTGAGTACTTCGATGGCGTGGCCATGGAGGTAGGGCCTTAATTTGCTTGAGGCTACCACTAGAGTGTGTTGAGATTTGTTAAATAAGATGATTAATTTGTTTACACAATGTGGTACAAAACACTTAACAATTTTCACTTCAGTTGAAGTAAGAATATGAGATTTTTTTGTAGGCATCTTCAATTGACTTTTATGAGTCTAAAGTGATACAATGAGGTATTTAAGCATGCCTAAAAAATTTGGGAATATTTTCAGGTGTTGAAGGTCACTTTTGATGAGTTGACATAGCCCTTGTGGTGTTGCATCGCTTGGAAACTTAATTCTAAGGATTTTGTAACTAGTCGAAAATGCTACAATATTTTTTAAAATTCTAAAAGTTGAGGGTTTTTCTCCATATGACTAGTTTAACAACTCTAATCCTAGTGGTTAAGCCTAATGGGGATGCCTACACTATAAATATTGGTTATTAGAGTTTAAAAATCTTGATCACACTTTTCAACTCTTTCTCAAAACCCCCCTCTCTCTAGCTCTCAAGGTTACAAGTTTTCTCCAAGATCTTCATAAAGAAAGCTTGACTTGCATGAAGATTCAAGGCATTTAAATCCTAATCTCATTCCATTGTAGTAGCTCCGAGAAATCTCAAATGGGAGGCTAGGAATAGAGATTTTTGGACAACAAATCTCAATTTGTGTCAAGCCTTTGTAACATCCATTGATTCACTTATGATTTTGTGTAACTTGGTTTTTTCTCCACAAAGGTCTATGCTTTCTCATTATCTAATTTGTGTTATTAATTTATTAAATCCATGTTTATATTGTGAATAAATGTTTCTAATCTCATGTTATAATTATTTAATTTTTTATTCATTGATTATTAAGATTTAGATTCATACTTCGAATATGATTATTTAATTATCAAGATTTGCATTCAAACATTGAATATCGTTCGTGATTAGTCTCTAGGATATGAAATATTGAATTGATTTACATTATTCATTGTTGAATTAGAGAGTGTAAGCCATAAATCCCTAACAAATCATAGGCCAACTTTTCTATCTCTAGGTACCGAGTTTTCTGCATCTACTAGGCTCTTGCTAATGTAGTACACAAGTTTTTGGTGCCTCTTGTCTCCTTGAATAAAGCATAACTTATGGATTGTTTAGACACGACTAGGAATACATACAACCTTTCACCTTGTCGGGTTTGGCTAGAAGGGGTTGATGCCCGAGTTGCTCCTTCTACTTGGTGAGGGCCTTCTCGCATTCTTTATCCCAAGCAAACTTTTTGTTCCCTTTTAGGATACTGAAGAAGGGGAGGCACTTATTAGTGGAACTTGAAATGAACCTATTGAGTGGTACTTTGTACCAAGCTTTTGTTCTTGGGGGAACTCATTTCTATCAAGGCTCTGATTTTATTGGGGTTGGCCTCAATGCCCTAGAATTGACCATGAAGCCAAAAAAAATTCCTGAAGAAACCGCAGAATTGAACTTAAGCGAATTTAACTTCATCCTGTACTCTCAGAGGGTGGCAAACATCTCATTGAAGTCACATGTGAGTTGTTCTTCTTCCTTGATTTTTACTAGACTATCATCTACACATACTTCCATATTCTTTCCTATTTTGTTGGAAAATATCCTATTAACCAACCTTTGGTAGGTTACGCCCATATTCCTCAGCCCAAACAACACAACCTTATAGCTGTAGAGTCCATTGTCTATAATAAAGGAGGTGTGGTCTTCATCGGTCGGGTTTATGGGCATTTGATTGTACCCTAAATAGGTGTGTAATGTCCCAAAACTCCTAATAAGATTTAGGACTTGGATTAGTGTGTCAGGAGGGCACGTGGGACAAATATGTGCATTATGTGTACTAAATGTGTTTCATGACTAGCTTTTGTTAAAAGGGGGAATTTTTTGTAATTTTCACCCGTCGAGGGTATACTTGTATTTTATGTGTTATATGCTTGAGACCACATGGTTATGTGGATATATTCGTGATATTCGGTAGGAATGGATCCTCTTCATCAATTTTAGCAGAAAGTTACAACGGGGATAATAGTCGACTCGGAATGAGCCAAGGGTTATTATGGTAATTTTGTAGATTTTGGGAAATTGTTGATAAACGAAATAAATTGGTGAAATGTTGGTGTTTGAGTGCTTGGTGGATTAATTAGAAATTTTGAGGTGTAGTTAGGGTTTTCAGCAAAATGACTAAAATTCCCTTGAGGTTTGTTAAGAGGGTAATTAGTGGGAGGGGTAAAATGGACTTTTTACCTTGGAATGAGATAAAACAACTAAGTGTTGAAGCCTTAGTCTTTCTTCACGTTGAAGAGTACTAGTCTACTTCTAAGCTCTTCTATTGACTCCCTTTGAACTCAACCAAGAACTAAGAGCCACCTTTGGGGACTTTTGAAGGATTTCTGGAAGTTTGAGGTGTTTTGAAGAGATTATAGTTGCCAAGAACAATACCACTCTCTTGGGATTTGAATCTTATTTTTGGCGGTAAGAATTCTTTCTTTGTGTTTTCATCTTTTAGCCATGGTTGTTCTTGATGGGATTTGGGGAAAACTTTGGGTTTAGTTTCATTAACTCATGATCTTAGTTTGTATAAGGGTAAATGTTTGTGATATGAGTCTTTTATCCTACTGAATTCAGGTATAAGTTGGATTTAAAACTTCAATTTGAATGTGGAATTTGGATTTTAAAGCAAAAGTTGAGTATTGAACTAAAAATTGGTAAATGGAATTTTAAGGTGTTAATTGTATGCTTGAGAGTGTTTGGATGCTATGTAGTGGTTATGTTAATGATTTAAGGATTTAAATTGGGGTTTAAACTGTTGGAAATGGACTTTTGGGTCTGGAATCAGGCTTGAAATGGAGGGGAGAATGCACTTTTTTGGGTTGTTGCAGTGGCGCGCGGCTCCTGGGATGAGCGCCGCAATGCGCATGCATTTCTTCGAGAGGGAGTTTGCTCTCGGACTGTTGTTGCCTCGTGACCCTTTAGCGGCTCTAACGTGTTCTTTTATTGGAAGGGCTTCTTAGACTTCTTTGGAGTTGCGACCCTTAGTAGGGGGCGTCATGGCGCTAATGCCTTTTTAAGGCACAGATTTCAGGATTTGGGAATAAGGCCTGAGGCTTGGAGGATTTGATTTGAGAATGCACTTGGGGGCTCGGGGGATGACTCCATTTCCAGGTTGAATGGAATTTGAGGTCCTAGGAGATAGGGTTTAGTTTTCAAACCCATGATTAAGAATTAGTCCCTAATAAGCGTACCATTTATGTTGTGACTAGGAGTTTTGCAGGGCTCGAGAAAGAGGATCACACTCGAGGTCGCTTTGTCGTCAGTAGAGGACTTGAGGTAAGAAAACTAGCATATGAACTTAGAGTTGATTGGTTGCTATGCATACTAGCATTAAATTATTTGTGAAATATTGGTACAATCTATATTCGGCCATCACGTTGAACGTGGGGCCGGTCCGCAAGCGTGTGTAATGCAGGTCGTTCGGCAAGGATATTTTTTCTGAGCCGTGTAAATGATTCATTTGATTGGAATTAATATAATTATAAACTGTGAAACATGTCTACGATTTATATAATTGGCATAAATGCATTTAGTATTTGTGAAGCATGTGTTCATTGCTTATGAATAATTGGATTATTATTATGCCTTGTGGGGGTTTTCTTGCTGGGCCTTGCCTTACGGGTGCTCTATGGTGCAAGTAAGGGCAAGCTAGAAGTAACTAGTCACGGTCGAGTCATTTGGAGGGACTTAAGCCGACTACGTTTGTAACTTTGATTGTACCTACCTTTTATTTAGAACTCGTTTTGGGATCCCATGTAAATAACTAAAGTGTCATTCAAAGTATATATCTTTAACGAAAAATTTTAGTACCTAAATCTTTGATTATCTTTAATTACACTTTTGAGTCCAAATGACTCGCTTAACGAGTTAAGCACTATATTAAGCACACATCGTAATGGTCCTGGATTAGTAGGGCATTACAAGTCGTTGACCAATTGATCTATCCTCGGGAAAGGTTGGTGAATTCAATGCAAGTCCTCCACTTCCCATTCGGCTTTGGGACTAGTACGGAGTTTGAAAGCTATAATGGGTAGAAAGTCTCCCCGATAAATCCATTTGTTTTTAACTTGTCAACATTCTCTTTTAAGGCTGCGTATCTTTCAAGATCATGAGTTTGCCTTTTCTACCTCACAGACCTTGCTTAGGAGTCTATGTTAAGTTAGTGGCACATTACAGAAGGGTTTATCCCTCCCATGCCTTCATAACTCGAAGAGAATATGCTGAGTTTATCTTTCAAGAACTTTGTTAGTTTCTCCTTGAGAACCTCCCGAAGACCTATCCCAACATTGAACTTACGTAATGGTTCTTCACTCACGAAAATCTCTTCCAACTCTTCCACGAGTTCTTCTCTTACTTCTTTAGTGGCTCGAGCATCCAATTCATGTGAATTTGGTTCCTCAACTACTTCCATGTGTACCACCATTTCCATGGGTTCTTGTGGCTTGGCAGTTGTACATAGGGAGGTGTCGTAACAATCTCTTGATTCCTTTTGCTCTCCTTTCATGTCTGCTACTCCTCCCGGAGTTGGGAATTTATGGGTAGGTGATAAATGGAGGCAACTGCTTTTAATTCTCTCAGGGAAGGTCTTCCTAATACTGCATTGAAAGATAAAGCACAGTCTGTTAGGAACTGTTCCTAGTGTGCAATGGAAATTGCGGAAATGGTATCATTGTATACAACAACAACAACAAAAAATATAAACAACTTTATATGAGGATCATTTAATATGCATTATGTTAATCAACAAAATATGTGTACGTAAAATTGATACGAAATGATTTACCTCTTGTATCCTATCAAGGGTCCTTGAATCTTTTTGTATATAATTTAAGTTTCCTATCCTCGCTAAAGTGCTCACAACAAGATCTTCCAAGACGTTCTCGACACCTGAGACTCTTGATTATAGGCTGGAGAGAAAGAGAGGTTTTTCTATTTGTGAGAAAATGGTGATCACTTTTAGTGATACTTCAAAAACCACTTCATTACCTATTTTAATCATATAGAATATATAGGTATTATTATCATAATGATAATAATAAAATAATAGTGATCATTTTAATAATAATAAAAATAAATGACAATTGAACACAAATTCTTACATTCCATTTTAAAATATTTTTCAAAATATTTTATTAATTAATTAAAGAAAAGCAAAAAACCAATATCTGATCACCATCAATAGTGGTACACGCATAGGGCAGTCCAGGACACCCTATGCGTGTAACACTTCCTAAAATAAGGGGATTTGATTTTTCCATACAAATTTAATTTAATTAATTAATAGTTAGAAATTGACATAAGATATCATCTTTTTAAGGAAAAGGTAATTTCAAAATTCAAAATTCAAAATTTAAATTTTCATTATCATCTTATTATTAATTAAATAAATATAATAATCAAAACTAATTTTTGCTATCCATATTTATCATTTCTCACTTTCATAAAATAATTGATTAAAATCAATTCCTTTTATTTGTATACAATTTTGAAAATTGCATTAATACAATATTAAATTGTGCAAATAACCCATTCATAGTTTGACCACTGTATCAACTCTTACTTTGAATAGCATTGATAGAGCTGCTCCGGGGTCCTATGGAACAATAATTCCAAGCTCCAATAAATAATAGATTACTAACCAAAACTATTTGAGTCAATGGTCATACTTATTAATCTCATGATTACTCCACTATATATACGAGACTGCACTCTTGAGAATTAAAGACATATATTTATTGAGTACTTTATCGTAACCATAAAGTGTCCATTGATATAATCATTACATACAAATTAATCCTATATTGATGATTCATAATTAAGTGGGAATAATATAACTGTTTTGCCTTTATGATTAAATCTTATTTCGTAGTGTAGCATTGACTTTACTAGTGAATGTTAATTCATAATCTCATTATCAATTTGATGTCAATAACCTTTTCAGTTCCAAAAGTCAACCCAATAGGGAACAATCATTCAATCTATAAGAAGGTATAGATACCATATCTATTAAGCTATGTCCCCAGCTATATACATCATTAAGTCCCCAAAAGAATAGTTCTTAGCTTGATCATTCTGGCAAATCGTAACACATGAATCAAAGGATCAAATGACATATATAAGAGTTCATAGTAACTTCAGGATTAAGATCAGTTTGTATATGATCATCAGTTGATGTGTTTTATAATACTATGATACGATATTTAAACAAGTATTATCAAATAATATTTGGTCCAGTTCTACATACTCCCAGCATGCATAGTACCACCACTAAAGTGTCCAACTACACAAGTGACCCGGATCTAGGTCACATGTATTCATAATACTAGTTGACCGTACTAGCAGTAATTAATCTAAAGATTCCACAACTTTATTTTACTGCAAACTATTTAAGTCCATTATCTCAATCTCGATTATCTCAAACCAATATGAGATTGAGACCACATAGATGAACTTGGGATTTTTTTGATATTTACTTAATATTATTAAAATAATATAGTACATAAGCTACATATACACAATAATTCAATTTATTTATTCATTTTATTAAAACCATTGTCAACTATAATTTCTTTAATGGCACTATTCCCAACAATCTCCCACTTGCCCTAAAGAGAATTAGGCATCTCCCTCAATTCGATGCTTCTTATATGACCTTGAAAAGATTTAATAAATAAAGTCTTTATGAATGGATCTTCAAGATTATCTTCAGAGGCAATCTTCAAGATAGCAACATCTCAACATTTGACTATCTCTCGGATCAAGTGAGATTTCCTCTCGATTTGCTTTCCCCTCTTGTGACTTTTGGGTTCCTTTGAATTAGCTACTACCCCAGTGTTATCACAGTACAGAACAAGTGGCTTTTCAATGCTTGGCATAACTTCCAGATCAATATAGAACTTTCTGAGCCACACAACCTCTTTAGCTGCTTCACGAGCTGCTATGTATTCGGCTTCCATGGTGGAATCTTTAATACTAGATTGTTTAATACTTCTCCAAACTACAACACCTCCTCCAAGTGTGAAAAATGATCCATATGTCGACTTTCGACTATCTTTGTCTAATTGATAATCATAATCAGTCTATCCAGTGGTGTTCAATTCTCCACCTTAATACACAAGCATGTAATCTCTAGTATGTCTGAGATACTTGAGAATATTCTTTACTGTTGTCCAATGCCTCAATCTAGGATTGGATTGATAACAGCTGACTATCCCTACTGCATAACAAATGTCAGGTCTAGTGCACATCATTGCATACATTAGACTGCCTACCGCAGAGGCATAGGGATATTATCTCATGTCCTCCTCTTCCTGAGGTGTTTGTGGACATTGTTCTTTAGACAATGTAACTCCTGATCGGGTAGGCATAGTGTCTTTCTTGGAGTTTTGCATGCCAAAGCATTCTAGCACTTTATCAATATAAGTTGCTTAAGACACTACCAAAATTTTGTTATTTCGATCTCTACATATCTGAATTCCCAGAACATATTTGGCTTCTCGAAAATCCTTCATTTGGAATCGCTCAGCTAACCATTTCTTTACTCTTGATAATGTTTCTATGTTATTCCCAATATGTAGAATATAATCAATGTAAAGAACGAGGAATACCACAATCTTATCTTTGATTTGTTTTTAAACACCTAGTTCATCAACGTTTTGTTCAAAACCAAACGTTTTGATTGTTTCATCAAATCTAAGATTCCAAGATCTCGAAGCTTGTTTGAGTCCATAAATAGACTTAAGAAGCTTGCAAACGTTTTTCTCCTTATCTTTAATTTCGAGACCTTCTGGTTGAGAAATGTAAACGGTTTCGTCAAGATAGCCATTCAGAAAAGTTTTTTTCACGTCCATTTGCCAAATCTCATAATCCATGCAAGAAACTATGGATAAGAGTATGCAGATAGATTTAAGCATGGCCACCGGTGAAAAAGTTTCTTCATAATCAACTCCTTCTTTCTGTGTGTAGCCTTTTGCTACTAGCCTTTATTTGAAAGTCTCTACTTTCCCATCTGCTCCTCTCTTCTTCTTGAATATCCATTTCAACCAATAGGTTTAACATTTTTAGGTGGATCTTCAAGATTCTAGACAGAACTGGAATACATCGATTCCATTTCAAGGTCCATGGCGTTTAGCCATTTTTCTTTGTCAGAATCTTCCATTGCATCTCTATATGTCAATGGATCATCTTTGTTTATGTCAAACACAAGCATCTGAACATCATGTTCATAGCGAGCTAGTTGTTTACCAACCCTCCCACTGTGACGAAGCTCTCCATTATTCTAACTAGAACTCGCGATATCCTCTGGGTGCTTTTCATTTGCCATTGCCAGTGATTGGTCTTGTTTATTTGAGACCATTTCCTCAAGTACAACTTTACTTTAATGTTTTTGGTTATTTATATAGTCATGCTCCAGAAAAGTAGTATTTGTAGATACAAATGTTTTGTTGTGTTTGGGACTATAAAATACACCACCTTTTGTTTCTTTGGAATACCCTACAAACATGAACACCTAAGTGAATGATTACAACTTCCCAGTCATTCCTTTAAGCACGTGTATAGGACAACCACATATGCGGAAATGGCGTAAACTAGGTTTAGTACCATTCCATAATTCCAATGGAGTTTTCTTAATAGACTTAATTGGAACAACATTGAGTATGTATAGAGCACATTTTATTACATAACCCCATAATGACAAAGGCAATGATGAGAAACTAATCATCGATCTAACAATATCCAACAATGTTTTGGTCTGTCATTCTGAAGCACCATTTTGTTGTGGCATTCCAGGTGTAGTGAGTTGTGATTGAATACCATGCTCACACAAATGGCCCTCAAATTCATAATCAAATTACTCTCCACCTCGATTTGATCGAAGCTCTTTTAGTGATTTACCTAATTACTTTTTTGCAACTGCTCAACTTACCAAAAGTTTCAGATTTACTTTGCATTAACTATAGGTTACCATACCTTGAATAATCGTCAATGGAAGTGATGAAATATTCATAACCTCCTCTATCTTGGATGTTTAGTGGACCACAAACGTCCGTATGTACAAGCTGAAGTGGTTCTTTGGCTCTTGAACCTTTAGTAGAGAAAAGTATCTTAGTCATTTTGCCATCTTGGCAAGATTCACAGACAGGGAGAGAACTAATAGATAGTTCTTTTAAAGGACCATCTTTTGTTAATCTGTTAATTCTGTCTAGACCAAGATGCCCCAATCTCAAATGCCATAGATATGTTTCACTATCAGAATGTATCTTCTATCTTTTAATAGATTTACAATTTGTAATTTTATATAATTCAGAATTATAAACATGCTCAACATTCGACTCTAACTTGTAAAGTCCACCTTCAGACTTTGTAGAACAAATGTCAAAATCATATTTCGAAATAATAATCAAATTATTATTAAAAGAAACATTAAAACCTTGTTCATGAAATTTTGATAAGGAAATCAAATTTCTAGAAAATCTAGGAATAAAATAAACATTGTCAAGCACAATAAATTTATTATTATAAAAAACTAGGCGAGCTTTTCCAACTGCAGCTTCCCAGATCTCCTGCCCACTTCCAACTCTCATGGTCACATCTCCATGAGCCAACTTCCTCAAAGTGCTAAGAATCTGCGAAGAAAAATAAACATGATTAGTGGCTCCAAAATCAACTATCCAAGATGAAAAATCACATTCTACTAAACAAGATTCTATAAAAAGTTAATCAAATTTACCCTTCTGTTTTACTTTTAGTTCAGGCAGGTACTTAGGATAATTCCTTTTCCAATGACCATCAACTCCACAATGAAAGCATGATCCTTTCAACACCTTCTTTTTGGAGTTCTTTGCAGGTTTGTTCTTCTTGGAATACTTGTTTGTCTTCTATGGTTGTTCGTCCTTTTTCTTGTCCTTTCCTTGGCCAACCTTCCTTTTCTTCGAATTGCCATTTGAAGTGGAAGGCTTGGTTTTAGCAATATTTGCCTCCTCAACCTTAGTGGAACTTTCGTTAAGAGACTCAAAAGTTTGCAACTCATTCAGCAGTTGGGTCATGTTGTACTCCAATTTGTTCATAACATAGTTGGTAGTGAGTGTCGCAAAAGCTGGTATGAGAGATTCAAATATCACACTTACTTGAGTTCTCTCATCAATGGTTGTACCATGGATTTATGCATCGTGCAATATGTTGATCATGTCTAATACATGTTCTATGATGGAAACATTTTTCTTCATTTTCATATTCATGAAACTTCTAGTAGCATCATGTCTGCACTTATCAGACTGCTGGCCAAACATGCCTTGTAGAAATTCCCAAATCTCATAAGTTGTTTCAACATTTTCAAATGTCTTTCTTAGTACATCACTCATACTAGTAAGCATATAATATTTGGCCTTATTGTTAGATTAGATCCAACTATCATACTTTGTAAACTTAGGGACTCAGGGTGGTTGGCCCAGGCTTAGACTCACTGGGCCAACCCCCTATATAGGCTTTTTCTCCTGATTTCTTCATTTTTGCTCCTTAGTTCATTGATATGCCCCCAGCAATTGGCTTCATTATGCTCACTTACTGACTTTACTCTTTATTTCTCCTTTTTTTGTAGATGTCCAGCTCATCTTCAGCAGACAAGTCAGTAAGCGAGCGTACTCCCCAGGAGTTCTTGGAAAGGGTGAAAAATATTTCTCCTCGCTCCGCTTTATATTTTTTCAGTGAGGAAGACTTCTTGAAAAGGTATATTCGAATGGCGAGAGTAAAATAGACAACTCAGCAACCTTCCGAAGATGATCCTGATATTGCCGGACACATCACTCAAGGCTCTTCTCCTGGTTGTTCTCATATCTCTTCTCACCATAGTACGTATCGCAGATCTCAAGGCACATCTCAACAAAGTCATTCTTCTCAGTGAGATATGTCAGGTCAGCGAGACTCATTGCAACGCCCTTTGCACTGAGATACCAGTCAGATTCCCCATCAATCTTCTTCTCAGCGAGAACATATCAAGGGTTCCCATCGCCATGCTACTCATCCTCAGGAGCGTTCTATTCACAGGTTCTGTCCTAAGGTTGTTCGCCTTCCTTCCAAGAGCAAGACAGTCTCGCCAGTTGCGCAATAGAAGAAGAGACGACAAAAGGGGTTCCATTCATCATATTTTGGGGCCACCTGGCCAGTGAGATCATATGAAAAGTGATTGAGAAGCCTCGCCTTGCTGGTTGCGAGGTTGTGTTGTTTAAGGGGGCTACTTCTGACATGACTCAGGAGAAGGTAAAGAACTTAAGGAATACATTTGACCTCTCTGGCGTGTCTATTACTATCCCTTGTCCAGATAACAGAGCTGAGGACCCCCCTTTAGGTACGTGCGCTTGGACACGTTCTGCCATCAAGTCTGGCGCCCTACTTCCTCTTCATTCATAGTTCAATAGCGTTGCGGACTATTTTAATATTAGTCCTTCTCTACTAGCTCCCAATCCGATCTTGGTGTTATCTGCATTGTACATTATCTATCACCGCAGAAAATGGGTTGCTCCAATTCCTCACGAGATCCACTACTTGTTTGACGTGAAGACGAACCCTTCTCAATGCAACTCGGGGTATTTCCACTTCCATAAATATATGAGCGAGGGTACCAACACCTTTCTGGAAGAGATCTCATGAAATAGCAAGGCATTCAGATATGTCGACAACTATCTCCTCACTAAGGACGTAGAGGATAACTATTCCAAGTTTAAGCACGTTGGGCCTTTTAGTAGACTACTCCCGACCCAGGCAATGAAAATTAGGGCCAATGCATTGATTTCCATGACCCCTGAGGAGAATAATGTCAAAAACCTCGTTACTTCAGAGAACCCTAGGAAGGTCGGGTTGTTTCCTCCTACTATAGACGATGTTCCGAATGACGATGGTCCCGAACCCGTGAACACCATAGACTCCCTGGGACCCATTCATGTCGAGAAGGTACCCTCTTTGCCTGTGGTAGCTGGATAGGAGGGTGATGAGGTGGGTCCATCTATCACTTACTCATCGCTTACTTCGGGTGACTTTGATGAGACTACGTTCGAGCCCAAATCTTATTCAGAAGATTCGACACTTTATAACTTTTATTTTATGATTCATCTATGCTTAATATCCTTCTAACATTTGATCTTCTTTGGCAAGCTCAGACATGTTTGGTTTTGCTCAAACCCAATAGAGGTCGACTCGCACCGAGGCCTTCTGTCTGAACGGCTAAAAGATTTAGGGTTGAGGCTGAGTCGATAATGGAGGTTCCTCCCGAGGTGCCTCCTCCGACTCCTTTGGCATCTAGTCATGTCACAGTGGTAGAGCCATCTTTGTCTACATCGGTTCCTCCCATCTTCACTGATGCGGGTGCCTCCTGTTCTACGCCTGCTCCCTTATCTGAGACACACCAGTTTGTTATAGGAAACTTAGGTTCCATCATGGACCGAGTGTCTCATCTAGAGCAGACGAAAACGACTTTTAATGGGATTAAGAATGAGGACTTGAGCACCATTCTAACGAAGTCACTCCTAGACATTCAGAATGTGAATCCTTTATAGTTCCCTACTTGTCTCGTTAGCTAGTGTGCTGGCATTTATCTAACACTTATATGTTTTTTGCAGGCACTAATGCTGGTCTCTCATGTTCGTGATAGGTCTGTGGAGTATACCTCTACGCTCTCCAACCTTTGTTCTGAGCTTGAAGCTGTCCGCCAAGTGGTGTTGGACCTTAGGCGCGTTCTCAGCTCTAGGGATGCTGACATTACTCGAAGGATGAAGAGGTCAACACCCTCCGCAGTAGCGTGGAGCTCAAACAGCAGGAAGTGACCGAGTTGACTGTCAGGATAACCTAGATGGAAGGGAAACGTGCTGATCAGCTCCAACAGTCTGAAGCTGAGAAAGAGCAGCTGATTGCTATCAAGGGCCAACTGTGAAAGGATGCTCTTGTCGAGAAGGAGAAGGAGGTCAAAGTTTCCCGGGACAAGGCTAGAGAGGAGTATTCAGAGACAGCTTTTTCTTGCTTCCACTTGATCTGGAAGTCCAACAAAGATCTAAAATTTGATTTCCTTCCCGAGAAGATGCGAGTGAAGGAGCTTAGGAAGTGTCTGGCTTGTGAGGCTGCCAAGGCTCAGGGTGGTCTTTCAGATAATACTCCTCACCCTAGTTAGTCTTCTCTTCGTCTTTTATTCTATATTTTCCTTTCATGTCATTGGTGGGGAACCTTGTACTTGACAGTTTTTACATATGACATGTTATGCCTTTATGCATTTTTTGTTATGAGTACTCAGTGAATTGATTGATTTTTTTTTTCCAATGCTTACTAAGTATATCAACTCATAACCCTCTTTTGTTTAGGTAGCGGTATACTCTAAACACATGTATTTCACGTGCCCTACTAACCTTACCCTTTTATGTTTTTTATGCTAACAACCATGGTAATGTGAGTAGTATGATACTTCACCAAGTACCATGAACAAAACATGTTAGGTTGATCACCCCATGGGTGATAGGCCGACCACCAATGTCTTTATTGTTTTTGTTTTTTGCACTTTCGAACCATATGTTGAAAAAATGTCCTAGAAAAACTTGAGCTTGCTTAGTACTTAAGGTCACGCCCTCATTGCTTGTGTATACTCCGATTAGTATGTACTATATCCCCGCCAAGTGATCATGGGTTTAAAAGCCTTGGTCACTTGCTCCTTTACCATGCCTTTCTTCAAGCGTTTAGACACATAGTACTATCCTTTTCACCCAATGATGCAAGCAGCAAATGCTTGTCCCTCATTGGTAGTCGGGTGATGGTTTCATACTTAGTAGTAATGATACCTATACACAGATATAGATTGTGTAGCAAGTGTCGATCACGATCTACGTAATCTCTCGTGTACTCATTATAACGATTGTAGACAAAAGTGTCTAAGTTGGAACGAGCGGGCCTAGATGGGCTAATCGAGCCTGTAATGAGTCTTAGATCAAATTATCGATCGTTCCCTCAAGGACCAGATTTGATTATGATCCAATGATGGTGACGGGTCCTCAGACCAATATCTTTTGTTGATCGTAAAGGTCGATAGATTCCTCAAGAACCAAGATAAAAAATGATCAAATAAATTGGCGACAAGGTTCACGGATCATTATCTTATTTGGATCTTATGGATCGATAGGCTCCTCAAGAACCAATATCAACCATGATCCATAATTTGATGACATGGTCCTAGGACCTGTCTCTCTTGTTGATCGTGTGGGTCGATAGGCTCCTTAAGGACCAAAATCGAACATGAATAAATAGTTTGACAAGGTCCTCGAACCAGTCTCTTGTTTGGATGTTATGGGTCGATAGTCTCCTCAAGAACCAAGATTGAACATGACCCATAAATTGGCGACAAGGTCCTCTAACCAGTCTCTTGTTTGGATCTTTTGGGTCGATAGGCTCCTTAAGAACCAATATGAAACATGATCCATAATTTGATGACAAGAACCTAGGACCTGTCTCTCTTGTTGATCGTCTAGGTCGATAGGTTCATCAAGGACCAGAACTGAACATGATCAAATAGTTTGGAGACAAGGTCCTCAGGCCAGTCTCTTGTTTGGATCTTATGGGTCGATAGGCTCCTCAAGAACCAAGATTGAACATGATCCATAAATTTGGTGACAAGGTCCTAGGACCTGTCTCTCGTTTGGATCGTATGGATCGATAGTTTCCTCAAGAACCAAAATTGAACATGATCCACAATTTGGCAACAAGGTCCTACAACCTGTCTCTCTTTTGGATCAAATGGGTCGATAGGCTCCTCAAGAACCAAGATCGAACATGATCCATTCATTTGGCGACAAGGTCCTGAGACCAGTCTCTCGTTTGGATCGTATGGGTCAATAGGTTCCCCAAGAACCAAGCTCAAACATGATCCATAATTTGGCGACAAGGTCCTAGAACCTGTCTCTTGTTGAATGTAATCTAAAGAATTAAGAGAAACTTAAGAAATTAAATTCATTCATTGAAGCACCATGATTATTACATAGATAATTTGAAAATACTATATTTGCAAATTAAATCTTGTGTCGCTACTGAACAGTTTCACTGATAGTACCGGCAAAGGTGTTCACCATTCTAGTAGTTTTTGATTAATTCTCCATTCATTCGAGCTAACTTGTACGTCCCTGGTGGGATCACCTCCTCCACAAGGTATGGCCCTTCCCAGTAAGGCCCTAGTACCTCTGCTGTAGTGTCCTTAGTGTTTGAGAACCCCCTCCTGGGTACTAAGTCCCCAACTTGGAATTTTTGATCTTTCACTCTGGAGTTGAAGTATCTAGCCACTTTATGTTGATGTGCTACTACTCTGAGACTTGCCTTTTCTCTTCTTTATTCGATTAAATCGAGCGACTCTTCTATTAGTTTATGGTAACTCCTGTGATCGTATGTCTCCCATCTATGCGATGCGAGAAGTGAGTTCAGCTGGCAACATGACTTCATACCCAAATGCCAAAGAGAATGGTGTATTCCCTATCGCCGTTCGTGCCGTCGTTTGATGTGACCATAGGACCTCCGAAAGTAATTCTGGCCAGGCTCCCTTGGCTTGTTCAAGGCTCTTCTTCAGAGTGTCTTTGATAGTCTTGTTCACTGCTTCTACTTGACCATTACCTTGTGGGTGTGCTACTGAGGAAAAGCTCTTTGTGATTCCATGTCTCGTACAAAAGTCGGTGAACATATCACTGTCGAATTGAGTCCCATTGTCTGAGACTATCTTCCTTGCACTACACCAAAAAGTACTTTCCACAACACATAATTAAAAAAAAATTTGAAAATGTATTATAATAAATACTATGTAAAAAGTGATAAAGTAATACAACTAAAAGAAAAAGGGGCAAATGAGAAAATGAAATTTCATAACAAAAAAAAAAGACAGAAAGCGGCAAATTTTAATATTTCACAACTCTCTTTTCCCCAATTTTTTATCATCTACAACATAAAGACAACCCTAATCATTCTCTCTTCCATCTTTTCCCCATGGATAACTTGTTCTATCTTCTTTATTGTTTCCCACAGATAGCACATAGAGAGTCATAGCCTTTCTGCTTTTCTTTCTCTAAATTTATTTTGCTCTAGTGCCTCCACTTAGCCATGGCTAGGGCTGCCATCAAGGTTGATTTCTTCGTAATGGAGAGGGGTTAGTCCTCTTCCAAATCAAGGTTGATTTCTTCGTAATGGAGAGGGATTTCTTCGATTATTGATTTGCGGTGGGATGGTTAATATATGTAAGTTGCTGGTTTATTTTATGGGTAATAATGTGTGTGTATATGCATTTATATTTATATAAATATTTGTCTTAGTTCATAATTCGTGTCTGTGTTACATATATGTGTTATTTAGCTTACAATACTAGCTAATAAAAAAATGCATAATTTATATATATTTTATATTTATACATCCATAACTTATCTAATAAGTTTATTTCATTTATGAAATGCTCTGTTTCTGAACAACAATGACTATTGGTGTGTTATGTTTTTTTTTCTTCTGCTGGAAAAACTTGATAGAATATGAAATAATAGGATGGTCCGAAACTAAAAGAGATGATTTCTTAATGAAAGAAGTAATTTTTATTGTTTAATTATATGGATATTCAAAATGAGAAAAGAAAAGGGATCTATTTATAAAGCTAACTATAAAAAAAGTTATTCAAATAACCTTAGAATTCAATAAAATAAATTATCTCTCAGGTGTCCTTTTTCATTTCCCTTTATACAATACTTTTGTCATTTTTAAGGTTGATTGCTATGCTTTTGTTTGGCTCTTCATGATTTTCTTTGTTGATTTTTTTTTAAAGAAATTTGTTTCAGGTCATCCACATTTGCAATGTTTATTGTCTTTTCTTTTATTGAATGTAGTCTCAGCCAAAGTAATTAAAAAAAAGAGAGAGATGTGGGTCATAGTAAACATTTTTTAAAGACCTAGGAGATTACATGAACTCAAAAAAAAATTTGAACTATGATACAATAAATATATTCAATAGAGAATTTTGTGACTTCCATACTGAAACAAGATGTTTGTCCGAAAGGCTGAGGTTATATACACTCTTGTTATCTACCAAATGTTGGGAAGTTTATAGACAGATATCCAACGATTATCTTTCCTTTCTATCTGTTTTCCATTTTTATTCATGCTTTGATGCTTGTGCTTGATCAATAACATATATATATATATAATTTTATACATAATATTGATTGATCAAATACTTATTTTGGTGATTTTCCTTAAAAAAAAATTAGCTTGGTAGATTTGTTCTCTTATATGAAACTGTAAGATTAGTAAGAGAATTTTACTGAAGTTGTTAGCTTTGGGATACTGGTTCCATTTCATATAAAAAATTGCAATTCTTTACTTATAGGTTTTCATTTATTATTTAGTGCAGCTGAAAGTTTGTGCTAAAACATCATGAATAGTTTGAGGAGATTTGGATATTTATATATGAGAAGGTCCCCAATAAGTGCTTTTCAACATGCCCTTAAGGTTTGATATATTGTTGTTGATGTTTGGAATCTCAATAATACTTGTTTTGGATCTTTATTTGCAAGGATTGATGATCCTTTCATGTACTAAATCTTTATAAAAGCAAGAGATTTGTATCCTCATGTGTGCATCTGTTTCATTAGACATGACTTACAGGTTAGAGCCATGGAAAATGTTATAATGTGAGTATGTACATTTATGTCCATAGTAGACTTGTATGCTTTTTGATAAATTTTGCAGTTTGTTTATTGCTTTGTAAAGATTTATTCAACTTGTATATACTGTTGTTTGTATGTATAAGATTGCAGACAAGCACTTTTTAGTGCAATAATTTATGCTAGTTTTGGTTAGAACCCTCGATTACCATGTAATCTTATTTATCTAACTTTTTATCTGCACGGGTAGCATTTTGTTCTGGAAACTAAGAAATACTAGTTCCAGAAGTTTCTTCATCGCCAATGAAGATTTCAAGGTCACTATCTCATCTTCCTCTTCTCCAATTTTTATATGTCCATTATTATTATTATTAATAAGTAGCCTACAAATACCAATGTCTAATTGTCTACAAAGAAAAAAAAGAGATATCTTTTATACCATGACAAAAAAAAATGACAAATATTAGAATAATTACTATTTAATATATATATATATATATATTTGAAATGATATGCACTATTATATTTTAAGTCCCATGACATGGTGCGACTACAATTTTTCTTATAACAGAAATGATCAATTATAAATGTTTCTCAGTGCTCTACTTAAATGATATCTTTTCATTATGTATTCATTTATTTATATATATATGTATATATGTATGTGTGGGTCCGTGTCCATTTAGCAAATGTTGTTTCACGTTACTTTGTGTCTTTGTTTATGTGTTCTTGCGTTGAGTATTTATATACTGCAATATTTGAAAGACTAACAAGTTAAGCAAAAAAAAAAAAGCACCAAAACTCAATTATTTCGTTCTCTATCTTTTATTTTTATTTTCACCAATGTGTGTTTGTATCTTACGTCATGGATTTAACTTGTTTAGTTACATTGTTTATGAATAATTTTCTAAAGAGGTTTATTAAATTCAAAATTAAATTTTCTCAAATAAAAATAGTAATCTATTAATTTTATTAATGAAAATAGTACTTCTTATCATATCTTTTTACGTTGTAAAACATAACAAGTCTTTGCAAACAATTTAGATTTTGCTTTATTTCGTTTCATGGTGAAGAGTTTTAATTGATATATAAATACCTCTTGGAGAAGACCCTCTTGTATCTTATTATGCCCAACTCACGATAAGAACTTGTACAATACAGATTCTATATATGAAATGGTACAAGTCCATTTTGTAATAAGGCAAGAATTAGTTTGTTCTCAAGATATGTGTCATTTCTAATGTTAAAATTGGACCTTTTATTTGGTTAATGGACTTGAAAAATGATTTGTGCTTTTACTTTTATTTGGTACAAGTCCATTTTGGGATTTGTAAAGAATAATTACCATGATTTGAAAGCTTATGTTTAGTGAAATTTTTCCTTGGTTTGTTCATGGTTTATTTATGTTATTCTTTATTGTTTGTTTCTCAGGATGGAACAAACCAATCTACATTTGGAAGGCATGCATGGTCCGCACAAGTCAAGTTTTGTTAATGATTAAAATACTTATGTCATTTTATCTTACGATGAAATTCCAATTCATTAGAATTTATCTTGTAATATGATTTTGTAAGCCTAAATTAGGCTAAATATGTAAAATTTAAGTAATCAATAAAAATTTACTCATATTTTTTTTGGGTAGTGGGTCAATTTTTGTTTTAATTTCATTTATGTGTAAGTAAAAAAAGTGTTATATAAGATAATATATACCATAATAAAGTTTATCTAAATATCCAGATAATGTCAATAAATTATTATATTATAGTAAAATATAACACTTCTATATAAGTAGGAAAATGTGTTATAACAATTCATATACATAATAATAGGCAAAGCTTATAAAAATATTATTATAATGTGAAAAAAGTGTTATGGTATATGTTACTATAATACATCTTTATAAGTACAAAAAAGTATTATGTAATGTGTCTCGACCTACGATAACATCACTTTCCTTAACACATTAGAAAGTATTATGGTATGTATTTTATAATACATTTTTGGTCTTATTGAAAGCAATTTTTCTTGTAGTGTTTGTAGGCCAAATCGACATTTGATATTATTCACCACAAAGTTTAAGACTTTCTTCGAGATTATGGTGGCGAGCGGTTCTACTTCAGTCCACTTGGTGAAGTAGTCCACGGCTACAACTACAAATTGGACTCCTCCCTTTCCCGTAGGTAGCTTTCCGATCAGGTCGACCCCCCATATAGTGAAGGGCCAGGGGCTTTGCATTTGTGTTAACTCATTGGGTGCCGCCCGGGGTATCTTGGAGAACATCTGACACTTGGGGTATCTTCTGACATACTCCATCTAGTCTTCATTCATCGTTGGCTAAAAGTATCCTTGTCTTAGGATTTTCTTTGATAGGCTCTGCCCCCCAGCGTGATCTCCACAAAACCACTCAGGTACCTCGATCATTAACATCTTTGACTGGTTGAGTGTAACGAACCTTAGCGGAGGTAGGGAGTACCTTCGTTGGTACAGGACCCCTTCGACTATCACATATCATGCAGCTTGTCTTACCAACTTCCTTTCTTTATTCCGATCACTAGGTAATACTCCTTGGTTGAGATAGTTAATAATAGGGGTCAGCCATGTATCTCCTAACTTATCAGGTAGTACCTCCTACTTGATTATGCTTCTTTCAGCCAAGTATTCGATGGGAACGACATTCAAGGTGTCCGCATCTTTGGCACTAGCAAGCTTAGCTAAGGCATAAACATTGGCATTTTTCTTCCTCGGGACTTGTATAATTAAGTATTTCTTGAACTGCGCCAACAAGTCCTTCACCTTGTTTAGGTACTGCACCATCCTAAGTCCCTTCGCTTGATACTTCCCCAGTACCTGGTAAACTACTAGCTAGGAATCGCTGAATATCTCGAGGGACTGTGCATGCACATCCCAAGACAAGTGTAATCCTGCTAATAATGCCTCGTACTCAGCCTCGTTGTTTAAAGCGTACAATAAAAATCTGAGAGCACAATGGATTCGGTGATTCTCCGTAGTGATCAATATGATTCATGCGCCTGAGTTGTGTTCATTGGATGCTCCATCAACATACAGCTTCCATATAGGAGTATTTCTTTCCTCTCAGTATCTCCATTATCCAATTTGTAGGAGGGGTCGTCAAGGTTGGTGCCCTCAACTATGTAGTATGCCAATGTTTGTCCTTTTCTTGCCGTCCTCAAATGATAAGTGATATTAAACTGGCCTAGTTCCACTGCCCATTTGAGTAATCGCCCCGAGGCCTCTAGTTTCTGAAGAACTTGTCTCAACGGTTGATCGGTCAGGACTCGAATCGAGTGAGCTTGGAAATATGGACGCAACATTCGAGAGGAAATTGCTAAATAGTAGGCTATCTTTTCAAGAGGGGGATACATAGCCTCCGCACCTACTAGCCTCTTACTGATATAGTACTCATAGTGTTGTACCTTGTTCTCTTCTTTTACCAAAGAAGCGCTGATTGCATGCTCGGTGATTGCCAAATAGATGAATAGTACTTAACCATATATTGGCTTCGCTAGGATGGGAGGTTTAGCGAGATGTTCCTTCAAGGCTTGGAAAGCTTCCTCACATTCGTCGGTCCATTGGATCTTCTTGTTGCCCCTCGCTAAGTTAAAGAAAGGGACACACTTGTCCATAGACTTTGATATGAACCTACTGAGGGCAGCTACTCTCCTTGTTAAGCTTTGCACTTCTTTAAATGTAATAGGTGACTTCATGTCGATCAATGCTTTGATCTTCTCGGGGTTAAGCTCGATTCCACGTGAATTGACTATGTATCCAAGAAACTTACCAGAACCAACTCCAAACGAGCACTTAAGAGGGTTTAACTTCATGCTATACTTTCTAAGTATTGCAAAGCATTCATCCAAGTCTTGAACATGCCTTCTAGCTTCTTTGGACTTGACCAACATGTCATCGATGTATACCTCCATATTTTTCCTGATCAAGTCTCGGAACATGCCATTCACTAAACGCTGGTAGGTGGCTCCTGCGTTCTTCAAGCCGAATGGAATAACCTTATAACAGTACAATCTTTTATCTGTCCAGAAGCTGGTATGTTCCTCATCGAGAGGGTGCTTAATTATTTGATTATACCTAGAATATGCATCCATGAATGAGAGTATTTCATGTCCTGCCGTTGCATCGGCCAGTTGGTCTATTCTAGGTAGTTGGAAGCAGTCTTTGGGGCAGGCCTTGTTTCATTCTGTGAAGTCCATGCATGTTCTCCACTTCCTGTTTGGCTTTGGGACCAACACGGGGTTTGATACCCAATATGGGTAGTAGGCCTCCCTTATAAAACTATTTTTCTTGAGTCGCTTGACTTCCTCCTTTAGGGTTTGAGATCAGCCTTTGTCAAGCAGTCTCCTTTTTTGTTGCACCGGTGGGTAGTTCTTGTCCACATTGAGGACATGGATTATCACGGATGGAGAAATTCCAACCATGTCCTTATGTGACCAAGCAAGGACGTCCTAGTTTTTCTTCAAAAATTCTACCAACCGTGCCTTAATTTCCACCTTTAGCTCCTTGCCGACTTGAATTATTCTAGTCAGGTCCCCCTCTTCTAGTAGGACTTCTTCAAGATCTTCGACTGATCCTACCCCCATGACGTGATCCCCAAAGCGAGGATCGATATTGTTTCCCTCTCTTTGGGAAACATGCTATAATAACAAATCTTTGTTAAAAGGAGCCCTCGGCTCCATTAGAGTGGTTCTTTCAATGTCAACTTCTATGTTGACAACCTCATCGGTTCCTTCCTTCTTTTCACAGCAGGTTACTACCATGTTGTTTATGCATGGTCCTTTCTTTACCTTGACCACTGATGCATTATAGCATTCTCGTGCGTCCCTTTGGTTACCCTGTACGCATCCTTGCACTGTGCTTGTAGGGAACTTCAAAGACAGATGCCAGATAGATACTGCTGCATGTAACGCCATCAGGAGGGGTCTCCCGAGCACTACATTGTAAGCCGATGAGAAATCTACCACCAGGAAATTTGTCATCACAGCCTCGTGCCTAGGGGCATCCCCCACCGTGACCGGTAGTCTGATAGTTCCTGGTGGTGCTAGGCATTCTCCTGTGAACCCATATATCACTTGGGAACACAGTGTCAGGTCCTTGACCATGAGGTTCATCTTCTCGAGGGATGTTTTGTAGATGATATCTACTGAGCTTCCCGTATCCACCAAGCATCTCTTCACTTGGGCATTGGCGATTTGAATGTTAAGGAGCAAAGGGTCATTGTGGGGGGTACCTCACGTGCCTGATATCATCATCCTCCGTAAAAGTGAGAGTTTCACTTTCAAACTTTGGATTCTTTGGAGACCGCTCCTTGACTGCCATGCATTTGGAAGACTCCCCTACCTCATGTCTTAGGGTCCTTGCATACCACTCATGAGCATTATTACTGTTACATGCTATGTGGGGCACCCCACATATGGTATCCAGTGTGAAGTCTATGGACGCTGTCTCCAGCAGTGGACTTCTCTACCTTTGGAATTCTGGATTCCTACTCGGAGTTTCGATCTTGACTCGGTACCTCGAGAGTTTTCACAATCGGCGAAGAAAGTCTATCTCATCCTTCAATTGCTTGCACTCGTTTGTGTCGTGCCCATAATTATTATGGAAATGACAAAACTTATTCTTCTATCTCTTTCCTTCTAAGCACAAGGGTGGTGGCTTTCAGTATGGTACCTTCTGGTATGTTGCCAAGTAAATCTCAACGCTTGATGTAGTCAAAACGGTATAATTAGTGAACCTGGGCTGGTAGGGCTTATGCTTAGGCTGTTTGTCGGCGGGTGCTGACTTAGCTTTCTTCTCTCCACCCTGCTCGACACCTAAGGTATTCCTCTTCTTACCATTGCCCCCACTGCCGCTTTGAGGGTTTATGTCGTTCTTATCTATCTTTACAGTGGTTGGATGGTCTATGCCTTTTTGTTCTTTCATGATAGTGTCATCTAGCTTCATGTATTTGTCGACTCATTCCAGGAACTTCTGCAAGGTGTTGATGGGGTTCTTGTGTATGCCATCCCACAAGGGACTATGATAAATTATCCTGCTGAGATGGCAACGAACTTCCCTTCATCTCCTACTATGGACACTCGATTTTCCTCTCTCATTAATCTTTGGATGTAGTCTTTCACGGATTCATTTTTCCCTTGCTTGATGTCAGCTAGTTGATTGGCATAAACTAGTTGAATCCGTCTGACACCGAAGACCTTGCAGAATTCCTTCCTGAACTGCTCCCAGGAAGTGATGGATCCATATTTGAATTTTCAATACCATTCCTGGGCTGAGTCAAAGAGAGTGGTAAGGATTACTCTGCACCTATAATCATGCTCCACACCGAGTAACTCCATCTGATCCTTGAACTTTCCAATGTGTCAACTGGGTCTTCCTTCCCAGTGTATGTTGGGAGTTTCGGGGTCTTGTATTTCAGTGGTGGTGAAGCAGCTTGGATACTAGCACTGAAGAAACTCCCACTTCTATGTGCCAGCTCGATATTGGAACGTTTCTTTGTCACACCTTGAATAACCATGACAAGTGCATCTATTTGAGCCTGCACTGCTGGTGGGATCGTTGCTCCAGGTGGGGTAAACGTCCCTGGTAACCCCTCCTGAGTGCTAATCCTCCTGTTGAAGACTTCCCTCAGATCCTGAGGTTGTGCATCTTTCCCGAGCCTATCGTACACGGTATTGGTGTTGTTCATCGGTTCCTTTCCCTTGCAAGACTAGGGGTGCAGGGGTGGAAAGTCCGCCTTGCCCTTGTTAGTGCGACTGTAATGCCCTGGATAGCCAAGACCGCTACACTGTGTACTTATAAAGGTGCAGGACTTGCTAATCAAGTCATTAATTTAAAAATGTGTCACTAAACATGCATGAGCTAGGGTTAAAAAGGTTTTGGTCTCAGAAGTTACACTTTATATAATTAAGCAATTTAATACATGGGATTCCAAAAAGAAACAGAGTTTAAAAGTTGGTCTACAGAATCTCCAAAAATACAGACAACCATCAGCCATACTAAGGCAAAATAGACATTTCTGGTTCTCACGTCCCTGCCTAAACCCCAATTGTGGTGGCTGAGCAGCTGGTCATGTACATCCAGCTCATAGAGCTCTCCAAGTCAGGGCTGATGAAGCTTGCCCTTGCCTTTACCTGCACCACGTAGCACCCGTGAGCCAAGGCCCAGCAAGAAAACATAATATGCAACACAACCAACAATAATAGACAATCAACACTTTAAGCATGAACAAACACTTAATACTCCACATTAATCACTCAGAACATATACATAACCAATGAAGCAACTAATCACAATTAACAATTAGGTCATGTAATAATTAGGGCTGACAACTTAGGTCGCACCCCCTGTTTACCCCACTGACTCCAGCCTGCTTAAACCGAGCTCAGTGCATAATAAGCTGTCCTCAGCTACCAGTGGCTATGCCGCGCCCTGTGCGCTAGTGTAACCCTTGGCACTCTTAGGCTGTTGGTTCACTGTTTACATGGCATAATACCATCCTTTCAAGCATACATATTAGGGAACCCTTAGTCCCATCACAAGTACACAACCGGGTGCAGTTTTCTTACCTTTAGTTTTTACGTTCACTGATTACGAGCGACGCTCCTCGAGCACGATCCGTTCCTGATCCCTAGCTTTAGCACCTAGTCACAACCAAGGTTTTGGATTCCATTAATATTCAAGTAAAGGTTTCCGGGTACAATACTAGCTTCCGGGACATCAAATTCCACCAAGCATAGTGGGGAAATAGATCCCGAGCACCCTAGGCTAGACTCCCGCGCCTAACATCCCCAAATGTTCAAGAATGCACCTAAGGGCTTCGGCCCTTGAAGCCTAGCCGCAGCCCACCTCTAAAACAGATCCCAATGCCCCCAGCAAGCAGACATGTGCCGCGGCTCTGCCCAAGGGCGCCGCGGCGCTCTCCCCTGGCCGAGCCTCCCTGGCTCTCTTGCTTCATAGGGCCGCAGCGCTCTAGAACAGAGCCGCGGCCCTCCCCTTCGTGCCCAGAAAAACCACCATTTCTAGCTTCCTAACCCCATCCAAAACCATTCCAAAGCATCCTAACTCAAAACCCACTAATCACAAAAATTTTATCTTGACTTTAACAACTTAATCCAAAAGAAATTCAGCCTAGAAACCTACTAAAACTCCATTTTGATTCTCTGAAACCTAGCAACTCAAAACACCAAAACCAGTCATGCAAAACTCAAATTTTAACCTCTGAATTACGAATTGAAGCTTACCTGTTTTGCTGAACCACCTCCTTGACAATCTCTGAGCTAAAACCCAAGCACTTATCTTCAATTTAGCCCTTAAAGATCAAAACCATGAACACCTTAATATTCAGCCAAAAACTTAGAATTCTAACACCCAAAAACACAATTCAACTCTCACATTAATCTTGATTGAGTGACCCTTAGTCTGAGCTAAGCTAAGCCTTCATGAATTCAGCTCAAACACAGAGTTTTCCCAGTTGATTCCCTTAGGTTTTCTGTAGTTTCTTGGGAGAGAAAAGAGAGGAGAAGATGAGAGAGAGTATGAGTCGGTTTGTGTTTTGTTCCCCTATTTTTTTTTCTTTAACTTAGTCTAATCTTGGCCAGTTAAGTCAATCCCGAGGCTCGGGGTACCGGAAACGTCCCCAAGGGCAAAACGGTAATTTTCCCCAATATTCCCACCTAAGCTTTCTATCCTCAAATATATCTCCATATATTTATTTCCATAAACTGATAGTCTAAATAACTACCTGATACCTAAAATACCCCTGACTTATCCAAAGTCAAATACTAAGCCCTGTTGTGACTTTTCCCGCTATCTAGCTTCCTAGGATCGCCTCAAGTCGCTCACTGCAAATCTACCCACATGATAATGTGGTTCTCATATATATAATATTTAACCACATTTATATTCATATAATCATACAAGCATGCCCATCATATAATCATGCATTAAATCATAAATTCACTCATAAGTCAATTATGCCCTCCCAGCACACTAATCAGGGCCCTTAAGCCATATTAGTGATTTTGGGTCGTTACAACGACCCTGCCCCCGAACCTCTCGTCCTACATTGTAGTGTCTCAGAATTTTACTAAGCTAGATAGTTGTTGTAGTAGCTTGTAGTATGTTAGTTTCCGTGGATTTTGGTTCAAGCAGGGACTTAGTTGGAAACTCATAGCATCAGTTATGGATTTTATAAGTTTAACCTATAGTTTAGAAATATTAATTATATCATAAGGTTTGATTAATATTGTTGGTCCTAGAAATATTGTTTATTATAACCTAAGGTTTAGATAGAATTATTAAGAACGTTACACTTGTCCCAAGCATGTTTATTTAAGGATTTAAGGATTTTAGATGAATAGTTTAATTAAAAGAAAGATCTAGAAGCTCTAGAACCTTCCAGCAGCTGTTAGGATCACATTTTTACTTAGTCAAAGTTGTTTAATCAATTCAAAATATGCTGAAAAAACGCAAATACGTGTTTGATATATCAATGTATGCCGATATATCGCCTACGGGAGATATAGAAAACATGTCGACTTCGCAAGAACGAAAGCACGAAGGCTCGGGGTAAAGGTCTAGGCGATATATCGCCAATGCTAGGTGATATAGCATCTCTAGGAGCAATTTTTTTGAAACTTAAGGATTTAAAATTTAAAAACAACCTTAACCACTTTGACTTGCTCTTGAGAGATTTTGACCGAGTTCTGGGCATCTGTCGAACTAAAATTCAAATCTTTTTCATTTTATATTCATTTATCTATTCATCTTAAAAGGGGTTGGTTTCACTATTTGAACTCTATAAATAGGATTTAGTACTCAACCATTTCACTCATCATTCAAGCTTTGTTCAGAGCCTCCAAGCTACTAAGATTACTATAGAGAAAAACACTTGGGTTTTGGGTTAAAATCTTTTCCAATCTAAGCTTTTCTAAACACTTGGGAAGTAACATAGAGTGTTATTTCAGTATCGAGGTGTAGATCAAAGTCATAGTTCATCCAAGGTATTCTTATCCTTATGTTCTGTTCTTCATGGTTCTTTAGTTTTCTTTTGTTTTCTTTCAGATCCTAACTCTTTGTTATGACTATTGGTTAGGTGTTTAAGTTTTTTGAAACTTAAGGTTTTTCAGTAAGTTTCTGTCTTGATGGTTTAGTACTCTTTTTCATCTCCTTTTCTTTAGGAAACCCATGGTTTTCACTGTTGATTTTATGAGTGTTCCAATCCCATTCTTCTCTCCATATCCCAGATTTTCGTAAGGAAAATAGGCTAGAGTATATGTGTTTATTTGTTTATGTTATGATATGTTTTATGCTATGATATGATATGTGATGTGATATATGTTTTGTAGTCACTTGGGCATATGACTTGCTTAGATGGCAAGCCTTAAGAATTTTTATCATTTTTGTGGTTTAGAGTTATGATTTACACTACCTCAATTAGTAGACAAAGGACCTAGATGGGTTATCATATACTATAGTTGTGATCTAACCTACCTCTATTAGTAGACTGAGGACCTTGATGGTTTTATCACATACCACGTTAATGAGTTAATGGCCATTAATATTGTAGTCCTATATGATATACGTTTTTATAGTCATATGTTTTATAATATATGCTTTATGATATAGTCTTATGTTTTATGATTTATGACATATATGTTTTTAGTAGATTTTCCTTGCTGGGCATTAGCCTCATTCCTTTCCTTTTAGACTGTGTAAGAAAATGAGCATGGAAGGCGGGAAGGTTTCGTGGCAGCTTGGCATATGTGTTAAGGATGAATGAATTGAATGGACTGCTAGAAGATCAAGGATGACGTTGTTTTTAAGTCTTTTTATTTATGTTTTTATGTATTTCCGCACTTATTTTGTAACAACTTTTTAAAGTTATGTTTTATGTAAACAATAATGGGTACACATCCTTTACTTTATAATTGGCACAATATTTTGGGTTTTTAAATAAAGTTATGTTATTCCTTATGTATGTGATTCAAAATAGTAGCTATGTCTAGTAATTTTTAATGATCTGAGGTCTTAGAATTATTCGGGGCATTACAGTTGGTATTAGAGCCACATTTCATATGCATGAAGTTCTCCTTGATACACACACACACAAGCTCCGGATCTAACCATCAATGTAAGTGTTTATGTTATGGTTATTTTGTTTATGTTATTAGCTAACGTTTTAGCCCTTATGTTTTCAGTTAAGAATGCATGGAGCCTTGACCTATCATGATATCTGAGCCATTAAGGCATTAAAAAGGATTAGAGAGTCAAGGAATACAGTAGGAGTGTTAGAAAGAATCACTCAAAGATTGATCTTATTCCACAAGGAGATAGTTCACCTTCAGACTACTAAGCAAATTATGATGAGTGCTACAGAACAATATGTCCTAGTAATTAGGCTTTTTAAAGACTTTTCTTTTGTAATTTCAACATTAGAAGAAATATAAGAGACTATAGATGATGATGATGATTTGCCGGTAGCCATGAGATATTATTTTATCATAGTTAGGTTCACCTCTAAATTGGAATTTCAATTCACTAATGAACAAAAGCATAGCATCTTCATGAATCTTCCTCGAGGTAGTTTTGAGGCTCAAGATAATGATGATTATGAAGAAATAGATGATGACATATTAGATGAAGGGTCAGATGTAGAAGATCCTAATTTTTAGATTTACCCTAGTTATATTAGTTTAGTTTATTTATTTCTTTATTTATTTATTTATTTTGCATTTATGATTGTACTTAGTGAAAACCTTTTTCCAAATGAATATTATCGTTATTTTTGAATGACATGTATGAGTTTGATTTTCTTGACTATCATAATAAATAATAAATTTAATAAATAATGACCAAGTTTGGTGAGGGTGGATGCAAATCAATGGACCGGGTTTTGTATTGAGAGTTTAGGGGGTCATAGTAGTGGGAACGATTTTACTGATCCCAGCCCTCCCTCAATATGGTTAACTTTGGAACAACGACGAGTTTCGAGCCTGAGAATTAATTCATATAGGATGATTAGAAACAGACTTAGAAAATCATAAAGAGGTTAATTTTCTAAGTATAGAAACGCACCCTAATTATAAAGAAGGCTTACATAATTCTTCATAAGAAATCATAACTAATATGTCTGAGTTATGTTTGTTTAGACTAAGTCTTTCCCTAGAGCCTATTAGGGTAAGTTCTAATATGTTATTCTCGAATGTTAGAACTTTGCTGAAGATGTCGCTCAGAAGGTCTGCACGCACAGCCGGTAATGCCTCCAGCACCGCTAATGAGACTAAGGAAGCCCCTCCAGTCCAAAGAAGGGGAACGCATACTACCAATGCTACTGCCAATAGAAGTGCACCGCCTCCGGTTGACAACACCGTTAAAATTGTTCGGCTACGGCAACAAGTGGAAGAATTGCTGCAGCAACAACGACAACAGACTCAGCCGCAGCCTCAGACTCAGCCCCAACCTCAGTTGCAACCGCAGCCTCAGCTAGCGGCTCAAGCACCCCAACAAGTAGGTCTGTATAGGGGATGTCCAATGGCAAACTATGCGCCTTACCCAACTCAGTAGATAGAGCCAATCTATAAGCAGTTTCGTAAGCAACATGCTCCAAACTTTGGAGGGACAACCGACCTCTTCGAGGCTGAAGAATGGCTCAGGAATGTAGAGTCGATACTGGAACACATGAACCTCGACAACGCGGATCGCATATCCTGTGTTTCGTCTCTTTTAAAGAAGGATGCTAGAATCTAGTGGGATTTAGTTCAGCAGACTCGCGACGTCACCACCATGTTATGGACTAGATTTGTGGAGCTCTTTCCCAAAAAGTATTACAACTCAGAGGTCATCGCTACGAGGGTAGAAGAGTTCACCAGTCTGAAGCAAGGCAACTTATCGATAGCACAGTATGCTCGACAGTTCGACCGACTAGCCAAGTTTGCACTAGAGTTGGTCCCAACCGAATTTTTGAGGGTCACCAACTTCGTTAGGGGACTTATATCCAAAATTGAGCTAGGAGTCAAGCTAGCAAACCCTGGAACCACTTCTTACACCGATGCTATAGAAACGGCTATAGAGGTGGAGAGGCTCCAGGAGAATGTTAGTAAGGAAGAGGTCAGCAAGCCTAAACCTAAGCAGCAGAATCAACCTCATAATGGTCAAAACCACAAAAACTACCATCAGCATAGCAACAATAATGGCCAGAAGAGAAGGCATCATGATTGTAAGTAGGCCGACAGTGACAAAAGAGCACAGACTAGCAATGAAAACAATAGGTCGGGTTATGTAGAATACCAGCAATGTTCCAAATACCAAAAGAAACATCCTAGGGAGTGTTGTGCAAACACCAAAGGATGTTACAATTGTGGCCAAGAAGGTCATCGGAAGAGAAAAGGGACAACAAGATGGTTCCAGCCAGAGTCTTTGCCTTGACCCAGGGAGAAGCTGAAGCTAGCAACAAAGTCGTCACAAGTCAGATTCCTATCCTCGATAATGTATGTTCAATATTATTTGATTTGGGAGTATCACACTCGTATATCTCGTTAGGAATGATAGAGAAATTAGACAAACCTTGTGAAAGATTTAGAACTAGGTTTGTGACAGAATTTCCTTGGGGTGAAGTCATCCTATCATCATGAATAGTACGAGGTTTACCAATCAAAATTGAGGACGTAGAACTAGAAGGAGACTTGGTAGAACTAGAAATCAAAGACTTGGTGTAATACTAGGCATAGTGGCTAGCATGGCATGGCGCAACCATCAATTGTAGATGTAAGCAAGTGATGTTCGAAAATCCTGACCGTCAGAAAATATGCTTTATGGGAAAGGTTTCAGGACTACGGACACCGCTTATCTCATCTCTCAAAGCTCAAAGGATGATAAAGAAAGGATGTCACGCATTCTTAGCCAGCGTTACAGATCTGGTACAGGAAACACCACTAAAGGTTGGAGACGTCCGCATTACAAAGGAATTTCCATAAATATTTCCTGACGACTTACCAGGGTTGTCGTCTACTCGGGAAATTGACTTCACAATCGAACTATTACCAGGAACCGAGTTGTAACGATCCAAAATAACTAATAAGGCTTAAGGGACTTGATTAGTGTGCCGGGAGGGAATAATTGGTTTATCTGTGATTTAAATGATTAAATGCATGATTATGTGATTGTAGTGCACCAAAAAAAAATTAGTTATTAAAATTTTGTAGTGATTAATTTTTATATAAATGTTTGCATATTTTATTTAGTTGTTTGTTTATCTAAATAAATTGTTAGAATTGTTTGATATAATATTTTTAATTTAAATTTGTTAATTGTTTGTTTGATTATTTATTTTAATATGTGAATAATTGTGTAACTTGTTTATTTTACTATTAGTGTTACATTTTAATAAGTGTGACAATTTATGTGATTAAAATGGGTTACTTTGCTTATTTTTGAGTGTGTGCCGAAATGTGTTTGTGTGAATGTGTTTTATTTTCTTTTATTTAATTTATTTATGTTTTTATTTTCATTATAGAAAAGGAAAGGATAGTATAAATCTAGACCCAATGTGAGTCTTGAACATTTTTCCTTTTATTATGAAAAGACAAGAAATATAAGTTTTCATCTTGTAGGAAAAGATGACAAGGTTTATTTTGATTTGGTTCACATTAGGATAAGGGTTTAGGTGAGGTGTAAGGAGAGGAAATGATGGGATTTAGCTTAATTTAAGGGATAGGAATTTGGCCTTACACACTTGAGTCCTTTTCTTAAGGTTAGGTCACTAGAGGCTATAAATAGGAGGGTATGGAAGCATTGGGATTCTTTTGCTTGTGGCTGCCAAGATTAGAAAGAGAAGGAGAGAGAGAGAGAGAGAGAGGCGTGGAAGGAGAGGTCTTAGGTATGGTTTTTCTTATGATTCCTTGTTGTTTTAAGATTTAGGTTTGTCATCCTCATTTTCTTAAGTCTTTTTCTATGTTCTTCTTCATTATGGGTTTCAAAAACCCTAGGGTATTCAAGGGTGATTATCACTTGGGTGTTGATCAAGTTGTGTTCTTGATTTTACAATCAAGAGAGGTATTGAATCTCTACCCCTAATGCTATGGTGTTCTCTTGAGTTCTTGGATTTGTGGATATTTTCAATATATTGATGCATGGGAGATTGATCTAGGCATGGGTAAAGGTTTACGGTGTTAGTTTGATTTTTATTGTTGTATGTTCATAATATGTGTAATGGGATGATTATTGAAATATGGTGTTGATGATATTTTATGATTTTATGTATGTATGTATGTTTCGGCCTATGGGGTTTGGGCATATTGGGTTGTTTGATTTTCTTGTGTTTCATACATGTTAGAAATATGCTAGGTTTCATGTGTTTATAGATGAGGATGTTGTGTAAATTCTTGTTGGGTATCCTAGGTGTTTCGGCCTAGGGGTGATGTTCATGCATGATTGTTTTTCTTGTATGTTTTAAAATCAATTGTGAATCTAGAAACATGATAGGGTGTATATGAGATTATGTATCAATAAATTACGGTATGCATGAAAAATAATAGGAACATGTTAGGTTTAATATAAAGGCATATATGAAGATTGGTGTTTATGTTATTCATGCATGATGTATTATTATTTTCTTGGGTTGCATGTATGAACTCAATGGAGATAGAATAAGGTTTGGGAAGGTTGTAATTGAATATGTGTTGGTTATTTTCTTGAATTATTTGTATAATAAGAGCTTGTTAAGATTTGTGATTAATTGTGATAATTAGACATGTGTAATTTTTTATGAATTTTTTAGAGGCATGAGATAAAAGATAAAATTCATGATGATTTATGTTTGTTGATTTTGTGTTTAAATGGTAAAAAGATTGATGAAATAATGATGTGCATGCATAAGGAATGTCTCTAATGATATGTGGTATTTGTGGCAATAAAATTGTGTTTTAATTCACACTTAAAATGATGTTTTTGCTCAAATAATTACCCACGGATTTTTTTTTATATTTTGATGAAAATATGAGTTTTTAAAAAAAAAATTATGATTTTAATGATAAATATGATTGCTGAAATTTTTGTAAAAGAAAATGTGTAGTGTATTTTAATAAAAGGAATTTGATTAGTACTTGAAATAAATTAAAACCCTAAACTATGGTAATATTAAAATGGTATTTTTAATATAGTATGAGTGTTTATTTTAATAGTTACAAATTTTTTTATTTTGATTATGAAAAATATTGAACTTAATTTATTTGTGATTTTTAAAGAATTTAAATGGTGGCTGAAAGTTTAGTTTAATAAGTTTAAAATAATCATTTAATTGTCACATATGAATTTATGTTATATAGAATTAAGTCTTAAAATAATTCAAGAAAAAATATATTTTTCCTAAACTTAAAATATATATTTTTCTCACATCAACTATGTAACACAATTAATTAAATTAAATTAATATTTTCTAAGGAAACATGATAATCATAGGTATTTTATTAAATTTCAAACCTTTGATATTTCTTTGTAATTTGAATATAATAAATGGATTTATCACATATCTATATTTTAAATAGTTAAATAAAATTATTTTTCTAAAATAAAACTAATATCTTGAGAGATTTAATCAACCTAGTAATTTTTAAGAAGATAATAATGAATAGTAAACAAAGCATGTTACCAGTCTATTATTATTTTTTTAAACAATAGAAGTAAGACACATAGAATTATCGTTTTAAACGCTACAATTACACAACATTCCCACGTATGTATGTTACATAAAAATTCACTTTTACGTCCAAGATTATGTCTATTATGCAGCCATATAGTTTTTATAGAAGGATCGTGCATGCAATATAGGTAGAATGAGCATTATTCTTTTTATGACCATATGTATAACTAAGCATATTTGTATGTTGTGTGTAACTCTCACCATGTGTGCATGGCCCATGCACACATGAGTTATATGAAAGGGAAAAATAGTAATTATGTGAAGCTAAGGAATGTCGTTTTGATTATGGTATAGGCTCGTTGAGAAGTTGTGGTTTTACTTAGCTTGGACCTGAGGTACGGAAGTTAGATAGAATTTATGATTATTATTCTATGAATGGTAAGACTGTTGTGTGAATGAAAATGTAATGAATTAGGAATGCTATAATGTGATGATATGTTGGCTTGTATAAATAATGTATGATATGAATGGATGATAGCGTGATGAACGCGACACATCAAAATGGGTTGCTAAGGATATGAAGACGTAACCCGAGTTACTAGTAATAAGAAGACATAACTCCAAGGGCGGACACGCCGAGGTTATTCAAGGACCAGAGACTCCTGTTTACCTCAAAGGGTGGCATGGACAAGTTAGCGGGCAATGTTCACAAGGAATTGTTTATGACTATGTTATGATGTTTTGTGATGTTTATGATTATGTTATAACGTTTTGTTATGTTATGATGTTTATGATATGATGATGGTGTTATGTTGACGTGAATATGTTTATGTTTATGATATTGATGCCAATTTTATGATGATGCTATGATGTATAAAGATGAATGATAGTGTTTGTAATTTGTTGTATCTTACTTGCTCGTTGTTTGTACTTCCTTACTGGGCTTTTAGCTCACCCCCTTACTTTCCCTTCCAGGTAGCAAATAGGTTTCTCTGTGGCACGCGTGGTGATGTGGGGAGTTCTGTCATCATGGTGTGTATGGCAAGGGGCATCCTATGGACGAGAAATGATCAACTTTAAACGCCATTTTTAATAATGTTATGTTGAATGGGATTTTCTTAAAATTGTCAGTGGGAGTTAAACTTTGTTTGTTTTAGAACTTTGCATAAAACTGATATATTTTTTTTAAACTTGTCAGTGGGAGTTAAACCGATATGTTTTAAGCGAGTCCCCACTGGAACCTTTATGATAAGTGGCTTTCAATTATAAACCATTGAAAATGTGAATGTTTTATTAAGTACTAGTTAAGGGCGTTTTACAAATGGTATCAGAGACGGTCGTCCATATTTCTATGGACCCCCCATACACGCTAAAGACGGGAAAATCTCACCTCACCGCGTCATAAGTATTTGTTTATGTGCTATTACTTGTTTCTGTTTTACTTAATTTTATAGTTTCATAACTGCAGTAGTAAGATGCCTCCTGTATTGAAAATTACTAAGAAACAATTGCTTAAGGAGATCCGCGCGATTCCTAAAGTCTAGCTTGACGAGGACCCCTACGATTGGCGCATAGCAGTCTTGAAAACGACAAAGGAGGTCTGTGATTGCATCCAAGGGATGATGAATAAAAGGGGGAGCCTTACTATGGCCCATTGAACAACATTGGGACATGAGGGAAGCATTGTCGATATACTCGAAGGCCTTTCTTTTGTGGGATCAATCATGGAACCTTGTTGAACAACAAGACCTAGAGTTTAGCACCATGGATTACGCAATTCGTGAATTTCTGGGTTACTATGAGTTTAGTCGTCTAGATTTGGTGCTATTAAAGACGGATGGCGGGGAACTGGAGGAGAATTGGCAGTTGAAGAAGTAATTCAAGCCATACTGCAAGGAAGGAGATTATGGAAAGCACTCCCAGTAATTTCCACATCCCAGATAATGTTTTTTATTATAGTTCAGGGGACGAGTCCACCGTTGAGGACTAGAGTCCAGTTCATAATCGTCACATGGGGTGCTAATAAATAAGATGGAATCATGATAATTTTCTAAGACCTTAAGGGATATATGTTTTGATTAATTAAACACTTTTGGGATTGTTTAATTTTGGAATAATTTAAACATTTTGAATGCTATGGATATTTTGTTTAAAACTGTAAATGATGTGGTTTGAATATATGATTTTGCAGTATCTATCAAACCAATATGCAGTGTTCCTTCCTTATGATTTTCCTTTGATTGCCTTAGAGCTTCATCATGTCGATTAGAGGAAAAGGTGGAAAGGGAAGAGGCAGAGGAAAAGGTGCCTCCACAAGGTCTGAAACCACAGCCACCCCTGACATTGAAATGCCATTTGTTCAACCTACAGCTCCACCAACTGTGGACCTGGCCGTAGAGGTAGCAAGGTTAAGAGAACAGTTGAGACTGAGAGATGAGGAATTAGCACAAGCTAGAGAAGCATCGCAAAGATCCCAAACACACAAAATACCTCAAGTACCAGTGGCGCAACCTCAGCCGCCAATACCACCACCTGCACCACTAACAGTAACCTATTGGTTTGAACCAGTATATGAACGCTTCAAGAAACAGGCCCCACCAACTTTTGAGGGGAAAGCTGATCCAATGGTGGCAGAAGATTGGTTAAGGTTGGTTGAGGCTATTTTTGATCATATGGAGTTAGATGACCGCCAAAGGGTTTCCTGCGCAGTTTATTTACTTAAGTTGGATGCACGAATTTGGTGGGACGTGACTAAACAGACTCGTGATCCGAATACCATGACTTGGGCGGAGTTTGTCCAGGCATTCAGTAAGAAGTATTATAGTCCAGCTATGCTAGCAACTAAGGCTGAAGAATTTATAACTCTGGTACAAGGGAATCTTTCGGTCACTGACTATGCACAGAAGTTCGATCGAGTGGCCAAATTGGCCCCTGAAGTGGTGCCAACTGATGCATTGCGAGTCTAGAGGTTTGTAAAGGGACTCAAATCGATGATTGCAAGGGACATTAGGATGACCAGTGCTGAAGTGGTCAGTTAATCAGAGGTACTAGATAGAGCTCT
The DNA here is from genome assembly GCF_963169125.1 of Humulus lupulus. NCBI lineage: Eukaryota > Viridiplantae > Streptophyta > Magnoliopsida > Rosales > Cannabaceae > Humulus > Humulus lupulus. Next base: position 154,505,540 of record NC_084799.1, read on the forward strand.
TGAAGCTGAATATTTGGAAGAACGGATATGGAAGGATAATGCCGCTAGAAGAGAGAACAACCGCAACAAGAGCTTCCACGAGAGCAACAAGAGAAAGGCTAATGAAGGGAAGAATAGTGGGGTTGATAAAAGACCCAAACCTCCGGCCAAAAATAGCAACCGCAATAATCGCTTCAATGACCGGAACCGCGGGAACTAGCAAGGCAACCGAGTAGAGCACCCTATCTGTCCTAAATGCTTGAAAAAACACCCAGGAGAGTGCCAGGCCGGTACCAACAAATGCTTCAAGTGAGGCCAGGTAGGACACTTGAGAAAGAATTGCCCACAATGGAAGGCGGGACAGAAGAACAATAACAACCTAGTGCCAGCAAGGGTTGTCGCTTTAGCTTAGAATGAAGCGGCCAACAACAACATCGTAGTTACAGGTCAGCTCCCTATATCTGGTACAATGTGTAGAGTCTGAATTGATTCCAGAGCGACTCATTCTTATGTTTCCATGAATGTGATTGATAGACTGAATATGCCTTATAAGATGTTTGAACATAACTTTAGTACATTGTTGCCATCGAGAGATACGATGTTGTCAAATAAGTAGTTACCGTCAACACCTATAACGGTAGAGGGCAAGGTGTGCCCAGCAGACCTTATAGAACTAAGTATACCAGATTATGATGTCATACTCGGCATGGATTAGTTATCCAAACATGGGGCTATGATAGACTGTCGAAAGAAGACTGTAGAGTTTAGGCCAAGGGAAGAAGAGGTCTTTTCCTTTAGAGGCGAAGTAGCGGGTTTCCGGACACCCATAATATCTGCACTAGAAGCATGGAATATGATGCAACAGGGATGTTCGGCATTCTTGGCCAGTGTGGTGGATAAGTCCAAGGAGTCAGAACTAAAGCCAGAAAATGTACGTATTATTTGCAAATTCCCGGAGGTGTCTTCCCAAAGAATTACTAGGATTACCCCCGGACAGAGAAATCAAGCTTGCACCAGAAACTGCACTGATCTCTAAAGCACCCTATCGAATGGCGCTGGCAGAGTTAAAGGAACTTAAAAACCAGCTACAGGAGTTTTTGGACAAAGGATTCATAAGACCTAACCATTCGCCATGGGAAGCACCAGTCATATTTGTGAAAAAGAAGGATGGGAGTATGAGGATGTGCATTGATTATCGAGAACTCAATAAGGTCACCATTAAGAATAAATATCCTTTGCCTAGGATAGATGACCTTTTTGATCAACTGCAAGTGGCATCAGTATTCTCGACGATTGATCTGTGATCCAGGTACCATCAGTTGAAAGTGAAGGAGGGGGACATTCCGAAAATGGCTTTCAAAACTCGCTACGGGCACTAGGAATTCTTAGTAATGTATTTTGGACTCACCAATGCCCCAGTAGCATATATGGACATGATGAACAGGGTATTGAAGGATTTCTTGGACAAGTTTGTAGTAGTTTTCATAGATGATATCCTCATTTACTCGAAGACCAAGGAGGAGCACGAGGAGCATTTGAGGCTGACTCTGAACAGATTGCGCGAACATCAGTTGTATGGAAATTTCTCTAAATGTGGGTTTTGGCTAGAACAGGAGAATGGGACAACAGTAGACCCATCGAAGATTGAGGCCATTAGAGATTGGCCCCAGCCAAAGAATGCCTCAGAAGTTCGAAGCTTCTTAGGATTGGCTGGTTACTATAGGAAGTTTGTCGAGGGTTTCTCGAAGATCGCCACCCCATTGACCAACTTAACCCGCAAACATCAGAAGTTTGCATGGACTGAAAAATGTGAAGAAAGCTTCCAGACCATGAAGGATAAGTTGATTTTCTGTGCTTGTCCTTTGTCTTCCCACAGAGGGCGGGAAATTTGTGGTGTATTGTGATGCATTAAAGAATGGCTTGGGATGTGTGTTGATGCAAGATGGGAAAGTAGTAGCTTATGCTTCCAGACAACTCAAGGATTATGAGCAACGTTATCCCACCCATGACCTTGAATTGGCAGCAGTAGTGTTCGCACTAGAGATATGGAGACATCACCTATACGGAGACAAGTATGAGATAAACACCGACCACAAAATTCTGAAATACTTTTTCATGCAAAAAGGAATTGAATATGAGGCAGCGAAGGTGGTTGGAATTAGTAAAGGACTATGACTGTGAGATTCTATACCACCCAGGAAAGGCCAATGTGGTTGCAGATGCTTTAAGCAGGTGGGGACATGGGGGTGTCTCAGCACTACATGCAAAAAAGATGCCTCTTCAGAAAGAGATCATAATGCCGGCATCAAAATTGTGACGGGAAGTTTGGCGAATCTCACATTGCAATCCTCCCTATTAGAAAAAATTTGAGAAGGACAGAAATTGGATGAAGCCTTAGTGAAACAAGAGGCTTTGGTACAAGAAGGTGGCAGCAGCGATTTCACAATGTCTAATGGTGGATTGCTAAGATACAAGGATAGGATTTATGTGCCTGACAATGCTGAAATTAAGGAAAGTATTATGAAAGAAGCGCACACAACGCCTTATTCCTTCCACCCAGAGTCAACGAAAATGTACCAAGACCTTAAGGAATTATATTGGTAGCATGGAATGAAGAGGGACATTGCTGAGTTTGTTTCTAGATGTTTGACATGCCAGCAAGTCAAAGCGGAACATCAGAGGCCAGCAGGGTTGCTACAACTGCTCTACATTCCTGAATGGAAATGGGAGGATATAACAATGGATTTTGTGGTAGGGTTTCCTAGAACCACCAAGCAGCACGACTCAGTGTGGGTGATAGTAAATAGACTCACTAAGTCTGCCCATTTTCTTCCAGTCAAGACCACATACTTGGTGGATCAATATGCTAATTTGTATGTTAGTGAAATAGTGAGACTTCATGGGGTGCCAAAGTCGATAATTATTTATCGTGGGTTAGTTTTCACATCGAACTTTTGGAAAGGGCTACAAAGAGCAATGGGATCAAGACTAAAGTTTAGCACCGCTTTTCATCCTCAGACCGATGGCCAGTCTGAGAGGACTATACAGATTTTAGAAGACATGTTGAGGTGCTTTTCTTTGGACTTTTTAGATTGTTGGAACCGATATTTACCCTAATGCAGTTCTCTTATAATAACAGCTACCAATCCACTATAGGGATGACTCCCTATGGGATGCTTTACGGGCGTAAGTGTAGATCTCCTCTGCACTGGGATGAAGTTGGGGAGAAATAGATTTTAGGCCCTGAAGCAGTTAGGGAAGCCAGTGAGGCGATTGAGAAGATTCTCCAAAGGATGCTTAGCACGCAGAGTAGGTAAAAGAGCTACGCTGACCTCAAGAGAAGGGACATCGAGTTTTCAGTTGGCGAGTTTGTTTTCTTGAAAGTATCATCGATGAATGGTGTGATGCATTTTGGAAAGAAAGGGAAGTTAAGCCCTAGATATATAGGTCCATTTGAGATTTTGGACAGAGTAGGGTAGGTTGCGTACAATTTGGCACTGCCCCCAGTATTAGCTGAAACGCATAACGTCTTTCACATCTCGATGTTGCGTAAGTATGTGTCAGACCCCTCTCATGTTTTGAGTTACGAGCCGTTACAGCTGAAGCAGGACGTGAGTTATGATGAACAGCCTGAGTGCATTATTGAAAAGGGAATCAAGGAATTCAGATCCAAAAGGATTCCACTAGTTAAGGTCCTGTGGAAGAATAGTACGGAACGAGAAGCAACATGGGAGTTGGAGGAAGACATGAAGGAAAGATACCCTGAATTATTTGGTAAGAAAGAATTTCAGGACGAAATTCCTTTTAAGGAGGGTATATTGTAGAGCACCAAATTTTTTTTTTTTAGGTATTAAAATTTTGTGTTTTATTTTATTAAGTGTTAAGTGTAGTGATTAATTTTTATATAAATGTTTGCATATTTTGTTTAATTGTTTGGTTGTTATATTTAGTTGTTTGTTAATCTAAATAAATTGTTAGAATTGTTTGATATAATATTTTGAATTTAAATTTGTTAATTGTTTGTTTGATTATTTATTTTAATGTGTGAATAATTGTGTAACTTGTTTATTTTACTATTAGTGTTACATTTTAATAAATGTGACAACTTATGTGATTAAAATGGGTTACTTTGCTTATTTTTGAGTGTGTGCTGAAATGTGTATGTGTGTGTGAATGTGTTTTATTTTCATTTATTTAATTTATTTATGTTTTTATTTTCATTATAGAAAAGGAAAGGATAGTATGAATCTAGACCTAATGTAAGCCTTGAACATTTTTCCTTTTATTATGAAAAGAAAAGAAAATAGAAAAGAAAAGATATATAAGTTGTCATCTTGTAAGAAAAGATGACAAGGTTTATTTTGATTTTGTTCACATTAGGATCAGGATTTCGGTGAGGTGTAAGGAGAGGAAATGATGGGATTTAGCTTAATTTATGGGATAGGAATTTGGCTTTTCTCACTTGAGTCCTTTTCTTAAGGTTAGGTCACTAGAGGCTATAAATAGGAGGGTATGGAAGCCTTGGGATTCTTTTGCTTGTGGCTGCCGAAATTACAAAGAGAAGGAGAGAGAGAGAGAGAGAGGCGTGAAAGAGAGAGAAGGAGGAGAAGAAAGGAAGAAGAAGGAGGAGGTCTTAGGTATGGTTTTTCTTATTATTCCTTGTTGTTTTAAGATTTAGGTTTATCTTCCTCATTATCTTAAGTCTTTTTCTATGTTCTTCTTCTTCATGGGTTTCAAAAACCCAAGGGTATTCAAGGGTGATTATCACTTGGGTGTTGATCAAGTTGTGTTCTTGATTTTACAATTAGGAGAGGTATTGAATCTCTACCCCTAATGCGTTCTCTTGAGTTCTTGGATTTGTGGATATTTTTAATATATTGATGCATGGGAGATTGATCTAGGCATGGGTAGGGGTTTATGGTGTTGGTTTGATTTTTATTGTTGTATGTTCATAATATGTGTAATGGGATGATTATTGAAATATGGTGTTGATGATATTTTATGATTTTATGTATGTATGTATGTTTCGGCCTATGGGGTTTGGGCATATTGGGTTGTTTGATTTTCTTGTGTGCTCATACATGTTAGAAATATGCTAGGTTTCATGTGTTTATAGATGAGGATGTTGTGTAAATTCTTGTTGGGTATCCTAGGTGTTTCGGCCTAGGGGTGATGTTCAAGCATGATTGTTTTTCTTGTATATTTTAAAATCAATTGTGAATCTAGAAACATGATAGGGTGTATATGAGATTATGTTTCAATAAATTACGGTATGCATGAAAAATAATAGGAACATGTTAGGTTTAATATAAAGGCATATATGAAGATTGGTGTTTATGTTATTCATGCATGGTGTATTATTATTTGTTGGGTTGCATGTATGAACTCAATGGAGATAGAATAAGGTTTTGGAAGGTTCTAATTGAATATGTGTTGGTTATTTTCTTGAATTATTTGTATAATAAGAGCATGTTAAGATTTGTGATTAATTCTGATAATTAGACATTTGTGATTTTGTATGAATTTTTTAGAGGCATGAGATAAAAGATAAAATTCATGATGATTTATGCTTGCTGATTTTGTCTTTAAATGGTAAAAAGATTGATGAAATAATGATGTGCATGCATAAGGAATGTCTCTAATGATATGTGGTATTTGTGGGAATAAAATGGTGTTTTAATTCATACTTAAAATGATGTTTTTGCACAAATAATTACCCACAGATTTTTTTTATATATATTTTGATGAAAATATGAGTTTTGAAAAAAAAAATAGTGATTTTAATGATAAATATGATTGCTGGAATTTTTGTAAAAAAAAATGTGTAGTGTGTTTTAATAAGAGGAAGTTGATTGGTACTTGAAATAAATTAAAATCCAAAACTATGGTAATATTAAAATGGTATTTTTAATATAGTATGGGTGTTTATTTTAATAGTTATGATTTTTATTTATTTTGATTATGAAAAATATTGAACTTAATTTATTTGTGATTTTTAAATAATTTAAATGGTGGCTGAAAGTTTAGTATAATAAGTTTAACATAATCATTTAATTGTCACATATGAATTTATGTTATATAGAATTAAGTCTTAAAATAATTCAAGAAAAAATATATTTTCCCTACACTTAAAATATATATTTTTCTCACATTAACTATGTAACACAATTAATTAAATTAAATTAATATTTTCTAAGGAAACATGATAATCATAGGTATTTTAAATAAATTTCAAACCTTTGATATTTCTTTGTAATTTGAATATAATAAATGGATTTATCACATATATATATTTTTTAAATAGTTAAATAAAATTATTTTTATGAAATAAAAATAATGTCTCAAGAGATTTAATCAAACTAGTCATTTTTAAGAAGATAATGAATAGTAAACAAAGCATGTAACCAGTCTATTATTTTTTTTTAAAACGATAGAAGTAATTTACATAGAATTATCGTTTTAAATGCCACAATTACGCAACATTCCCACGTATGCATGTTACATGCAAATTCACTTTTACGTCCAAAATTATGTCTATTATGCAACCATGTAGTTTTTATAGAAGGATCATGCATGCAATATAGGTAGAATGAGCATTATTCTTTTTATGACTTTATGTGTAACTAAGAATATTTGTATGTTGTGTGTAACTCTCACCATGTGTGCATGGCCCATGCACACATGAGTTATATGAAAGGGAAAAATAGTAATTATGTGAAGCTAAGGAATGTCGTTTTGATTATGGCAGAGGCTCGTTGAGGAGTTGTGGTTTTACTTAGCTTGGACCTGAGATACGGAAGTTAGATATAATTTATGATTATTATTCTATCAATGGTAAGACTGTTGTGTGAATGAAAATGTTATGAATTATGAATGCTATAATGTGATGATATGTTGGCTTGTATGAATATTGCATGATATGAATGGATGTTAGCGTGATGAACGCGACACATCAAAGTGGGTTGCTAAGGATATGAAGACGTAACCCGAGTTACTAAGGATAAGAGACTCATGTTTACCTCAAAGTGTGGCATGGAGAAGTTAGCGTGCCATGTTCATAAGGAATTGTTTATGACTATGTTATGATGTTTTGTGATGTTTATGATTATGTTATAACGTTTTGTTATGTGACGATGATGTTATGATGTTTATGATATGATGATTGTAACGCCCTGGATATCCAAGACTGTTACACTGTGTGTTTATAAAAGTGCTAGACTTGCTAATCAAGTCATTTAATTAAGAATGTGTTTCTGAAACTACAATGGAATTAGGGTTAAAATGTTTTGGTCTCAAAAGTCACATTTCTTATAAAGAAACATTTCCTGTTTACACGGGATCCCAAAAATATTAAGATTAAAATCATTTACAAAAGATTCAAGAATTAAATACAGTATTAGCCATATTAAGGCAAAACAGACAATTAGGCAATCTCTGTCCCGATCCACTCCTCGGCCATGGCGACCGAACAGCTGGCTATGTACATTCAGCCCTGCAGCTCTCCATCTCAGGACTGGTCTAACTTGCCTTTGCCTTTACCTGCACCATGTAGCACCCGTGAGCCAAGGCCCAGCAAGAAAACACAATAACAGAGCATAAGCAATCAACAGACAATTCAATATCACATATTCCATAAACATGTTCTCAACCATTTAAACATTCAGAATAACCAAGTATCCAGCATACCAAACCTATCAACTCATATCATACATCAATTCACAAATGATAACTAGGGTTAGCGCCCTCAAGCCACACCCTCCGTTATCCCACTGACTCCGGCCCGCTTAAACTGAGCTCAGTGAATATTAAGCTGTCCTCGGCTACCGGTGGCCAAGCCGCGCCCTGTGCGCAAATACTGTGTACGGCACCCTTAGGCCGCTATCACATGTCCCATGGCATAATACCATCATTGACATTATATAGATATCGGGAGCTCTTAGTCCCATCACAAACATATAACCGGGTGCAGTTTTCTTACCTTTAAATTCGCTTGCTTTGTTCACTATGATCCTCAAGCACGATCCTTCCCGAGCCATAGCGCGAACCTAATCACAATCATAGGCCAAAGTCATCACCAACCCTCAAGTCCATAACCTAGCCTCGGGACCAATCCCGAACCCTCGAGAAGTCCTAATTCCACCAAACAGGGTGGTGGAATCAAACCTCGAACCCTTGGTCAAAAACCCTTGTAAATAACCCTAAAATCCCTTTCTGAAGACAGGGTAGCGCTACAACGCTCATTGGAGGACGCTACAACGCTACGAACAGAACCAAAATGCCCTCAACAAGCTTGGCCTAGCGCTACAGCGCCCAAAGGCTAGCGCTGTAGCGCTAGTCACAGACTGCCAACACCACATTTTTCCCTTCCTGCGATTTCCCCGAGCCAAACTTAACCAAAACTTCTCCAAACCTTCACCAAACTCAAAATCAAACTCACTAACATGTCTAACTCATCCCAAGCATCATAACCACATAAAATCTAACCACATGCACCTCTAATCCCAAAATTCACCATAGTGACTCCTAGACTTCAGAATTCAACAAAACACAATCAAAACTTCAAAGTTTAAACTTCAGAATTTATACCTTTGATGGAAATTCAATTTCAAGTTAACCTCTTGACCTCCTTAGCTTGTTCTTCCCTAATTCCTTGGCTTGAATTCCCCTAAAGTTCCCATCAACTCAGCTTAGACACCATAGTTTAAACTAACCTAACCAGAAATTGAAAACTCTAAAGGCTTACCTCAAATATTGATGTGTTCTTGCTAATCCCTTGCCAACCTTTCAAGTTAGCTCAATACTCTTGTTGCTCGGCCTAACCTAGCTCCCTTCTGAGTTTTTCTCCAAGAAAAATTGAAGAGAAAGGGTGAGAGAATCACCAACCGACCCTAAGAAAACTGCCCTGTTTTCCTTCCTTTTCTTTTTCTTTCTTTTCCTTCTTTTCTTTCTTTCCTCAGCCTTCTACCTTTTTCTACAATTCCCACTAAGTATAAAGCCTCAGCATACTTATCTCTTGCAAGCCAAATGACCATAATGCCCTCCCTTTTAATTCTAAACCTTTAAGTGCATCTAGGGCGTTTTGGTCATTTCACCCCAATTCCCGCTAATTCCTCGAATGTCTCTAATATTTTCTGCATTTTCCCGATACCTAACTAATCTCCAATTATATTCCTCAATACCAAATAATTTCCAATATATTACCTACATTCCCAGAAATACCCCTTGGCTCGCCCCGAGCCGGGTATAAATCCCCACCGTGACTTTTCCGCTAACTCGCTCACAAGGATCGTCTTGAATCACCGGTTATAAATATATCCACATAATAATGTGGTCTTATCAATTTATCATAGTTATTAACATGTATGCCCTCGACGGGCCAAAGTTACGAAAATTCCCTTTCTATCCTAATCAGGGCCTACATGCATACTAATACACCTAGTCATGCATCATAAATATACAAATAACCATATAAACATGCTTTTCACATAATCATGCATTTTACTCATTTAAATCACACATAATTCCCATTATGCCCTCCAGGCACACTAATCAAGGCCCTTAGCCTTATTAGCGAATTTGGGTCGTTACAACTATCCCCTCCTAATGAGAATTTTGTCCTCGAAATTTACCTGAATAACTCGGGATATTGATCCTGCATCACTATCTCAAGCTCCCAGGTCACCTCCTCAACCTTACTATTCCTCCACAACAATTTAACAAGAGGAATTGTCTTATTCCGTAGTACTTTGTCTTTTCAATCCAAGATCTGAACCGGTTGCTCTTCATAAGTCAAATCTGTCTGTAACTCCAGATCTTCATACTTCAACACATGAGTCACATCTGAGACATACCTCCAAAGCATAGAAACATGGAAGACGTCATGGACTCCTGAAAATGATGGCGGTAAGGCTAATCTGTACGCCACCTGACTAATCCTTTCCAGGATTTCAAATGGTCCAATGAATCTAGGGCTTAACTTGCCCTTCCATCCAAACCTCCTCACTCCCCGCAATGGTGAAACTCAGAGAAAGACGCGGTCCCCAACCTGAAACTCCACGTTCCTACGCTTGGGATCAGCGTAGCTCTTCTATCTGCTATGAGAGGCGAGCATCCTAGCTCGGATCTTTTCTATAGCTTCATTTGTCTTCTGAACCATATCTGGTCCCAAATACTTCCTCTCACCCATCTCATCCCAATGAATGGGTGATCTACACTTCCTCCCATACAACATCTCATAGGGAGCCACTCCAATAGTTGACTGATAACTATTGTTATATGAAAATTCAATCAATGGAATATACTTACTCCATGATCCCTCAAAGTCAATCACACACGCTCTAAGCATATCCTCCAATACCTGGATCGTCCTCTCAGACTGTCCATCAGTCTGAGGATGAAAGGCCGTAATGAACTTCAACTGAGTCCCCAAAGCCTTCTGTAAACCACCCCAAAACATGGAAGTGAAGATATGTAATGACCCAACTACTATAGACTTTGGACCATTAACGAAAACTATCCATAGACACTAATCCTTAATAAAACTTATGTTGAGGCTCAAAATCTCACCAAGGGAAAATATGAGATCAACGCCATGAAGCCCCCATTTACACGACATAGAAGCCATGGCCTTGCTCGGCCAGTCAGGCACGGACACTATTGGCCTCGCTCGGCCACGCCCCGTGTGCACCAGGTGGCCTCGCTCGGCCACGCCCCGTGTGCACCAGGTGGCCTCGCCCGGCCATGCCTGCGCGACCTGGCGGCCTCGCTCGGCCACGCCCGCGCGCACCTGGCGGCCTCGCTCGGCCACGCCTGCGCGCACCTGGCGGCCTCACTCGGCCACGCCAGCGCGGACCAAGTGGCCTCGCCATCTAGGCCCCGTGGTTGCCTCGCCCGTACCCACGGAGTGGCCTCGCCATCTAGGCCCTATGGTGGCCTCGCCCACGCCCACGGAATGGCCTTGCCATCTAGGCCCCGTGGTGGCCTCGCCATCTAGGCCCCATGGTGGCCTCGCCCATGGCCTCATGGGGGTCATATCCGTAGCACACTCGGCCTCTTGAATAGCCAATAGAGCCGCGCCATCAATAAGCCTTCCAAGGGGGCCTCGCGAAGGAATGAGAGCTACGTCACCTAGTGGCCACGTGAGTAGAGCCATGCACCGAAGGTCCCATTCCTTTCACCTTGAGACCCCTATGCTTAGAGGCTCCAGTACGAGTCGAATGGGACATACTTGTACGACCTAGTACTGACTACGGACACCAGTACCAGTGGGACTGCTGGGATAAGAGTTATGGCCCGTACGTCTATGGCCAAAGGTCAGAGTCGACACCACTATCACTTGCGCCACTATGCCTGCCACCACTCATCAGACATGGGTACAGACAAGTAGTGGAGACATCCTCCTGACATCTGCTCCTGTACTAGATGTACGACCACAACCTTTGAAGCCACTCCCCTGACATAGTACTTATGTACCACTTGGTCTCCTAGACCACTAGGTACCTAAGGCCATTAGAGCCTACTATAAAATGAACTCTAACACCACCTGAGGGGGGGTTGGAAATTTTACTATAGCAAAGGCTTGAGTGTGAATGAAAGACTGAATTCCCCATTATTGTTCTATCATTGTTTTTGAGTGATTGTTTAAGTTTCTACAGCTTTTCTATTAGTGATCTTGACTTGATAATTTTTCCAACTCAATTTAGTTGACGAGTTCTCACTGTCAATAGTTTGGCGCCGTCTATGGGAACGTTAGTTTCAAGCTACTGTTCCACCATTCTTTCCAGAAAGAAGAAAATGCCAAGACATTCAAAGCGACTGAGGGAGCCATGAGAGGTAGAGGTTCACCTGAACGGAGTCCAGCTGAAGGCCTCCATGAAGGGCGCTCCTCCACCCAGAGATGTGGAGCCCCTGAAGGACCCTGAGGTTCACGGAGGTGATAGAGTGGCCTCGTCACCAGCCGCCCCACGTGGAGAAAGTCCTCCAAGAGCACCATCGGGAAATGCTAATGAGTTCCCTCCTCCAAAACCACCGCAGGTACCGAACTCCGGCCGGCAGGACCCGGGCCCTTCTGCCCGTAGGCACGATAAGCATTCCCGTGTCCATTCCGTGAGCTCAAGTTCGAAGTCTCGGTTCTATGAAGAGGAAATACGTGAGCACCACCGTAAGAACCAAAGGTTGGAGACCACCTTGGAGAACATGCAAGAGGTCCTGAACGGCATGTTGCAGGGTAAGTCGAGCGTGACCTTGCCTAAGAGAAAGGAGAAGGGCAAGGATGGGGTGGAGACCACTGTACCGGTAGATGATGGGAGGACCCGACACTCAATCAGTAACACCCCCTGAGCGAAGCAACGTGAGCACCCTGAACCGCCTAAGCAGGCCCGAAAACCCGCGCCGAGGACCAACGCTGCCCCTCGCAATGAGGACGAGGTCACCTCTAAAAGTGCACCCTCACACTTACGGGAGGAGCTCAATGAAAAGAGGGCGGGAAAAGGGACCACGCCCCCTGTGGCACCTCGAGAGGGCAAGGGAAAGGCGGATCTTAGCCCGTCCGCTTTGAGGGACTCTCTAAGCAAGAGGAGGTAGGACCTAGACACGGAGATGAAGAGCCTGCGAAGCAAGATAGTCACCGCATCAGGCGGCCAGATCTATGAGGAAGAATTCAACCATGAGTCGCCCTTCGTGAGGGATATTTAGGCCATCCGGTTCCCTGCCAACTTTAAGGAGCCCAATATGACCCCCTATGAAGGGAGCACGGATCCAAAGTATCACCTAGATGCGTTTAACGATCTGATGAAACTGAGAGGGATTGGAAGTGGAGCTAGATGGCACCGCTTCGCTGTCACTTTGAAAGGACCCGCCTACAAGTGGTTCAAGAGATTAAGGCCAGGGTCCATCAGGTCCTGGCCGCAGTTTTCTGACGAATTCCTCCAACAGCACCATGTCGTGAGGGATTACACGATGTCAGGTACCAGCTTGGCCAACGTGAAGCAAGGGGATAATGAGAGCCTGAAAAGCTACATTCAGCGGTTCATTATGGAGGCAGCGAAAGTGGGGAGCCTGACTCGCCGAGAGCTAAAAATGGCCATTACAGTCGGGGTGCTCCCAGGAAGCAAGTTGTGGGACAACATGCTGAAGAGGGAGGTCACTGACTTAGACGACTTCTACGAGAGAGCGCAGAAGTACATACGTGTGGAGGATGGCCACGCAAACCTAAAGGCAGGAAAGGAGGAACCCCACGCGAAGCCCCCAACTAACGATGGGTCGAATGTAGCAAAGAAGAAAAGGGCATACGATGGATCAAGAGATGACCACCAGAGGAAAACCAAACAGGGGAATGATCACAGGCAAGCGGCTTACACTTACTACACAGACCTCACAGATACCAGGGAGCACATTTACCTCACCAATGAAGATCGAGTTCCTTTCAAAAGGCCCCCACCAATGAGAAAGGGCCGGTCCAAGAGGGACCCTAGTAGATACTTCCAGTACCACAAGGATACCAGTCACACCACGACAGAGTGTATCCATTTGAAGGAAGAAATTGAGGAACTCATCCGCAGGGGACATTTGGGCAGGTATGTGCGCAAGGAAAACAAGAGGCCAGATAGAGGAGTGTCCCCGCAGCGGGCACGTGAGGTGGCCCCGGAAGTGCAAGGAGAGGTCAGGACCATCTTTAGAGGACCAAGATTCGGAGGCGATTCTAGGAAAGGGCGAGACAGGTATGCCAAGGAGGCCCGACGAAGTCCACCACATTGCGTTTTAAGTTTGGAGCAACGCCACCCGAAGAGCTTCAAGGGCGAGAATGACTCAATAACTTTCACTGAAGAAGATGCGCAGGGGGTGCACTTTCCTCATAACGACCCCCTGGTGCTAACCGCCAAGCTAGCTAACATGAGGGTACATCGGGTCATGGTGGATAACGGGAGCTCTGTGGACATCTTGTATCAACAGGCGCTCGAAAGGATGGGATTGAGCCTCCGTCACCTAAAGCCTTGCACTACGACTTTGTATGGGTTTACGGGAGATTCGATGCAACCCCTGGGGACAATCGAATTAGCCCTCACCGTGGGGGAGCAACCCAGGCAAACCACCGTAATGGCTAACTTCATCGTGGTAGATTTTACCTCAGCCTTCAATGCGGTATTAGGGAGACCCTCTCTGAGAGAATTGAAGGCGATAACTTCTGTGTATCACCTAGCTATGAAATTCCCTACCCCTGGGGGAGTAGCATGTGTGAAAGGGGAGCAGAAGGAAGCGAGGGAATGCTATAACATGTCCCTCCGCGCAGCCACCAAACCATCCATGCCAATGACAATGGCTGTGCATGGAGGAGCGACCCACACAAGTTAGATCCGCACAAGATTGGACCCACATGTTACGGAGCCTCTCGAGATGTGCTACTAGCAAGGCTTCGGCTCTTAGTGCCAAAAGAACCTATGTTTAGCATGTTCTTCGTTATGTTAGCTTAAGTAAGAATCAAAGAGGCTACCCTAGGTAGCCTCCTAGTTAGATGTAACCCCCCTTTTTATTTACAAAGTTGGCTATAAACCGCGTGCTATGAATGAAACTGTTTGCTACTTCCTGTGTTTATTTTCTTCGCTGCACGAGCATCAGCCAAAGTGCCTGCCGAAATAAATTTCACCAAGCACTTGGGGGCTAGGACAGGAGGCAAAAACATGCAGCCAGCAAGAAAAACCTAAAAAGGGCTCCTAAAAAGGGACCCTCTAATGGAGGATCATAAAAACGACCCATTTCCCTCCTAGCTCCTAAAAAGGGACCCTTTAACGGAGGATCCTAAAAAGGACCCCTTGCCCTCCTAACTCCTAAGAGGGACCCTCTACCAAGAGGATCCATAAAACAACCCTCCATGAGGAGGACCCTTCAGCGGGGATCCCAGAGGGACCCCCTATATCAGGGCCTTAAGCGGAGTCCTTACAAGGCATCTCTTGGGATCACAAGGATTAGCTACCCTTGTGAATATCAAGGAGGCCTTAGGGACTTACCAAAAAAAAATATATATATATATGGTAACGATGATAATAAGTCTAGAGCGGCCACCAAGCCGTCTAGCCAATAATAAGTCTAGCCATTATATGGTAACGACAAGAATAAGTCTAGAGCGGCCGCCAAGCCGTCTAGCCAGAAAGGATCCCAAAAGAGACCCTTGTAAAAATAGTACTATGCATAATGACGAGAAGGACGCTTCTCACAACAAATAATAAGCGCGTGCAAAAATATATAAAAGGATAGCTAGGACCCAAGGGGTCAAAATATCCTTATAAAAGTAATCAAGAGGCACCAAAAGAGGTCTCAGTGAACCCTTTCACATGGGCTCCAAAGGACCTCCAGCCTGGTAAATAAAAGAGGTGATAGCCTTAAAAAGGCCTCAAACGCAGGCTTAAAAGGGCCTCAAATGCAATAGAACAAGAAATAAATAGCAGCACATGTATTTATACATTAGAAAAAAGAGTTCTTGAGATAGTACAAGAGTTACCAACAGAAAAGTAGCAGTGATAATGATATTACAAAGTAAAAAAAAAAAAGCAAGACTACTTCAAGGCCTCCTAATGTGGGCACTCTACAGGGCCGCCCGAGCAACGACATGTTCACCGAAAGAAGAGAAGTCCAAGTTAGGATCCTGCCTCCACACATTGTGGAGGGCACGGTCTATGGACCTGCGCTCAGTGGTAGCCCTCTCCGCCTCCAAGGAAGCACTCCTCTCCTGCGCTGGCTGAAGTTCAGCCCTGAGGGCCTCGACTTCGGCCTCCAACAGGGTAACTCTCTACTGTGAGGTGGCCGCGATGGCCTTGGCTTCCTGGAGTTCACGCTCCAAGCGAGTAACCTTGCCTTCTAGCCTCTTAGTCTTGGCCCTTATTTCCTTCCTCTTCAATGACAAGTTGGAAAATTTGGTCTGGACCTCTGACAACTTAGCATTGTTTCCATTAAGCTCTTCCTCAAGATCCTGCACTCGGGCTGTAAGGCAGTTCCTCTCAGCAGCAGACGTGGAGAGGTTGTTAGACGAGTCGACAAACCGCATAGCCAACGTATAGGTCTACAAAAAAAAAAAAAAAGGTTAGCAACAGCAGCAATAAGTGACAAAGAAAAAAAAAGAATATATGCATAAACACCTATACATAATAGGGCCGATGCGAGGAGCAGGGACTCACCCAAGCCATGGAGCGCCTTAGGTTCTCCCCAAGATCCGTCTAAGCCACGTTCCCAAGGCCATTCCAGTCGGATACAGGGAGGCTCGAGGCAAGCTGGATGTATCGCTGTCCGAATGACGTTGCCATCCGAGTCACCCAAGGCTCCCCATCCGTACTAGGGGCACCTGGCTGGATGGGGACAGACGACCCGCTTGTCGATGTGGGAGGGGGCGCGGTGGAAGTGGAAAGCCGAGGCTCTGATAGACCAAAGGGGGGTTCTCAAGGCCGACGTAATCAACCCCTGGCGATCCAGGGTCGAGAGGAGCCTGAGGGAAGGTGTCATGGCCCTCAGGGTCAGGGTAAATACTACACCCCGGAATGTCCTGCCGGTCCTGTGAGTGAGGGGCTATGTCCGGATCATAGGGAGCACGCGGAGGGCACCCCCCAGGAGGTGGAGGCGGTTGATGGAATCCCCCACCGTCAAGGGGGGCTTCCTCCGGCCCCTCCTCATCCTCATCGTCATCCGGGCAAGGCTCAGCCAAGGTCTCCTTCATCTTTGTGGACCCAGAGATGGTCCACAACAACTTGGGGTCAGAGACGGGAGATATTTTGTGGCAGTTCGGGTTCTTTACGGTGAAAAGGCGCACCGCCTCTTTCCTGACAGGTTCAGCACTAAGGAACCGTCTCATGTCTTTCTCTTCCAACCCGACGACAGAGGGTTCGGCGAATCGCTCTGCACAATACGAGCCATAGTCAGTGTGAGCGTAAGGCACGAAACCATAAGTTGCAAAAACAAAAAAAAAACAAAAAAGAAGAGAAGAAGTGATGCTCAGAGTACTTACTGGGAGTGGTCCGGAAATCCTCACGGACAGAGAGTGGACCTTCCACGAAGAAAAAGTCCTGCTTCCAAGCCCCTGGGTTAGACACCGAACCCTCTATCAAAGAGGCCCCGTTGTTGGCTTTTTGTAAGTAGTAAAAGCCTTTTGAATTGTGGAGGGGCATGAGGTTGTAGAGGAAATGTACCTCGGTGGCCGTAGGGGCGCGTTTCAACAGTTTCATGTATGCAATGAAAAGGCACCTCAAAGTCAGCCAGCCATTGGGTGCCAGCTGAAGCGGGGCAAGGTCGAAGTAGTTGAGGACTGCCACAAAGAATGGATGCAGCGGAATGTTACCACCCGCTTTTAGAATGTGCTCGATCAGGTCCATGAAGCCGAGCCTAGGGCAGTCAGCCCGGCATGCCTCCAAAGGGGCGTATAGAGCATAATCCGGAGGGACGCGATAATGATTCACGATGTCCATCAGTTTGTTGTCGGACACGCGCGACACCAGCTCGGACGCTAATAAAGGGGCGTCGTCCTGCTCTTGTGTAGATACCTGTCGGCGTGCCTTCGGCATATCTGCAAAATCAAAAGAAAAATGTGAGGAAGAGACAGAACACTTGACCCTCCATTTTTTCTTCCTAGCAAGAGTTTTCCATCGAGGGAGCGACCGCGGAAGAGCTAAGCTAGGAAAAACTGAGACTAGGGGCTAAGGAGAAGCATGAGCGGCCCCCTGACAGTCATCAGGCGAAGGTGGGCTGGAAGGCTCAGGCGGAAGGTGTCCCTCCATAAACTCTAACTCCCACTGCAATTCAAAAAGGGTCATCCTAAGGCTCGCTACGTGATCACTAAGGTCTGGGGGGGAAGGTCCTCCATCTCCTCTCGACACCGAGTCAATTTCGCTTTCCACCACCCAAATTTTACGCCTAAGTTCGGCCATGTACTCAAGGTGGCGAATACGGGCCCGCCTTAAGGAGTCATATTCCTGGTGAGGGTTCCCCTCAGAGGACTCTGAGTCTGAGGACAGGTCAATAAACTCAGCCCCTGGGGTATGTCGGACGGGCCATCACTGGCCATGAAACCTCGTCCCAACAGCAAAAAGGGGATCACGTATAAACGAGGGAAAGGCTACAAAACACAAAGGAATAGGCTTAATATCTCTAGATGCAAACGCCCTAAATGGCCCACTACAGGGTATAAAAAAAAGGAGGGGCGTGCATATGGTCAAACTCACTACAAGCTCAGGCCAGGGTACCCCATCCCGAGTAACGCTTATGTGAACCTAGCGGAAACCAGGGAAAAAGAGAACATACCTCAAGATGTAGAAATTGGGGGCTGTCGAGACCAAAAAAGGAGGACGAGGGCCGAAAGCACCAAAATGGTAGAAAATGCACGTCTGCAAAAATAGGCAAAAAGGATGTGTTAGTCCCTAAATAGACACACCATAAAACTAGCTCATATGTAAAAAAAAAAAATGAAATGAAGTGAAAAAATAAAACAAATGAAACTATGGAAAAAATGGGGTTGTGGAGGATTGAACCCCTTACCTCTTGAAAAAGGATGGGTTCTCCAAACCACTGGCCAAGGGAGTAAGGTGGATATATTAAGCCATGCATGAAGGCCTATTTATAAGAAGCAAGGTGAATAGTCTACAAGAGCACCTAAAGGTACTCTCTTAGACTGGGGGGGAAGTGTTGAGGCTCAAAATCTCACCAAGGGAAAATATGAGATCAACGCCATGAAGCCCCCATTTACACGACATAGAAGCCATGGCCTCGCTCAGCCAGTCAGGCATGGACACTTTGGCCTCGCTCGGCCACGCCCCGCGTGCACCAGGTGGCCTCGCCCGCGCGCACCTGGCGGCCTCGCTCGGCCACACCCGCGCGCACCTGGCGGCCTCGCTCGGCCATGCCTGCGCATCCCAGATGGCCTCGCTCGGCCACGCCCGCGCGCACCTGGCGGCCTCGCTCAGCCATGCCCGCGCACACCAGGTGGCCTCGCTCGACCACGCCAGCGCGCACCAAGTGTCCTTGCCATCTAGGCCCCGTGGTGGCCTCGCCCATGTCCACGGAGTGGCCTCGCCCATGCCCATGGAGTGGCCTCGCCATCTAGGCCCCGTGGTGGCCTCGCCCATGCCCACAGAGTGGCCTCGCCATCTAGGCCCCGTGGTTGCCTCGCCCGTACCCACGGAGTGGCCTCGCCATCTAGGCCCTGTGGTGGCCTCGCCCACGCCCACGGAATGGCCTTGCCATCTAGGCCCCGTGGTGGCCTCGCCATCTAGGCCCCATGGTGGCCTCGCCCATGGCCTCATGGGGGTCACATCCGCAGCACACTTGGCCTCTTGAACAGCCAACAGAGCCGCGCCATCAATAAGCCTTCCAAGGGGGCCTCGCGAAGGAATGAGAGCTATGTCACCTAGTGGCCACATGAGTAGAGACATGCACCGAAGGTCCCATTCCTTTCACCTTGAGACCCCTATGCTTAGAGGCTCCAGTACGAGTCGAGTGGCACATACTTGTACGACCTAGTACTGACTACGGACACCAGTACCAGTGGGACTGTTGGGATAAGAGTTATGGCCCGTACGTCTACGGCCAAAGGTCAGAGTCGACACCACTATCACCTGCGCCACTATGCCTGCCACCACTCATCAGACATGGGTACAGACAAGTAGTGGAGACATCCTCCTGACATCTGCTCCTGTACTGGATGTACGACCACAACCTCTGAAGCCACTCCCCTGACATAGTACTTATGTACCACTTGGTCTCCTGGACCACCAGGTACCTAAGGCCATTAGAGCCTACTATAAAATGAACTCTAACACCACCTGGGGGGGGGGGGGTTGGAAATTTTACTGTAGCAAAGGCTTGAGTGTGAATGAAAGACTGAATTCCCCATTATTGTTCTATCATTGTTCTTGAGTGATTGTTTAAGTTTCTACAGCTTTTCTATTAGTGATCTTGACTTGATAATTTTTCCAACTCAACTTAGTTGACGAGTTCTCACCGTCAACAACCTACAAGTGAAATGATCATAACTTTATTAAAAACCTGTAAAAATAAATGTTAAACTTACATAAAATTTAAAGTAGGATATGGGATCCCATTGTTTTAAAATCAAAACATAACATAATTGTAATTAAAAGGGATTACATAATAAAGTGCGGAAAAATACACATAAAACCATAAGTAAAGAAACTTCATCCTCGAATCAAACTCTCGGCCCTTCAATTCCATTCCGCCTCAATACACATGCCCAAACTACCAAGAACCTTTCCCGCCATCAAAGCTATTTTCCTGCACATATAAACATAAAAGGAGTGAGCCTAATGCCCAGCAAGGAAAATCTAACACATAAACCATATACATAAATTTCATAATGTAACGTAAAACATATCATAACACATATGTCACATACATACTATAATGGCCATTATTACTTGGGGTCCCATAAACTAAACAAGTCATATGCCCATTAGATTAGTGGGGCTTGCTAGCTAAGCAAGTCATATGCCCATAATTTATTGGGGCTTGTTAGTTGTACGGCTCATATGCCCAAGTATACAATTATACATTTTATAGCATATTACATAACACATAATCATAAGATAACATTTATCATAACATATAAATCATATAATACCTAAATCCTATCCTATTTTCCTTACCAAAAATACCGGGATATGAGAACAATTTTGGGACTTTGGAACACTCCTAAAAACCATAAATGGAAGGGTGAGTATACTAAAGAGAATGAGATGAAAAGAATGGAAGAACTATACCATTAAGAATATACTTACCGAAAACCTTATGTTCAAGATCTTAGATTTCCTATCCAAGAATAAAGAATAAAGTTAGGGTGCTGAATAGAAAACTACAAGAACTTAAAGAGAAATAATACCAAATGAGCTAGAGTTTGGAATACCTTGAATACTTCTATGACCAATCTAAACCTTGAACCGAAATGTGCTATAAACCTTACTTCCCAAGTGTTTGGTAAGCTTATAATGATCAAGCTTATAATCCCCAACCCAAGTGTTTACACTCTCACAATAACCTAGCAACTTGCAGCCTCTGAACTTAGTTTGATGAATGAATAAATGGCTGGGTACTAGTTGTAACGTCCTGCATTTTCGGGTACCTTTAAACGACTCGGGTCGGGATTTTTCCCCCGGGTTAAGAATATTATTTTAAATAATATTATATTTTGTTTTTAAGTATTCCATGAGTTATTGCTAGCCAAAATATGAATTTTGTGATTTTAAAAGTCAAGATAAGACTTTCGGTCCTGGACCGACACAAAAACCCTGATCGGGTAAAAATCTCGGAAAATAAAACGAAAAATCATGGCAATTATATTTTGGGAATAAAATACATTCATAAAAGTTAAAGTTTGGTCAAAAATAATAAACCTAAAAGAAAATGGAAATTTTAAGGCATTTTGTGGTAAATGCCTAATTTTGCCGAAATGGGGAATTTTATTCCATGAATGGACCTTAGGTTACATTTTATTTTGTGGTTAATTAAATTAAATATGAGAGACATTTAATTTAATTAATTAATAGTAAGTTTGGTGATTAAAACTTAATGAGAGTGAAAAAGGTGTAAGAAGTCAAGTGGGCAAGTGGGTAGAAAAGCACTCAAGTGTTTTGTGATATTTTGAAGAGTTGTGTGAGCCATTCTAACCCCCAAATCCGACCACTCTCCCTCCCTCATTCACTCTCATCTGATTTTTGAAGACTCTCTCAAGTGTTCTCTCCATTTTCAACCCAAGAACACCAAAGAAACTTGGAAGCTAAGTCTTGGTCTAGGAAGGGTTTTCCCTAAGGTAAAGTTTCATTAATCTAGACTTTTGTCAAGTTTTAATCATAGAGTTTCAAATATCTAATTACCAATGTTGTTGGGGGAAGTTGGTTAGGGTTTTTGAAAGGTTTTGGAGGAGCCAAAGCTAATAGGAAGGTCCAAACCTTAAGCAAGAACACCAAAGAGGTAAAAAGTTTACTTTTGATGATTTTGTTGTAGGGTTTTTAGTTTTAAGCATTATTTTGTATATCTAATGCTTAAAGTTTCTTGTTGGTGATGTAATAAGGTTATGGTAGTTGTTTAATAATTGTACTGTGATGTTGTTGAGATTGAGTACATAAAATTGAGCTTTTGAAACACTAAAAAATGTTTAGAAATGAGTAAGTTATGCTATTTCAAAGATTAGGTAAAAAACTGTTTTTTCGTATTCTTATTTTCGGAACCAAGTTTGGACAGCCACTGTATAGGGCAAATGAACCCAGTTTTTTCTAAAATTTTGTGGACATATTTCTGGCATAACCTATTAGTCCACTGTAAAATTTGGTAAGAAAATATTAAACGGTTTGAAAGTTATTAACTGTCAAAGTTTGGAAAAAATAAGGACTTGAAAATAAGGTCATTTTTACCTCATTGTTGGAAAATGATTTCACCAATCAAAAATGCTCATTTTGACCTAATATTTTACAAAGACCTAAATGGCATAACAAAAATGGAATTGGGAAATTTTGGTAACAATTGGGTAAGTAAATTTCAAGTTATGAACTAACGAAGTATGTAGTTAAAAATGTGAAAATTAGGTTTTTCACACTTAGTGTAAAAATGAGATTTTGGAACATAAGGTAAAAAGTAAAATTTTGCTTATTTCAAGATATAAATTGGTAAGTCTTGAAATCATATTTTCACTAAAATTTACCCTTTGAGTTTAAATGAATTATTTTTATTAAAGAGTTTTTATTCTTTCTAAAAATAAGAGATTTAATTTATTAATAGTTAATAAATTAAAAGAGGGTTTAAAACCCTATATTTTGATAAAATAATTAAATGAATTATTTTTCTAGTAAGTAAAAATTGATTAATTGCTTTTGGAAAATTAATTAGTCAAGATGAGAAATTTATAACGGTTTTCCTAATTAAGACAAATTAGGCAATTTTCTTAAAACGATTTTTAGATATTAAAACCTTAAGAAAAATAAAAGGAAAATTTAAAGAGTTTATTTTCTTTAAAAATAATTAAGGAATTTATTTGTATTATCTGGATATAATACCGGCTAAAATCTTACATATTTTAACCGACTAGTCGAAAGTGCGGGTTAATAGCGATACCTGGAAAGAATAAGATTTTTAGCGGATTGTGGGAAATACCATTGTGATACCCGAGCCTAGGTATCGAGATCTTAGGATAGGTCTCCCCGAGACTTAGGGTTTAGTCTCGAATATTTTGTATAACTTTCCTTAATAGGTTTAAAACCAAATAAGGATTGTAAATGCTTACAAATGACTTTTATTAAAATGACCAAACTGCCCAAAATAATAATAATGAATTATTAGTGCCATAATTAATCCGAGTATACTGTATGGATAACTACAATATTGGCTAAGCGTAACTGGACTGAACGTTGGAGGGTGAAAACTTGCTGAGCGCTAAGGACTCCAAGTAAGTCAACTTATATTGTATGGCTGCAACATGAAATGATTATTGTCTTGTATGTTAGTATAGGGATACATGCATATATATAGGCTATCATAGAAAGTTGCTTAGAGACGTTAGTCTAGTGAGTGCTGATTTAGAAAATATGAACGGTAGAAGTCCGTCATATCCTAGACGGTTGATCCCCGTCACACTGCTTGATTTTATTTATGTCCGGTTCATTACCGAGACGAGTGGCCATGAGATGAGGATAAGCTGGTTAAACCTAGGGGCGCCAAGATAAATGGGACCTAGGGGCCCTCATGCTTACTTAATCATTGGACGGTTAGAATCCGAGCAAGTGCTCTGATAAGTTATTCCCGGATAGCAGCCGTGAATATTGGCCATTCCGTGAGAGTGCCTAGAGATACTGGGGGTTGCCAAGATTGAGTGAGGTTGAACACCCTAGGGGCAGCTGCTCACCAGCACCACTGATTAGCATAGAAGTCTCCGTAAAACCGTGTAAATTGGATTACACTCTTGAATAAGTAGCGATGCCCTAGGTAACACGATAGTTACCCTTGATGAGAATATTTATTGGCTAGATCTTAGTGTGGGGACTCGGTTCTCTTTTACAGATTAGCAATTATGTTGGAGGGCGCGTTACGCATGAATTGTTGGAAATTGTCGAGCGTTGGTCTCGAATTATGTTGTGATATAATATATCTGCTTGCTCTGGGATTTTCTGAGTGCAGGGATATAATTGTTGATAAGATATAGTTGTGATATAATATATCTGCTTGTTCTGGGATTTTTCTGAGTGCAGGATTTTTATCTAGATGTGAATTAATTTATCCTTGGTTATCAGGCATGACCATAAGTTTGCCAGGACGCTTTAGCGTTCTTGAAATTGATTGTGTAGGGTCCGGATCCCTATTTCTCTACATGCTTTGTTTGAAAGTTGATCTTACTAAGTGTTTTCGCTTACCTAGTTGTTTCTTGTTGTAGGTAAAAGCAAGGGCAAGGTAGAGCAGTGAGCGCTGGAGTCTTCCTTGCAAATGTACATGTGGACCGACCTTTTGGGAAGCCTTTTTATTTTTGGAAATGTTGTGTAATTTTCCTAAACTAGGCTCACTCTAATCTTTATAAAACATGTTTGTAACTAAATGTTAAGTATGGCCATACGACTTTTTAAAAAGTTTTTTTTTCTATGGGTTTTGGAGACATTTTGTTAAATGAAAACATTTATATTTCCGCATTATCGAGTCTTGAAAATCCGGGTCGTTACACTAGTACCTATTTATAGAGTTTATGAATGAAAAGATCTTCATTTAACTTGAATAAAAATAATGGCTTTTTAAGTGAAAAATATTTGAATTATCGTTCAGCAGAGGCTAAAGACTCGTTCAGAAAGATGCTGGACTTATCAAGAGGTTAAAGATTTGAATTGAGAACATTTTCAAAAACTTTCAAAATGCATTGAGGCAATCGTGCGAAGTTTCGTGTTTTTCATATCCCCGTACTGCGATATATCGCCCCCTATAGCTGCGATATATCGGCCCCTATAGCTGCGATATATCGGCATACGCTGAATATTTAAACACGAAATTACACAATTTTAGCTTAATTTGAATTGAGTAAACAGCCTTGACTAAGTCCCCTAACGTTTTCAAAGCTGCTGATAGACCCTAGGATATTCAAATATTACTCTTAATAAACTTATTCCTCAAAAATACTTAATTATCATTAAACATACACATGACAAGTGTCACTTTCTTATTGGGTCTATCTAACCCTTATAATATAATATTTATCACCACCAATATCAGTCATATTAATCAGACCTTAGGTTAAAATTAATATTCTTAAACTATAGGTTAAACTTAGAAAATCTGCAAGTGTTACTATGAGTGTCCAAATAAATCCCGGTCTGAACCAAAGTCCACAGTCATAAAAATACTACTACTATTACTATTATACTACTATCTAACTAGCTAAGTAAAGTTCTTGGACTCTACAAGATAGGATCCCGGTCTGACACTATCGACTTAGGAACCCCATGGAGACGTACGATCTCCCTTACATACAACCTTGCATACTGATCCACAGTATATGTCGATCTCACTGGTAGAAAATGGGCTGACTTGGTGTACCTGTCCACTATCACCCACACTGAGTCATGAAGCCCCACTGTTCTCGGTAAACCTCCCACAAAATCAATAGTAATGTTCTCCCATTTCCACTCAGGAATACCCAAAGGCTGAAGCAACCCTGCTGGTCGCTGATGCTCAGCTTTCACCTGCTGACAGGTTAAGCATTTGGCAACGTACTCCACCACATCCTTCTTCATCCCAGGCCACCAATATAATGTCCGTAAATCTTGGTACATCTTCGTGGTATCCAGATGAAGCGAGTACGGCGTCGTATGAGACTCATCTAGTATCTCTTGTTTGATCCCCTCATCAGCTGGAACACACATCTATCCCTGATACCGAAGTAACCCAACCTCAGAAACAGAATAGCCCTTAGCTATCCCCGCTAAGACATCCTCCCTAATCCTCTGTAACTGAGCATCTGCTAACTGTCCTTCTCTGATCCGCTCTAGCAGGGTCGAATGTAGAGTAATATTGGCCAACCGGCCCACCACCAACTCTATCCCTACTCTAACCACCTCATCAGCTAACTCCCTTGAGATCTGAATAGAACTATACAACTAACCTGGACCTCTCCGGCTCAATGCATTTGCCACCACATTAGCTTTCCCCGGATGGTAAAGAATATCACAGTCATAGTCCTTTACCAACTCCAGACAACGCCTCTGTCTCATGTTCAGGTCCCTCTGCATAAAAAAAATACTTCAGACTCTTATGGTCAGTGTATACCTCGCACTTCTCCCCATATAGATAATGTCGCCAAATCTTTAGTGTGAATACCACCGCTGCTAACTCCAAATCATGGGTAGGATACCGCTGTTCATACTCCTCCAGCTGCCGTGATGCATATGCTATAACTTTCTCATTTTGCATCAACACACAGCCTAGACCCAATCTCGATGCATCGCAGTAAACAACAAACTTCCCTTCCCCCGAAGGAAGACTCAACACTGGTGCTGTAATAAGTCGTCGCTTCAACTCTTGAAAAATGTCTTCACACTTGTCTGACTAGATAAACTTCAGATTCTTCCGTGTCAATTCTGTCATCGGTGCTGCTATCTTCGAGAAGCCCTCAACAAACCGTCTATAGTAACCCGCTAAACCCAGAAAAATCCGCACCTCCGAGGCGTTCCTTGGCCTCGGCCAATCCCTAACTGCCTCTACCTTAGATGGATCCACCTTAATCCCATCTGCACCCACAATATGCCAAGGAATGTCACTTCTGGTAACCAAAATTCACATTTCTTAAACTTGGCGTACAACTGATGTTCCCTCAACCTCTGAAGAACCTGTCGAAGATGAAGCTCGTGCTCTGCCTCTGAACTGGAATACACCAAGATGTCATGGATGAAGACAATAACAAACTGATCCAAAAAGTCCTTGAACACCCTATTCATTAAATCCATAAAGGCTGATGGGGCGTTGGTCAAACAAAATGACATGACCAAAAACTCATAGTGCCCATACCGCGTTCGGAAGGTCGTCTTAGGTAAGTCCTCATCCTTGATCCTCAACTGGTGATAACCAGATCGAAGATCAATCTTCAAGAACACCGTCTTACCTTGCAGCTGATCGAACAAGTCATCAATCCTTGGTAGGGGATACTTATTCTTAATAGTCAACTTGTTCAATTCCCTGTAGTCTATGCACATTCTCAAGGTCCCGTCCTTCTTCTTCACAAACAAAACTGGAGCACCCCATGGCGAGTAACTAGGCCTAATGAATCCCAAATCCAGAAGCTCCTATAACTGTATCTTCAATTCTTTCAGTTCTGCCGGTGCCATCCTATATGGTGCCCTCAACACTGGCTCTGTCCCTGGCGCCAACTCAATAACAAACTGAATCTCTCTACACGGCGGCAACCCTGGCAAGTCCTCAGGAAACACATCTAAGAACTCGCAAACCAATCTGGTCTCTTCTGGTCCTGCTGGCAAAACCTTGGTGGTATCCACCACACTAGCCAGAAAACCTATACATCCACCCTGCAACAATTCTCTGGCTCTCAACGCTGATATCCTGGGTACGCGGGGTCCATGCACCACTCCCACAAAAACAAAGGGATCTTCGCCCTCTGGTTCAAAAGTTACCATCTTCTACCTGCAGTCAATGGTAGCTCCATATCTAACCAACCAATCCATACCTAAAATCATATTGAAATCCTCCATACTCAACTCAATCAAATCTACTAACAACTCCTATAACGACCCAAATTCACTAATAAGGCTTAAGGGCCTTGATTAGTGTGCCTGAAGGGCATAATGGGAATTATGTGTGATTTTAATTATTAAGATGCATGATTATGAGTTAAAGCATGTTATATGACTATTTGAGTATTTGAGATGCATGACTATGTGTATTAGTATGCATGTAGGCCCTGATTAGGTTAGAAGGGCATAATCGTAATTTTGGCCATTATGGGTATAACTGTATTGATATATGTGATAATTGTCGAGACCACATTATTATGTGGATATATCTGAGATCTGTGACTCGAGACGATCCTAGTGAGCAAAGTAGCGGAAAAGTCATGGCGGGGATTTATACCCGGCTCGGGGTGAGCTTGGGGGTATAAATGGGAATTTAGGGAATACACTGGAGTCTATTTTGACATTGAGGAATATTATTGGTGGTTAATTAGGTATTGGGAATTAAGCGGGAAATATTGGAGACACTCGAGGAATTAGCGGGAATTGGTTGAAATGACTAAAATGCCCCTAAGTGGATTAAAGGGTTAGAATTAATAGGGAGGGCATTAAGGTCATTTGTCTTTTAAAGATGGGTATTACTGAGGCTTTATGTTAGTGGGATTTGTAGAATATCATAGAAGTCTGAAAAAGAAGAAAAAGGAAGGAAAAGAAAGAGAGAAAACAGAGGGAGTTTTCTGAGTCGGTTCAAGCTTTCTTCACCAATTTCTTGAGGATTTCTGGAGTAAAACTCAGAGGGGAGCTAGTCCAATTAAGCCACAAGGTTACTGATCTAAGGTTGAGGATTTGACAAGGGTTTAGCAAGGTTAGGCCATCACTTGAGGTAAGGTTCTGTAATCTCTTCAGTTGCTGGTTTGGTTTCTGAACTATGGTGTATAAGTTGAGTTTGATGAGGAACTTTGGGAAATTTAGGGCAAAGGTTAAGGAAAAGTAAGCCAAGGAGGTCTAGAGACAGCTTGTGGTCAAAATCCTATGAAAGGTATGAATTCTAAGCCCTAACTTTGATGTTCAGCTGGTTTCTGTTGGGTTTTAGAGTTTAGGAGTGACTATGGTGAATTCTGTGTTTGTAGATGCATGTGCTTGAGTTCTAGGTGTTTGGCGTGCTTGGGATAAGTGGAGTATGGTCATGAGGTTGTTTTTGAGTTTGGGAAAGAGTTGGAAGAGTTTTGGTTGAGGTTGGTTCGAGGAAAGTCGCAGAAAGGAAAACTGGTGTTGGCCAGTCTGTGACTAGCGCTACAGCGCTAGCCTTTGGGCACTGTAGCACTAGGCCATGATGCTGAAGGGAGTTTGGCTTCTGTTTGTAGTGCTGTATCGCCCATCCAAGAGCGCTGTAGCGCTACCCTGCTTCCTGAGGGGGATTTTAGGGTTGTTTGCAAGGGTTTTTGACCTAAGGTTTAGGGTTTGGTTCCCCCACCTTGTTTGGTGGAACTAGGACTTCCCTGGGGCTCGGGATTGGCCCCGGGGCTGGGTTTTGGACTTGAGGTTTGATAATGACTTTGGCCATGATTGTTTTTAGGTGAGCGCTAGGGCTCGAGGGGGATCGTGCTCAAGGAGTCAAAGGTTCAAAGCTAGTGAATTGAAAGGTAAGAAAACTGCACCCGATTATATGTTTGTGATGGGACTAAGTGCTCTCGAGAATTGTATCATGTCAATGATGGTATTACGCCATGGGACATGTAAAGCGGCCTAAGAGTGCCGTACATAGTACTTGCTCACAGGGCGCGGCTTGGCCACTGGTAGTCGAGAATTTTCACTGAGCTCGGCTTAAGCGGGCCAGAGCCAGTGGGATAACGGAGGGAGCAGCCTGAGAGCGCTAGCCCTGGTTATCATTTGTGCAGTGATATGTGATATGAATTGATATGATTAGTATGTTGAATACTTGGTCATGCTGAATGATTACATGTTTGAGAACTTGTGATGCAATGTGGGTTATGGATTTGTCTATTGATTGCTTATGCTCTGTTGTTGTTGTGTTTTCTTGCTGGGCCTTGGCTCACGGGTGCTACGTGGTGCAGGTAAAGGCAAAGGCAAGCTGGACCAAGCCTGAGATGGAGAGCTCCGAGGTGGAATGTACATAGCCAGCCGTTCGATCATCATGGTCGAGGAGTGGATCAGGACAGGGATTACCTAACCGCTTGTTTTGCCTTAGTATGGCTGGTTATTGTATCTGAATCTTATAACTTTTGTAAACGATCTTTGAACTTGTATTTTTTGGGATCCCGTGTAAACAAATAATGTTTCTTAATGAAAATGTGGCTTTTAAGACCAAACCATTTTAAACCCTAGTTCCTTTACAGTTTTAGTAGCACGATTTAAAATGAATGACTTGATTAGCAAGTCTAGCACTTTATAAACACATAGTGTAACGGTCTTGGCTATCCAAGGCGTTACAACTCCCTACCATCAATTATCACTGGCAGTGCTCTAATCCACCTCCTAGATACTATCAGTTCCCCTGTAGGCAAAATAGTCTCAAACCCTGAAGTACTATACTCACTAGGTCCACACAGTCTATCAATCACCTTACTAGAAACAAATGAGTGTGTAGCACCAGAGTCAATCAATACAGTAAAAGGAGTGCTAGCGCTATAGAGCTGACCTGTCACTACCGAGGGACTAGCCTCGGCCTCCGCCTACGTTAAAGTGAATACTCGAGCTGGAGTCAAGCTATCCACTTTTCCTGCTTCAAAGAAACCCAACCGAAAGGGGACAATCAAAGAAGGTGGCTGGAATGATGGAATTGGATGTTATATCCATGCTTACCGCTCAAGTAGCGGCCTTGACAAAGCAACTACAAAAGACTACACTCCCATCTCAAGCTATGCAAGTTCAAAACCTTTGTGAAGTGTGTGGTACAAACCATCAACCAAACCAATGCCCTGCTATAGATATGAATAACATGCCCATGGAAGAAGTCCAAGCAATAGGAAATTACCAAAGACAGCCTAATAATCCCAATTCCATGACCTACACCCCAGCTTGGAAGAACCATCCAAATTTTTCCTGGTCTAATAACCAAAACACCCTCCAACCTTATCTTCCACCTCATCCACCATATCAACCTACCCAAAATAGGCCACCTTATCCACAACAATATGCACACCTAAATCCTCCACCTGGCTATTATCAACCACAAAATAGACCACCTCATCAAATGCCAATGAAACCGGCTGAAACCCAACCTGATGTACTTAACCAATTCATGACTGAAACCAGGGCATCCATAAGAAGTTTGGAGACTCAAATAGGGAAATTGGCTACATTAATGACTAATAGAGCTTAAGGAAATTTTCCTAGCACTACAGAAGTTAATCCTAAAGAACAGTGCCAAGCTATTACTTTGAGAAATGGAACGAGATATGAAGGGCTAAAGAAGAATCAGTCAAAAGAAGAAGAAAATAAGTTGAATGATGAAAAGGTTACTGAAGACCTTAAGAAAGAAGAGGAGACCCCACCTATGAATATTGAGCATCATGTTAGAATTCCATATCCACAAAGACTTTGTAAGCATTATTTGGATAAACAGTTTGCCAAGTTTTTAGAGGTATTCAAGAAGTTACATATAAATATACCGTTTGCAGAAGCATTAGAACAGATGCCCAGCTATGTAAATTTTATGGAGGAGATTCTCTCTAATAAGAGAAAGATGGGTTATTACGAAACAGTGGCGTTAACAGAAGAATGTAGTGCGATTTTGCAAAGAAAGCTTCCTCAAAAGTTATGAGATCAGGGGAGTTTTACTATTCCATGCAAGATTGGGGAGTTTGAATGTAAGCATGCACTTTGTGATTTGGGAGCGAGTATTAATTTAATGCCTTTGTCAGTATTCCGTAGGCTTGGTTTGGGGGAAGCTAGGCCAACCACAGTAACATTGCAGCTGGCTGATAGATCTGTGAAGCATCCACGTGGTATTATAGAAGATGTATTGGTAAAGGTGGATAAGTTTATATTTCCAGCTGATTTTATAGTTCTTCATATGGAGGAGGATGAGAATGTTCCTATTATTTTGGGGAGACCATTCTTAGCAACTGGGCAAGCATTGATAGATGTGCAAAAGGGAGAGTTAAAGCTGAGAGTTCAAGGGGAGGAAGTAGTATTTAATGAGTTTAAGGCTATGACTTATCCTAAAGAAAGTGATAGTTGTTTCTCAGTTGATGTGGTGGAAGAAGTAGTGGGAAGAAAAAAATTAAGTGAGGACCCTCTTGAATTAAGTCTTACAATTGATGATGTAGATGGTGAGGAAAATGAAGAGGTGATGAGTTATTTGAAGTGGATAAAATCAGCTGAGCCGTGGAAGCATAAGAAGTTTGAAGAATTGGGTGCAGGACCAGAAAGACCATTACCATCAATTCTGAAGCCACCTGTTTTAGAATTGAAAGTTTTACCGAACCATCTCCGTTATGCTTATCTTGGGGAAAGAGAGACTCTTCCAGTTATAGTTTCATCATTTCTTTCAGAAGTAGAGGAGGAGAAGTTGTTGAGGGTATTAAGAGCTCATAAAACTGCTATAGGGTGGACTCTGGCTGATAATGAGGAATTAGCCCATCGAAAGTTATGCATAGAATTCTTATGGAAGATGAGGCGAGACCGACTATTGATGCTCAATGAAGACTTAATCCGACAATGAAAGAAGTGGTGAGGAAAGAGATTTTGAAATGGTTAGATGCTGGAGTGATTTACCCTATCTCTGATAGTGCTTGGGTAAGTCCAGTACAAGTATTACCTAAAAAGGGGGGTATGACTGTGGTGAAGAATGAAAGTAATGAATTAATTCCAACTAGGACTGTGACAGGTTGGAGGATATGTATTGATTATCGGAAGTTGAATAAGGCAACGAGGAAAGATCATTTTCCTTTGCCTTTTATTGATCAAATGTTGGATAGGTTGGTGGGGCATAACTACTATTGTTTTCTAGATGGGTACTCAGGCTATCATCAGATTGTAATTGCACCGGAGGATCAAGAGAAGACCATGTATACATGTCCTTATGGGACTTTTGCTTTTCGAAGGATGCCATTCGGGTTATGTAATGTACCAGCCACGTTTCAACGGTGTATGATGGCAATATTTTCTGACATGGTTGAGAAGGGGATTGAAATTTTTATGGATGATTTTTCGGTATATGGGTCCTCTTTTGACACGTCTTTGACTAATTTGGAGATGGTGTTGAGAAGGTGTGAAGAGTCGCATTTGGTGCTTAATTGGGAAAAGTGCCATTTTATGGTAAATGAAGGAATTGTAATGGGGCACAAGATTTCTAAGAAAGGCATTGAAGTGGATAGGGCAAAAATTTCAACGATAGAGAATTTGCCACCACTAGTTTCAGTAAAAGGAGTATGGAGTTTCTTAGGTCATGCAGGATTTTATAGGAGGTTTATCAAAGATTTTTCTAAAGTTTCGAAGCCACTGTCCACTTTGTTAATGAATGGGGTTACGTTTGATTTTAATGAGAAGTGTCAACAAGCTTTTAAGATACTTAAGGAGAAATTGATTTCCACACCTATAGTTGTTGTGCCTCAATGGGATTTACCATTTGAATTGATTTGTGATGCCAGTGATTATGCAGTAGGGGCAGTGTTGGGACAAAGAGTTGACAAGGTATTTAGAACGATTTATTATGCAAGTCGTACCTTGAATGATGCTCAAATGAATTACGCAACTACCCAAAAGGAGCTATTGGCCATAGTGTTTGCTTTTGATAAATTTTGACCAGACTTGATTGGGAATAAAGTGGTAGTTTATACGGATCATTAGGCAATAAAGTATCTTATGATTAAGAAAGACTCCAAGCCTCGTCTTATTCGGAGGATTTTGTTATTACAAGAATTTGATGTGGAAATTAAAGATAAGAAAGGTACTGAGAATTTGGTGGCTGATCATTTGTCTCGTTTAGAGGTTGAGGAAGATTCTCTTGATAAAGAAGTTCATATTAATGATGCTTTTCCGAATGAGCAGTTGTTCGAAGTGAATGTTTGTAATGAGGTTCCATGGTTTGCGGATTATGTTAATTATTTGGCTGCTAAGGTTATACCTCCTGAGATGACAAGGTAACAATTAAAGAAATTTTATTTGGAGGTGAAGCATTATTATTGGGAGGAGCCTATTCTGTATAAGCATTGTCCAAATCAAGTTATTTGAAGATGTGTGCTAGAAGAAGAGATGTTGTCAATTTTAACTTACTGTCATAGTTTGCATTGCGGCGGTCATTTTGGCGGAACAAGAACAACAGCGAAGGTTTTGCGAAGTGGGTTTTACTGGCCTACATTATTTAAAGATGCTAATGATTTTGTTAAAAGTTGTGATCGTTGTCAACGGGCTGTGAATATATCAAGAATAGATCAAATGTCGATGACTGGTATTTTGGAAGTTGAGCTATTTGACGTATGGGGGATAGACTTTATGGGACCTTTCCCATCATCGTATAATAACAAATATATTTTGCTTGCGGTGGATTATGTTTTGAAATGGGTAGAAGCCACAGAAACTCCTACTTGTTATGGGAAGGAAGTACTTAAATTCCTTCATAAAAATATTTTTACTCGATTTGGTACTCCCAGAGCCATTATTAGTGATTGAGGAAGTCATTTTTACAATAAGTGGTTCACTGCTCTTTGTGCTCGCTATGGTGTTCATCATCGAAAGGCGTTATTCTATCATCCAATTGCTAATGGCCAAGCTTAAGTGTCGAATAGGGAAATAAAAGTTATATTGGAAAAGACAGTAAATACTTTAAGGAAGGATTGGTCGAAGAAGCTCGATGATTCACTGTGGGCGTATCGCACTGCATTCAAAACTCTGATTGGTATGTCATCATATCGATTGGTGTTTGGCAAGGCTTGTCATCTACCGGTGGAACTGGAGCATAGAGCTTATTGGGCTGTGAAAAAGTTAAATGTTGATCTCTTCATGGCGGGCAGAATAGGCTTATAGAGTTAAATGAGCTTGAAGAATTCTGAAATGAAGCTTATGAGAATGCGAAGATCTATAAGGAGAAGTCGAAGGCTTTTCATGATAAGCGAATATTAAGGAAGGATTTTCAAACAGGGGATAAAGTCTTGCTATTTAATTCCAGACTTAAACTTTTTCCTGGTAAATTGAAGTTGTGATGGTCAGGACCGTACACGGTAGTTGTGTCACATCCTTATGGAGCAGTGCAAGTTCATAGTGAAAAGACGGGACATTTTAAGGTGAATGGTCAAAGATTGAAGCACTACTTGGAGGATCCGGTGGAAAAATGAACGTCCGTGGTCGGGTGGAACCAATTTGATCTAAAGATAAAGCAGCGTCCGGCTAAATGACGTTAACGACAGCGCAGTTGAGAGGCATCTCATTATTTTTAATTTTCATTTGATTTAAATTTTAAAAGTTTATGAACAATTTTAGTTTTTTTTTTTTTTTAGTTGTGGTTGGACATATTATTTTCTTTTAGTTTTTATTTTTTAGTATTTTTGAATGTAATAGAACCGTGGAAATCGTGAAAACTATTAATAAAATAAAAATGATGAAAATGTTGAAGCCTGAAGAGAGGGCTGCGGCGGATGGAGTAAGGGTCGCAGCCCTTGGCAAAACCAGAGAGGGTGGCTCAGGTTGCAGCAAGCGTCGTGGCGCATGTGGGAAGGGCCGCGGTGCCTCATTTGGGTCAGTAAAAAAAAATTATACGGGCCGCGGTGCTTGAAGGAGCGCGCCGCAGTGCGTATGGATGTCTGAAGCCTTAAGAGAGTTTTCCCTCTTCCATTGTTGTCATTTCTCTCCATTTTGAAAAATTCCAAAAATTTTCTCTCAATTTCTCTCTAGTTTTTTCTCTTTTAACCCAGAAATTTTCTCTCCAATTTCCTATTATACCTTGAATTCACATATATATATTCCTCCAAATATTTATTTTTCCTTCCCATTTCATATTCTGTTATTGAAATCCCTAATTCCCAAAAATCTTCAAACACTTAATTTTCAAATTCTATCCATAGGAGTTCAAGTGGTGATTTGCAATTGGAGGGTTCAAGAGGAATTTATCATAGTCAAGTAAGTGTTTCTCCAAATATTTGAATTTCTTTTGGGTGATTTCAGTATATTGAAGACATTGTGAAGGGATTATTGTTTTGAGATTATTGTGGGAATTGTGAAGTATTGTAGTGAATTTTTTTTAGAATTCTTTGAAAAGCTATTGGGAAGTTTGGGGGAATATTGAAATACAGGGGAGGTGCTGTCAAAATTTTAGTGGAATATTATGGGGCCTAAAAGAAATCCTTCTAGGGCATCATCCTCTAGGACCACAAATAGGCCATCTTCCTCTAAGGAACCTGAACAACCACCAGAATATGATGCTACGAAATTTGTAAGTAAAGCAGCTTTTGATAGGTACAAAAGGATACGTAAAAGGAAGGTGATAAGTGAGCGAGGTTTTGAGTATACTAAAACACCCTGTGAAATTTCTACTTATGAAGATATTCGTGGAGAAATTCAACGAAGGGGTTGGGCCATGTTTGCTGCAGAGGATGTAAGTCATGCAAATTTTTCAGTGGTTTTAGAATTTTATGCAAATTATGTGGAGATGAGAAATACGGAAGTATTTATGAGAGGTGTCCAAATTCCTGTCGGTATAGATACTATTGTTGTATTGTACAATATGCCAACCTATGAACAAGAGGAGGATGAGTATCATCAATGGGCTCATGGGGATGATATTAATTGGGTAGAGGTGGCTGAAACTTTAAGTATACCAGGAGCTCAGTTTACTGTTGTTGGTGGTGTTCCATAATACCTTTGGCGTTATCAATTGAATCATGTGGCTCGGGCTTGGGTGCATTTTGTGAGTTCACACTAATGCCGACTACTCACATGTCGGATATCAATAAGGAGAGGTTGTTATTGGTGTACGCAATTATGACTGAGATGACCATTGATGTAGGCCGCATTATTAGAAAAAGTATGAAAAATATTAGTATGTTGACCACTACGGCTGGATTAGGACATGGCTCGTTAATCACTGATTTATGTCATACATATGGAGTTGTTATGTTTGGAAGTGATGTAGTTCGGAAGCCTATGTCGGCTATTTCTCAAAATAGAGTGCTTAATTATGAACCACCGTCCTTAGAAGAACCACCACCTCGACCGCGTGCCAATGATAAAAGACAACGAATAAATGCTATCGAAGATGAGGATAACGATGCAGACTTAGAGGGTACTCTTCCTGAGGAGCCTACGCATGAGGTACCAGTTGTACAGCCGCCTGTTCAACATGCAGCTGGTACTTTTGATCCATTTATGCAGATGATGCAGAATCAATTCCAATATTTGGTTCAACAGAACAATTATCAAATTGCTCAGAATCAGCATCTGCAGTAGTATTTGGCGCAGCAAAGTGAGTATCAAATCGCTCATGTGGACCAGCTCAATGCGTTGGTAAATCGGTGGTCTCTTTAGAACAATGAAGATGTAGCTCCATTTCCACTACCATCTCAATTTTTTCCATATCAACCGCCGCCGTCTCCACCATTTTGAATGTTTATGGTAAGTCTCTTTTTCTTTACTTTTGTTTTATTTTATTTTTTTTTAGGAAAAAAGAAAAAAACAAACAAACATTGGGGACAATGTTTAGGTTAAGTTTGAGGGAAGAGATTTATTGTTGTTTGTCGTGTCTGTGTTATGTTGTTTTGTGTTGATTATGTCTAAGTTATGTTAGTTGTGTTTTGTTTAGGGTGTCAGTTGAATCAAGTTACCAATGATTAGCCAATGATAATATGATTGAATGATGAACTGTGTAAATTGAATGGGAATAAAACTGAAAAAATATGTGTGCTTGGTTGAATCTTTTGTTCTATTTTTCTTAAACACTTAAATAATTGAGAGCTTAATCATGATTTTGATAAATTTTATGTGATTGAATAAAATTTATGCTTGCTAAGTTTAAAATAGGAAGGGAAGATTGAAATTGGTTTATCCTAGAACTTGTTTGCTTGCTTTTTGAGGCGAAATCCTTGATCATGCAAGCTTAGAAAAATGATTTAGGCAATTTTTTTTTTGGACTGTTTGAGCCTTTCAAGCCAACCTTGATGTAGTAAATCCTTAGTTACCCATTGTTGAGCCTAAATTGATAAGTGGGAGTAATTGGGATTGATTTGTAATAGGGAGGTTATGTATGTCAAGTTGTGTCAACTATGAAGAAAATACATTTTGAGAGAAAGAAGAGAAAAATAGAAAAAGAAAAAAAGAAAAGAAAAGAAAAAAAGAGGAAAAAATATATATATACAATGATGGTATAACATTACACTCCAAATTGTATTATCAAGGAATAAGTTTGGGGGAGTGTAATGTTATACATGAAAGAAAAGAAAGAAACAAAAAAAAATGATTATGCAATTTCTCCCGAAATGATAAGATATTGGGAACTTTGGGATTGGGCTTGTGATTTGTATAAAAGGTTGAATTGGTTGGTTAGTGTTCATGGTACATGTTGAGCTTAAATGACTTTCTCATCCACCTTTGCCTATGCCATTCAATTATAAGCTTGAAAAGACCTATTGATTTCTGAGCATGTTTTGTCTACATTAGTGGAGATTAGCAAGTGTAGCAAGCTTATGGGATATTATTTGATTGTTGG
Organism: Humulus lupulus; assembly: GCF_963169125.1. NCBI lineage: Eukaryota > Viridiplantae > Streptophyta > Magnoliopsida > Rosales > Cannabaceae > Humulus > Humulus lupulus. The sequence continues at coordinate 154,543,871 of NC_084799.1, forward strand.
ATTGAAGTGGAAATTTAGTGAGCATAAATGAATTCAATTACATATTATTTATTAATCATGATTTTGAAAGCTGTTATTTCTGTTGTTTCATTGAATGGAATAAATGTTTCAATTTAAATTCTGGATTAAAAGTTGAGTTCCTTGAAGATTATATAAGTGAGTTGTTTGTCATATCTTGAGGCTTAGTATTGTTGTTGGCTTGATTCATATGTATGTGTTTTTGTCATTAGTTGAGTTGTTTGTTTTGGCTTACTCGAGGACGAGTAAAAGTCATGTTTGGGGGAATTTGATGAGTCCGTTTTTAGCATAGTTTTTAACATGTGTTTAGGGTAATTTTGAGTCATTTTGGTGGAATGTTATGCGGTATTATGCTTGTTTTGGTATGTTTGCAGGAAATAGGAGAAGGAAAAGTGAAGTTTGGGAAATGACTGAAAAATCAGCTTAATTTGGGAAATTTATGCTAAAAGTTGACAAGAAGAAAGTCGAGGATTCATTTGCAGAGATAATTGTTCGTTTTGGAGTTTTGGAATAAGTTTTTGGGGTCAATAAGAAGGGCTGCGGCACTTGAATGAAGAGTTGCAGTGCAAGGAAAAAGCAGAGAGGGCCATTTTCTGGAGTTTTGAAGGGCCGCGGCGCTTGCTGAAAACAGAAAGCGTGTTGCGCAAATTCAAAGAGGCGCGCCGCAGCATTTGAATGCCAGGGTCGCAACGCATGTATTTGTTGCGTGGCTATCAGAAGGGCAAAAATCGTTAAACATTTTTAGGGTTTCTTTTTAAATACGTTTTTAAGAGTTAATTAGGGGATTTTCATATTTTATGTGTGGAGAAATTATTAGAGACTGGGGAGAACATTGGAGACCTAAGAGTTTGATTTCTTTATCTCTTCTATATTTCTCTATTCTTGAGTTTATGTTTATATTTATTTTGATTGATTCCATTATGTTTGCTTTGAACTAATCTTGTTGTTAGGGTATTAGTGGATTCTTCTTGAAGATTTTGATTTCTTAATAAAATTTTCCTGAATTTCTTTCTTCTGCTATGGATTATTTATCTTATGCTTAATGCTTGTGAATGTTTGATCATCATTTACATGTTATTATGATTTTAACCTATGCTCTGAAAAGAGAAGGCTAATTATGCTATAGGTAAATAATCACAATTTTATATTAGACGAAAGTACTTCTATGAATTGTGTAGTTTAGGGACTATGTGTTTAAAGCCTACAATATATTGATTTACCACAGAGATGTAGGAAATAATATATTGTAGAGAATTATAGATCCTAGCAGGACTATAATATATAATTGTAATCTGCTATCACAATAGAATTAAGAAATATTGAGAATTGGTTAGAAATCGTAAGTGGATGGTTGATGAAACTAAAGCCCTAATTTTTACATCCATTGAATTAAATAAAATTTTTATTTCTGAATTTCTCTAGTGCTTTATAGTTTTCCTAATTTTTAGTAATAATTATTTTATTCATAATTCTGAAATTATTATTTAAATCAATTAGAATTAGAAGTTAATTATTGGTAATTAATATCAGTCTTCGTGGGATCGACACTTTACTTATCATATATTACTTGATTGGACCACATATACTTGCCTGTTAATTTTAAAGTGATCAGCGGGAAGGTTTCGTGGCAGATTGGCATGTGTGTTAAGGATGAATGAGTTGAATGGACTGCTGGAAGATCGAGGATGACGTTGTTTTTAAGTCTTTTGATTTATATTTTTATGTATTTTTGCACTTAGATTTTAACAATTTATTAATTTTATTTTTTTATGTTTTATGTAAACAATAATGGGTGCCCATACTTTACTTTGTATTTGGCACAATATTTTGGGTTTTGAAATAAAGTTATGTTATTCCTTATGTATGTGTTCCAAAATAGTAGCTATGTCTAGTAGTTTTTAATGATCTGAGGTCTTAGAATTAGTCGGGGCATTACATACATGACTTTGAGACTTTGAGTGGCCATTTCTATTCCCGTCACGCCTCTCAGATGTTTGACCCTCATCTCCTGCGTTGTTCTGTCTGTCCCCCTGGGAGGGGGCCTTCGGGTTTGTAGCACTCCTACTCCGAGATGAAGTGTTATTCTTCTTAGTCATGGAGGAGGAATTCTTGGACTGTGCCTCTTCATCCTATCTCTGAGAAAGTGGCTCTGAGAGCATCCATGGGGTTTGACTCCTCCCCTAGGACTCCTTGTTACTGTTGTCTCGCATTCCTACAGTTTTTTCCTAATCCTCCCTCACCGTCTAAGCAGTGGCTTCAGCGTTAGCTCGGGCTAACTGGGTAGCCGCGTCAAGGGCCACAGCAGCCTCATGGTGCCTCCGGTTAGCTTCCTGCTCCCTCTGGATCATCCTCTGGACCTCCTCATCTATCATCCTCTTGCCTTGCCAGATACTGCCCCATCTCCTCCTGCTTCAAGTTGGTCTCCAACCTCCACCTGAGGTTCATTAACGGGATCGATGGGATCCTGAGTGTTGGAATCCCCGGGAGTCATCTTCTTCGTCTGACTGGATTTTGGAGGCATCGTGTAACTGATGAAAGTGTGTTTCTTGATTTGAGAATGAAAGCACCAAAATGTTGGCCTATGAAATTGGCCAACGGTCTTATGTACAGTATACGACACCTTTTGAACGAAATAAATATAATAAACGACAGAGTACAAAAATCTTAAACAAACACATAAATTTTATAGTGGTTCAGCCCTGTTCTGATGAACAGTAATAACCTAATCCACTTAGCTTTTAGAATTGAATCACTCAATAATTACACTGATGAACAAAGTATTCACTCGTTACTAATTTTCCCAGAGTTTCTCCCAAAATATTTGTCCGATCACCTTCAATGAAGCCATGGGTCCTTTATTTATAGTACCCAGGAGTTGTTACATGATTAGTAATATTGGGATCATGGTGTGGTACACGATTATTAGGTAGTAGAGATACATGTCCACCTCCCCATGATTATGAGATCGTGGGTCTTCTCGTTGTTTCTCTGGATCATGGTAGACAATGCACGATTGAAACCTCTGGGAAAATGCTAAGTCTCAGTTGGTCTATGAAACTCAGATCTAGGCTCGACGACCCTTTAGAGCTTGGGTGCTAGGCCTGTTGGTCCTCTAGGTGTTAGGCCTGTGATCTCCTGGGTGCTAGGCCTGTTGATCTTCTGGGTGCTAGGCCAGTTGATCTCAATTTGAACGAGCATGAGTTTTACCTGTTCTCAGGAGTGTAGGCCGACCACCCTATGGAGGATAGGGTGGGCCGACCACCCTGAGGGGTTCTTGGGCATGCTTAGGCTGACCACCCCTAGGGGTTTGGGTAAAGCCAACCACCCCTACGGGGTTTTTGAACATCTCAGGCTGACCACCCCTACGGGTTGGGGTCAGGCTGACCACCCCTAGGGCTAGGGCCAGGTCGACCACCCCAAGGGGCTAGGGCCGCCGACCACCCCTAGGGGGTGTAGGCTTGTTCAACTTCTTTATAGGTCTTGGACCTATCATTTTTGCTCATCAGTCTTTTTTTAGTACTTCATTGTTTTTCCCTGATTTGTGATACCATGTACCGCTTTCTCATTCACCATGTCATCCCTGGATTTTTAAGGGATAACAATATACTATTATCATTTGTAGGAAAATGTTTTCTTTTTTAGGTAGAGTTTGAAATCATTTTATATTTTTAAGAATGTTTCCATTTACTCAATATTATGATGATTTAGGAGAGAAAGAAGTTAAAGAGATTATGTTGCTTGCTACAAATTTGATTGATTGTCTTGGAGTGAGTTTTGGAGCTAACAATCGCAAAGCATTATTTGAAAAAATGAAGAAACTATTCAAAGAGGAACAAACAAAAGTTGATGAGCACTTGAAAAATATGGATGTGCTTTTGAGAATGATGGAAAAGTTGAAGGGAGTGTAAGGAAAGTGTTTGTTTTTCTATCTACTATTGTACTTTGTAGATTTTTATTTTTATGTTTGATTGAACTAAAGAAATTTTACTTTTTATTATATCATGTTTTAATTTACAACATTCATATGATCCTTGTAAACATAAAATATAAATAGCTTTCATATAATTCTTAGTACAAAAAAAAAACAATGAGATACCTTAAATAAATAGATACAAATAACACTTATTGTGCATCATAAATTGCACCAATAAGATTATTAATAGCATCTTCCAAATCCAAAAGCTTTATGCGAGTTTCAAATTTTAATCCTTTATCGAGACAATCATGCATATCTTTGGTTCTTCTACGCAAGTCCTTTGCTTTCATGAGAATGTTGTAGAAATCCTTCGAGTTTGGAAAGGTTTTGGTAGAAGAATGAATGTTATCTACCTGGCCATAATCATTTCGCTCAAGCTCTTTATAATATTCATTCGAATTTGTACATATTGTTGGTGAACTGTTGATATTTTTAATTAACTGGCAACATCTATTTCCCTGCCAGTGTCGCTTGATTCAACATCAAAAAAGCCTTCTAAAAACTCCATATCGAGTAATGCTTGAGGCCATTTTCCAAGTACATGAAAATGTTGTTCTTCCTTAACTTGATTGATTGTATTGCTACTTTCGCCTTCAACAACAATGTCTTTGTCCGGTTCACGCGAGACATTGTCTTCATATTCAACCTCATTCTTTGCATCTTTGACTTCATAGTTGGATTTGTTTTTTGTTTCATGATTACCACTATCTTCATCAACCCTTCTAGGCTCCATAGTAATCTCCACCTTTGAAACTATACTATTTTTTGTGTTATATTTAAAATTTGATGAAAAAAAAAACAAAAATTATTTATGAAAAGTGGTCAGGAATATGAATAACTGTATTTTCAAAAGTTATACATAATTATTATAAAGACATTTGTTCAACTTCCAACCATTGTATTTTTTTTAAGAATGGAAAGTGAATAGGTGTTTTTTTAATAATTATGTATAATTTTTATTAATTAATTTCGATAAAATACAATGGTAAATTGAAGAGTTGTTTGTGTTTAATGGGAAGTTGAACACGTGTCTTTTTAATAATTATGTATAATTTTTATTAAATAATCTCAAAAAAATACATTGGTAAATTGAACATTTGTGTTTGTTTAATGGGAAGTTGATTATGCGTCTTTTTATTAATTATGTATAATTTTTATTAAATAATTTCAAAAAAATACAATGCTAAATTAAACTATTTGTTTAATGGAAAATTGAACAGGTGTCTTTTCAATAATCATGTATAGATTTTTTAATTAATTTCAAAATAATAGAAAATTAAATTTGAACAAGTGTCTTTTTAATAATTATGTATAACTTTTTTTAAAAAATTAATTAAATAAAAATCGAAATATAAAATAATAGTAAATTAATAGGGCAAAAATTAATTTAAATTTGTTTAAAATTTATTATGAAATTCGAAATTAATAATTATTAATTTAAAAGTTGTCTTTTAAATAATTCATAGAGTGTAATACATGTATACAAATATTGAATTAATTTTGATTCTATATCTAAATTCTTTGAAAATAATAAATGTTGTTTAATTATATTTTGAAAATATATAACTATTAACTTTTTTTAATTGGTATTGTGAAGATGAATAGGTATCTTGACAAATTAAACATGTGATGTAACAGATGTGTAGAAATTTGTGAGAATAAATTCATTTTTTTCAAAACACAATTTTTTTAATTTATATTAAAAAATTCGAAAAAAATAATAGGGAATCTCAATAGGCGTTGCTCATATTAATTTGATAAGATGTCATCTTTATTAAGTGCACTATTGAATGATAAGTTTTAAAATTATTTATAAATATTTCTATTACATGAAAAACAAGGTTGAGAAAGAGAAGGAAAGAATGAAAGACATGAAGAAAATAGAGGAACAGATGAAAAAAAGTGAAGACATGAACAAAAAAGATGAAGCAGAAAATGGAAAACCTGAAGAAAAATGGGAAAAGGAAGCACAAGAATGAGGGGTCTACTACAGATGATGTATCTCACATGTCGGAGGAACCAAACTGTTTGGAAACCATTGTTCCAAAAAAAAAAAAGATGTCCAACAACTTATAATACAATTCAAAAATAGGAGGTACGATATAAACACTCGTCTTCTTAGCATTAGTAGTAAAATAAATATCATTCAATAACTCTTGTTGTGAGGAAGCATCTCTTATATTCTTAACTGTGTTCCAGCTCGTGAGCTCCAAATACTCCAAACTGAAATCTGTCAAAGACGCATCCATGCTCTAGAAAAGGAAGATTACTACACGCGGATTGAACTCGTCAAGCTTGAACGCGATATTACTTTTAAAAAATGGTGCTTGAAAAATTGGATCGCGGATTGAAGAATGTTGTCTCTCTTTAAAAAATTTATTTAAATGATTGTACTCTTTCTTTTTTGGTTAGATATATGTTGAATTTAACATATTATTATGAAATAAAAATTTGAATTTTTTTAATGGTTAGAATTATTGTTATTTTGGAATCTGTCTATTTCTTTTTTATCTTTATATTTCGTTATAAAAAATAAAATAAAAAATTTGTGGGTTTGTTGAAAGTTTAAAAAGTGATTACTTTTTTTTATATAATTTCTTAATATAAATAATTACAATTTTTTGAAGATATTGTAAAAAAATTCTTACTTATATATGTTAATAGATATTTAGGGATTGCCTATTTTGTCTACAAAAATTAGAGTGTTTGTTCATTTATATTGAATTAAGAATTTTATTCTTGTTAATGCAAATTAGAATATTTTTTTATTTTTATAATTATTATTATTAGAAATTTTTATATCCATTATTTTCTTGTAGAAGTATATTTTTAAAATGAACAAAGCCATATATCCTACGATATATTTCGAAAATGACTAATTTTTTTACTAATATATATTGCGAAAATGATATATTTAAAAAATCTTTAATTTAAATTTTAAGAGTAAATATTTTTTTTAAATATTATTAATTATTCTGGAGTAGTTGACTCCTTGTCTTGCTCATCACTCGTAAATATTCCTGATGTCTTCTCTTACTTATTAATTATTTGTGTAGAAAAATAGTGTTGAATACAAATTCTTTATATATGTGTGTGTGACTAGGCAACCCTAGATCACCACTAAGATTGTTCTTCTAGATACCAAAAAATAGAAAGAAAATGGACAACAAGATGATAGAGGAAATAATTCTTACTAGATCACTTTCAAAATGCAAAGAAAATTTTGAGTTGTACAGTTTCATGGGACAAATTAAGTTGCGCCTCATGAGATCATTCAAAGAAAGTAGTACAATGATAATTTCCTTCATCAATCAAGCATTTGGAGAATGGAGTAGAGAAAGCAGTAAAGTACATAAGATTAGGCAAATTCATAATGAATTAGCACAAATGTTTGTTGATGCTTCTAAGAATGAGGACTTGTATTAGAGGCGTCAAATGTATGATGTTGAACATGAAATAGTATATTATAAAACTTTGTTGAACTCTTTCATGAATATGTAGGAATATTCATACTTTGTTTTAAAATATTATAATGTTTTCTTAGTTATGAATTGAAAGTGAATTTTTATGGTTAATTTTTTTTATATTTTTTATAATTAAAATTTTGTAAGTTCATTTTAAAATAATAGAATTCGATATTATTTTACTAAAAACAATAAATTTTTAATACCAAAAACATATTTAATTGTCCAATTAATATTTATTTTTTTATATTTAAATTTTTGTGCATGATTTGAGTATAGTGGTGATATTAAAAGTTTCATTTAATAAAAAAAATTCTTTTTAAAAAATCGAAAAATCATGTTATTTATTATTTCAATACATATTGATGATAAAATCAAATCTTTCTACTCCCCATATTTATCCCACTTTCCCAAAAAAATATAAATGTATATTTTAAAAATAAAGTTTAAATTAATAATAATTATAATTAAATGTCGAAATCTAGGTTTTTTTTTACAATAACTGAAATCTTCTTTGAATATTTATTTTAATGGTACAATATGTACATGCATGAAGGTTAACAGTTGAAAAAAAATAAATATATAATAATAATTATTATTAATGTTGCCGAAATTATTAGTCTCTCGAACAATATTAATGGTCGAATATTTTTTTCTAATTATATAATATTTAAATCAATGAAGTGGATGAGTTGCAATTGTTAACAAATTAATATTATTTTTTAATTATTTAAGAACAGACTTTATATATTATATTCATCTTCTTCAAACACAACCTACTTCTACTCTCTTTCAACATTCCTCATGGATAACATGAATCAAGATATAATCTTTCTTGCTTAAGACATGATAAAAAAATTGGAGTTCATTTTGTCAGAGACAGAGATATTGCCTTTATCAAAATTTAGTGAGTTCGAAGATGGAACAAATTTTCCTTACAAGTTTGCCACAATATCTCAAAAAATAAGAAAGGGATTGAACAAGATGTATATTGAAAACTTGAAGGAAGAAATTGAAGAGTGGAACAAAGAACTTGTCAAAATGAAGAAGACTCTTGAAAGCATGAAGAAGAGGATTATGGATGATGAAGAAGGAGAATCTTCAAATAAAAAGATGAAGGGAAATGAAAAGTAGACTTTAAGTTGGAGAATACTAATTATTTGTGTTTTGTTTTTATTTTTTACTTAATTTTTAATATGAACAAATATTTTAAGTTTCTTAGTAAAAATTTAAAATTTATTGTTTTTCTTATCATTAATTAACATCTTACAAAATTATATTTAATATAGTGAAATTCGAAACAAAAAAAATTAAATTTAAAAAAAAATGATTATTGCCATTTAATAATAAAAAATGCTTATTTTACCCAATAAATAATTAAGGAATACAATTTAATATTCAATTAATATATGAGCATTAAAAAATTACCTAATTGATTTCCAAAAGTTGTCTTTTCTTCATACATCATTTCAAGAAAATAGGAACAATTTTTGAAAAATGTAGGTGGCTAAATAATACACTATATTTTCGAAAATAAGAACAATTATTGGTATGATAAATGCACATTAAATGACAAATGAAAAAATGTATGTATTTGAAAAGTTGCAATTACTCATTAAATATATCATTTTCATAAACAAAAAATTAAAAATTCTTTTTTCATAACCCTACACAACATCTTATTAGGCTATATATATATTCTAAAAGTAGATTAAATAGTTTTCATAATATATATATATATATATCTTCATCTGTTTCTCAAGAAAATTCATTTATCTATTCTAAACAATTTTTCATTATTATGGAAGACTTTATAACTTTCCAAGTACCTATTCTTTCAATGATTGAACTACTGGAACACCAATTATCCATCGTCAAAACAATTGCCAAAGAAGAGACTTCTCAAAGCTAAAGCAAATCGGAGTCTAAAATTGTCCTTTTTGTCGAGAAGCAACAACAAAGAAGAAATTTTTTTACTTTTCGTGTGATTGAAAATTTGGAGTACAAATTTGAAATTTTGAGAGAAGAACTTCAGAAGGTGAGGATGGATGACGAAGACGTCTTCGATTAATTATTAGGTGGCAACAAAGAACTATTCAAAAAGAATGAAATTTCGTTTTTAGTAACTACCAAATTAATTAAACCATGTGAATTAATTAAGCTATGGAATGGTAATTAAATGTTGAAACAAATTTAAGATCTGTCGGGACAGAATCCGAACTTGTCACGATAGAAGCTGAACACAATAAAAATAGTGCAAAAACAATATAGAACACAACAGATTTTTACAAGGTTCAGAAACCCTTACGAATAACCTACTACTTGGGGCCACACCCAGAGAATAAAACCAATTAGTAAAGAATCATAAGTACAAAATATTGACTTAAACAAAACAAGACTCCCTTTTGAGATTTGCCGCAACTTTATTGTACTTCTCTTCACTAATCTAATTCTGATTGAAACGCTCAACCACTTGAACTCCCTTCAATGGCCAGCGAGTGTTTGCATCCTCCCAACGCAAGGCTTGTAAAAAATCTTCTCCCAAAGACTATAAGAATTGTGTTCAAACTACAACATGTATTCACTCATGAATGTGGTTCAGACTCACCACAAAACTAAACACTCATTTTACTACAAGTTCAGGTGAATACAATGATCTTGAATACAAACAATGAACTCTCACAAATATTACAATTCACTCACAAACTATGCACCAAAGAGTTCAATTTTTCTCAATGCCTTGAAGCCTATTTATAGAGTCCATTTCGTGCTTAGAAAGGATGAGAAAGATTCTCCTAATAAAAGCAAGAATATTTGAATATATTCTTAATTGATGATGAATTGCCATTTTTAGAAGATTCAGATCCGACAGATACAAATTTGTTGGGGACAGCTAATACCTGTGTCAAATCAAATATCTCAAGATAGAAATAAAAATTAATTACTTCAAATAATTATTTTCCTGAAGTTTATTACCTTGAGCTGCACAAAATATAAAAGACAAACATTCCAGAAATGATTTTGAGTAAGTACAAAATATTAGCTTTATATAACTAAGATACAACTTCCCTTTATGATCATATTGTGATAAAATCAAGCTAAATAAGGAATAATATGAAACTTAATATTCCGAAAATCACAATAATGAGAAAGTAATATTCCAAAATTCACAATAATGGGAAAGTAAAATTATATTTTAAATAAAAAGATATTGCTATAAAATTTGCCAATTTTAGGATTTACAAAGAATATGAAAGTTCTCTTGGAGGATGAAAAATCGATACCAATGGAATTGATTTGAACTCCGACAAGAATCAGTAGATTATCAGTTTTATTATTTTATTTACATTATGATCAAGTTTCTTCTTTCTTTTATTTTGTAAGTTTATGACTTTGTTATGACATTGTTCTTGAGTCCTAGTAATTAATTCTATGTTAATTTTTTCTAATATTATCAAGAATTTCAAGTTTTTTTTGTCAAAATTTTTATTATTTTTCTTGTATATTTTACTAAAAATAACTTATATGCAACATTCATGAGAATTGGTTATATTTCTCTATTTATTAAAAAAACAAATTATTGAAAATTTGACCAAAATTTGAAACTAATAATAATAGCAAGTTTGAAATTTTGGATTCCTTTATGGAAAATATTTAATGAAAGTAAACCCTATTTATTCTTTTGACAAATTTTCTCAAAATCAAAAAATGCAATAAATATATTTGGAAAAAATATATAAATAATTACCTTTATTATTTTGGCTGAAATTTTTGAAAAATTATATCATTAAATATTAATAAATCCAAAATTCTAGAAAATTGGTTATATTGTTTCACTTTGAAATGGTGCATTTAATATTTACTAATTGTGTATTTCTATATAATAATAGTAATAAATGATGGGTAGTTGAACAATTACCTTTATAATAAAGTCATAATAATTTTATTCTAATTTAAAATTTATACTTTGTATTGGTAGTTGAACAGGAGTCTTCATTTTGAAACTAGTAATTAAATACATTTATAAAAAGTTGTGTGGTATAGAATTTTTATGAGAATATAACCTAACTAGATGAAAAAAATAATTAGAAATTTAAAAAAAAATCATTTATCAATTTAATAAAATTCAAAATTAAAACTCTTTATATATGTATGTAAAGAATTTACAAAGATAACCTAACAAATGGACTCCATTATGATATAGAGAAACATAATAAAAAAAATGGAGTACATCAACGAAATGGAGAAAGAGAATGAAAACAAGAAGGTGATGGACCCAAAACGGGTATGTTATAAAAATTTATACTCGCAAGCGCACGAATCGTATATGAAATATTGTGTTCATGTAAGCACGAGATCGAACCCAAAGGAGTTGTCTAAAATATAAAAGAAAACTATTTGAAACTAAAATTAATAAATTCTAACCTAGCTCAAAATATTGATGAGTTTTAATGTTATGAACATAAAATAAAAGATTGAAAATAAAACTATTTAAGAGAATAAAAGTAAACCAATAATGATTTGAAAATAAGTGTTAAAAGAAAGATTATTAAGATACTAGAATCCACAAAATGTAAGTTTAATAATACTTATTAGTATATTGATTCCCAAGTTTTAGTGATAGTTAAAATAAGTCAAACTATCATTTTCCAAATATATTTATAATTTTAAGCACAAATTACTTCTAAAAAAATATAGGATTTTTCTTCACTTTTCAAAATGTATAATTTCAAAGTATTTAATGTGAATCAACTTAATGAAACAACAAAAAATCAAATAACATTATTTATAAGGAAAAACATAATATTTTTGTTCTAAGCATTGGATGTGTACAATTTAATGGCACATCTTAGACAAAGAATATTATGTTTTGCAAAATGAAGAACAAAGTGCATATTATCTAACAATCCAAAATATGAGATATTAAAGATGAAAGACATATATGAAGAAGAAAAATCCATAAACTTTGTTGCATTACAAGGGAAATCAACATACAACATAAATATTATCTAGTTACAAGTTGCTTCGTCATGATCTTAATAATCTTATGAAAAAGATTAGAAGCACATAACTAGAATAGAAATTACAAAATAAACAAAATACATACTTGAAAATGCTCTTGAAAAACCCAAAATAGAGGAGGGAATGGTAGAAAAGAATATGGTAACAAAAAATTAAGCACCCCAAAAAGGTCTTGAAAACCCTTATTTATAGCCAAAATGAGAGTATTGAAATAATCAATTTAAATGAATAATAATATGGCAAATAGGAGTAAATTTTAGGGTGTAATGATGATTTTTGGGTAAAATGTGTAGAAAAATTTTGGTAAAAAATGACAATTTTAAACAATGGGGACATTTAGGCATTTGTTGGGCTCAAGAGTGGAAAAGGCAGTTGTTTTGGCAGTGGCTGGGCAAGGCGGGAGGCAGGCCTGGTTCGGCCTGGCTGGCGTGGGCTGGGTGAAGGAATTTGGCTGGGCAGAAGGCCCGAGTGGGCCTGGCTCGGTTGGAGGCAGCTTGGGGAGGCATTGGGCCTGGAAGCTTGGGGAGGCATTGGCAGGTGGGCCGAATGAGTGGAGCAGGCCCAGGCGTGGGGGTTGGCTAGTGGAAGGGAGCTAGCATGGGCTTCGGGAAGCTTGGGCCACGCTGGGCTTGTGGATGGAGTGAGCTAGGTCGAATGGCTGCTTTTGGTATTTCAATAATACCAGTTTTCCTTTCTTTTCACTCAAAAATGCCAATTTTCCTTCATTTTTCTTGCTTTTTCAAGAGCAAAAAATGCAACAAATTCTCTACAAAAATAAACATAAATTAAATTAAAACTAAATATTTTCAATAATAAAATATACAACATAAGTTCCATGAAAATATTAATTAAAATTTAATTTACTTAAACATTTAAGCTCAAAATTGCATCTTTTTACTTCTAACTTAACAATATTAATTTTAAATAATTAAACTATAACATTTTACAATAATATAACTATAAAAATACACAAAAATCTATAAAATTAAAATAAACCTAATAAATTCAATATTACTTAAAAACTTAATAAATTACTTAAAATCTCAAAAACTAGGCAACAATTAGCATAAAAAATGTGGTAAAATAACTCTATTTTGTAGAGTTATCACACTTCCAAACTTAAAGTTTTGCTAGTCCTCAAGCAAAAGAAAAATTAAACACACATTATTTATTGGTGATATAAAAAAGATTTTCTCAAAAATTCCACAATGAGAATAGTTCTCAAAAAATATTATGGATAAAAGTTAAGCTTATGGAATTAATTAAATTGTCAATTTTTCTTTTAAAAAGAGGTTTTCATTAAAATTATTTTTCACTTAAACTTATAGAAAATAAAAGTATTCTTGTTATGAAAAATATAATTTTTTTTACAAGCAAAATTGACCCAATAATTAAAGAAAAAGCTTAAAAATTATTTATATTTTTAGGAGAATTAAATTCAAACTCAATCAAGATTTTTATCACTGAAAATGAAAAATATCAGCAATTTTTTTTTTAATTTTTGAATTTTTATGAAAATGAATAATTTTAATTTTTTTTTAACATGACAACAATATATATATTGTTGATGCACAAAATCTCACCAAGGGAAAATATGAGATTTATGACATGAAGCCCCCATTTACACAACGTAGGCGCCAAGACGCCATGGCCACGCACGGCCCCGATCGGACGCCCAGGCACGACGCTGATGGCCTCGCTCGGCCACCTCGGCGCGAGGCGCCATGGCCTCGCTCGGCCCCTCTCCGCCACCCTGGTGCGTCTCGCCCATGTGGCCTCAACCGCCTCGCTCGGACGCCTAGGCGCGACGCTGCTGGCCTCGCTCGGCCCCTCTCCGCCACCCTGGTGCGTCTCGCCCATGTGGCCTCAACCGCCTTGCTCGGACACCTAGGCGCGACGCTGCTGGCCTCGCTCGGCCACCTCGGCAAGAGGCACCATGGCCTCGCTCGGCCCCTCTCCGCCACCCTGGTGTGTCTCACCCATGTGGCCTCAACCGCCTCGCTCGGACACCACCTTTGGTGCACACGGGTGGCCTCGCCTAGCCACGCCCCAGGCGCGCGGCACGCCCATCTCACTTAGCCCCAACACCAAGTGGCCACGCGAATGGGGCCACACGTCAAAGGAACCTCACCACCTGAGGGCTCACGAGGAAGTCATCTCACCTCCCACCCATCCATCAAGGCCCCATGCCTATCACATGTGCACGCGCCTAGTGTCCCGTTCCCTATACATTGGGACCCTAATGCTTAGGGGCCCGGGTATGAGTCGAATGGAACGTACTTGTACGATCTAGTACTGAGTACAGACACCCATACCAGTGGGAGTGTTGGAATAAGAGTGATGGCCCGTACGTCTACGACCAGGAGTCAGAGTCGACACCACTACCACCTGCGCCACTATGCCTGCCACCACTCATCAGACATGGGTACAGACAAGTAGTGGAGACATCCTCCTGACACCTGCTCCTGTACTGATGTATGACCACAACCACTGAAGCCACTCCCCTGACATAGTACTTATGTACCATTTGGTCTCCTGGACCACCATGTACCTAAGGCCATTAGAGCCTACTATAAAATGAACTGGAACACCACCTGAAGGGGGGTTGGAAATTTTACGGTAGCAAAGGCTCGAGTGTGAATGAAAAACTGAATTCTCCATTATTGTTCTATCATTGTTCTTGAGTGATTGTTTAAGTTTCTACAGCTTTTCCATTAGAGATCTAGATTTGATAATTTTTCCAACTCAACTTAGTTGACGAGTTCTCAC
Source organism: Humulus lupulus (assembly GCF_963169125.1). Classification (NCBI taxonomy): domain Eukaryota; kingdom Viridiplantae; phylum Streptophyta; class Magnoliopsida; order Rosales; family Cannabaceae; genus Humulus; species Humulus lupulus. The sequence continues at coordinate 154,559,120 of NC_084799.1, forward strand.
CGTCAACAGTTTGGCGCCGTCTGTGGGAACGTTAGTTTCAAGCTACTGTTCCACCATTGTTTCCGGCAAGAAGAAGATGCCAAGACGCTCAAAGTGACTGAGGGAGCCACGGGAGGTAGAGGTTCACCTGAACGGAGTCCAGCTGAAGGCCTCCATGAAGGAAGCTCCTCCACCCAGAGACGTGGAGCCCCTGAAAGACCCTGAGGTTCACGGAGGTGATAGAGTGGCCTCGTCACCGGCCACTCCACCTGGAGGAAGTCCTCCAAGAGCACCACTGGGAAACGCTAAGGAGTTCCCTCCTCCAAAACCACCGCAGGCACCGAACTCCGGCCGGCAGGACCCGGGCCCCTCAACCCGTAGGCATGATAAGCATCCCCGGGTCCATTCCGTGAGCTCAAGTTCGAAGTCTTGGTTCTTTGAAGAGGAAATACGTGAGCAACACCGTAAGATCCAAAGGTTGGAAACCACCTTGGAAACACATGCAGGAGGTCTTGAACGGCCTCTTCCAGGGTAAGTCGAGCGTGACCTTGCCTAAGAGGAAGGAGAAGGGCAAGGATGGGGTGGAGACCACTGTACCGGTAGATGATGGGAGAACCCGACATTCAACCAGTAACACCCCCCGAACGAAGCAACGTGATCACCCTGAACCGCCTAAGTAGGCCCAGAAACCAGCGCCGAGGACCAACGCTGCCCCTCGCAATGAGGACGAGGTCACCTCTAAAAGAGCACCCTCAGACTTGCGGGAGGAGCTCAATAAAAAGAGGGCGGGCAAAGGGACCACGCCCCCTGTGGCACCTCGAGAGGGCAAGGGAAAGGCGGATCTTAGCCCGTCCGCTTTGAGGGACACTCTAAGTAAGAGGAGGTAGGACCTAGACACAGAAATGAGGTGCCTGCGAAGCAGGATCATCACCGCATCAGGCGGTCAGGCCTTTGAGGAGGACTTCGACCATGAGTCATCCTTTGTGAGGGAGATACAGGCCATCCGGCTCCCTGCCAACTTTAAGGAGCCCAATATGACCCCCTACGAAGGGAGCACGGATCCAAAGTACCACCTAGATGCGTTTAATGATCTGATGAAACTGAGGGGGATTGGAAGTGGTGCCAGATGCCATTGCTTCACTGTTACTCTGAAAGGACCTGCCTACAAATGGTTCAAAAGATTAAGGCCGGGGTCCATCAGATCCTGGCAGCAGTTTTCTGACGAATTCCTCCAACAGCATCATGCCGTGAGGGATTACACGATGCCAGGTACCAGCTTGGCCAACGTGGAGCAAGGGGAGAATGAGAGCCTGAAAAGATACATTCACCGGTTCAATATGGAGGCCGCGAAAGTGGGGAGCCTGACTCGCCGAGAGCTAAAAATGGCCATTACAGCCGGGGTGCTCCCAGGAAGCAAGTTGTGGGAGAACATGCTGAAGAGTGAGGTCACTGAGTTAGACGACTTCTACGAGAGAGCGCAGAAGTACATACGTGTGGAGGATGGCCATGCAAACCTGAAGGCAGGAAAGGAGGAGCCCCACGCGAAGACCCCAACTAACGACGGGTCGAATGTAGCAAAGAAGAAAAGGGCATACGATGGATGAAGAGATGACCACCAGAGGAAAACCAAACAGGGGAATGATCACAGGCAAGCGGCTTACACCTACTACACAGACCTCACAGATACCAGGGAGTACATTTACCTCGCTAATGAAGATCGAGTTCCTTTCAAAAGGCCCCCACCAATGAGAAAGGACCGGTCGAAAAGGGACCCTAGTAGATATGTCAGTACCACAAGGATACCGGTCAAACCACGGCAGAGTGTATCCATTTGAAGGAAGAAATTGAGGAACTCATTCGCAGGGGGCATTTGGGAAGGTATGTGCGCAAGGATAACCAGAGGCCAGAAGGAGGAGTGTCCCCGCCGCGGGCACTTGAGGTGGCCCCAGAAGTGCAAGGAGAGGTCAGGACCATCTTTGAAGGACCAGGATTCGGAGGTGATTCTAGGAAAGGGCGAGACAGGTATGCCAAGGAGGCCCGACGAAGTCCACCACATTGCGTTTTAAGTTTGGAGCAACGCCCCCCGAAGAGCTTCAAGGGCGAGAATGACTCAATCACTTTCACTGAAGAAGATGCGCAGGGGGTGCACTTTCCTCATAACGACCCCCTGGTGCTAACCGCCCAGCTAGCTAACATGAGGGTACATCAGGTCATGGTGGATAACGGGAGCTCCATGAACATCTTGTATCGACAGGCGCTGGAAAAGATGGGGTTGAGCCTCCGTCACCTAAAGCCTTGCACTACGACTTTGTATGGGTTTACGGGAGATTCGATGCAACCCCTGGGGACAATCGAATTGGCCCTCACCATGGGGGAGCAACCCAGGCAAACCACCGTAATGGCTAACTTCGTCATGGTAGATTGCACCTCAGCCTTCAATGCAGTATTAGGGAGACCCTCTCTGAGAGAATTGAAGGCGATAACTTCTGTGTATCACCTAGCCATGAAATTCCCTACCCCTGGGGGAGTAGCATGTGTGAAAGGGGAGCAGAAGGAAGCGAGGGAATGCTATAACATGTCCCTCCGCGTAGCCACCCAACCATCCATGTCAATGACAATGGCTGTGCATGAAGGAGCGACCCACACAAGTTAGATCCGCACAAGATGGGACACGTTACGGAGCCCTCGAGAAGTGCTACCAGCAAGGCTTCGGCTCTTAATGCCAAAAGAACCCATGTTTAGCTTGTTCTTCGTTATTTTAGCTTAAGTAAGAATCAAAGAGGCTACCCTAGGTAGCCTCCTAGTTAGATGTAACCCCCCCCCCCCCTTTTATTTACAAAGTTAGATGTAAACCGCGTGCTATGAATGAAACCGTTTGCTACTTCCTGTGTTTATTTTCTTCGCTGCACGAGCATCAGCCAAAGTTCCTACCGAAATAAATTTCACCAAGCACTTGGGGGGCAGGACAGGGGGCAAGAACATGCAGCCATCAAAAGGGCTCCTAAAAAGGGACCCTCTAACGGAGGATCCTAAAAAGGACCCCTTGCCCCCCTAACTCCTAAAAAGGGACCCTCTAACGGAGGATCCTAAAAAGGACCCCTTGCCTTCCTAACTCCTAAGGGAGACCCTCTACCAAGAGGATCCTGAAAACAACCCTCCATCAGGAGGACCCCAAAAAGAACCCTTCAACGGGGATCCCAGAGGGACCTCCTATATCAGGGCCTTAAGCGGAGTCCTTACAAGGCATCTCCTAGGATCACAAGGATTAGCTACCCTTGTGAATATCAAGGAGGCCTTAGGGACTTACAAAAAAAATATATGGTAACAATGATAATAAGTCTAGAGCGGCCACCAAGTCGTCTAGCCAATAATAAGTCTAGCCATTATATGGTAACGACAATAATAAGTCTAGAGCGGCTGCCAAGCCGCCTAGCCAAAAAGGATCCCAAAAGAGACCCTTGTAAAAATAGTACTATGCATAATGACGAGAAGGACACTTCTCGCAACAAATAATAAGAGCGCGCAAAAATATATAAAAGGATAGCTAGGACCCAAGGGGTCAAAATATCCTTATAAAAGTAATCAAGAGGCACCAAAAGAGGTCTCAGTGAACCCTTTCACATGGGCTCCAAAGGACCTCCAGCCTGGTAAATAAAAGAGGTGGTAGCCTTAAAAAGGCCTCAAACGCAGGCTTAAAAGGGCCTCAAATGCAGTAGAACAAGAAATAAATAGCAGCACATGTATTTATACATTAAAAAAAAGAGTTCTTGAGATAGTACAAGAGTCACCAAAAGAAAAGTAGCAGTGATAATGATATTACAAAGTAAAAAAAAAAAAAAGCAAGACTACTTCAAGGCCTCCTAAAGTGGGCACTCCACAAGGCCGCACGAGCAACGGCCTGTTCACCAAAAGAGGAGAAGTCGAAATTAGGATCCTGCCTCCACACATTGTAAAGGGCATGATCTATGGACCGGCGCTCGGTGGTGGCCCTCTCCACCTCCAAGGAAGCATTCCTCTCCTGCGCTGACTAAAGCTCAGCCGTGAGGGCCTCGACTTCGGCCTCCAATTGGGTAACTGTAACGACCCAAAGTCACTAATAAGGCTTAAGGGCCTTGATTAGTGTGCCAAGAGGGAATTACTGTAATAATTGTGATTTAATGAGTAATTATATGTTTAATGATGCGTATATGATAATTGATTATGTTATGTGGTAATATGATATGTGATACATGCGAGAACCACATTATGATGTGGATAAATCTGCAGCCGGCGACTCGAGGCGATCCTAGGGCTAGATAGCGGGAAAAGTCACAACGGGGTATTATAATTGACTTTGGGCAAGTCAGGGATATTTTAGGTATCAGGTAGTGATTTAGACTATCGGGTGATGAAAATAAATAATTGGAGATATATTTGAGGTTAGGGTGTCTAGGTGGGAATATTGGGGGATTTTACCATTTTGGCCTCGGGGACGGTTCCAGTACCCCGAGCCTCGGGATTAACTTAATGGATAAGTTAGACTTAAGGAAGCCTTTAGAAGAAAAACACAAACCGACTAAGCATTTTCTCTAAGCTTACTTACACGCACAAAGGAAACCAAGGAGAGAAAAACACAGAAAACTTAAGGGAGAAGCAAGTTGGAATTCTGAGATTTGTAGAGTGGATTTGGGAGTCTAGCTCAGGGGTTTAATCAAGGAACTGGAGCAAGATTTAAGGTAAGCATCTAACTCTGTTTTCTGTGGTTGAATTATGAGTTGTAGCTGGGTTTTAGTTAAGTGTTGAACCAAGTTTAGTTGTGATGTTCTAAGGCAGAATTAAGAAGGGAACTTGGGGACCTAGCTTGGCCACAGCTTGGTGAAGTGATTCTACAGCAAAGGTGAGTTCTAACTCCAAGTTTAGAGGTTCTAGATTGTGTTTGAGTGGCTGGTTTGGGTGTTTGTAGCACTTGGGATTAATAAATGGAAAGGAGAGGATTAGAGTGTGATAGACTGTGTTTTCTTGGGAATTATGTTGCTTAGATCATGTTAAGGAAGTTGGGAGTTAATTGGTTTTGAGTTGGGGGCTTTGGGATATCTTAAGGTGAGGTTTAGAGATTGAAAATGGTGGTTTTTTCTAGGTTCGAAGGGTCGGGCCGCGGCATGGTTCTTGGTGAGCCGCGGCCCTTCAAGGTTGTTGCATGCTGAGAAAGGAGGGCGGGCCGTGGCATGGTATAAGCAATGCCGCGGCCCTTACCTATTTTTGTGCCTTGGATGGCTCTGTTTGGGGGTCATGCCGCGGCATGGGTGGCCTATGCCGCGGCGCTTAAGGGATTTTGGGATTTTAAGATTTTAGGCTTGGGAATTTAACCTAGGGTGCTCGGGGTTGAGTCTTTTACCATATTTGGTGAAGTTCAATGTTCCGAGTACTAGAACTTGGCTTTGAAGCTCATTTAAGGTTGTTAATGGTGTCTTTCTTCATGGTTGTGACTAGGTGTTAAGCTAGAGCTCGAGGATCGGATTGCGCTCAAGGAGTATCGCCCGTAACTAACTCATCTGAAAGCTAAAGGTAAGAAAACTGCACCTGGTTGATTATATGAGACGGGACTAAGGGCTCCCTATTGTAAAAGCTTGAAAGGATGGTATTATGCCATGCAAGCCATTTAGTGAACCAACGGCCTAAGGGTGCCAAGGGTCTCACTAGCGCACAAGGCGCGGCTCGGCCGCTGGTAGCCGAGGACAGCTTATTATGCACTGAGCTTGGTTTAAGCGGGCCAGAGTCAGTGGGTTAAACAGAGGGCGCGGCCTAAGTTGTCGGCCCTGATTATTATGTGATATGAGCAGTATATGTGGTAGAATGTATCTTATATTGGATTGTATATGCTGATTATCTGCTGTGGACTATCTAGTGAGTATACATGCATATTGAGCTATTTTTCTGTTATTATTGTTTGAGTTATCTGTGATGTTTTCTTGCTGGGCCTTGGCTCACGGGTGCTACGTGGTGCAGGTAAAGGCAAGGGCAAGTTAGATCAGCCCTGACTGGAGAGCTCGGCGAGCGGAATGTACATAACCAGGTGCTCGGCCACCACGGTTAAGGTCTAGGCAAGGACATGGAACCTAAAGACTGTCTGTTTTGCCTTAGTATGGCTAGTGGATACTTATGTACTTTTGGAAGTCTGTAAACTTATTTTAACTTTGTGTTTATGGGATCCCTTGTTTATTACAGTTTAAATATATGAAATGAGTCTTTTGAGACCGAAACCTTTTTAACCATAGATCTTACATGTCTAGTGACACGTTTTCAAATCAATGATTTGACTAGCGAGTCCTGCACCTTTATAAGTACACAATGTAGCGGTCTTGGCTATCCAGGGCGTTACAACTTGGTATCAGAGCGTCCTAGGTTTAAGGGTTCCTGAAGACAGCCTGGATATGTACATTCGCTGCTGGAGACAAGCTCAAGTTGGGGTTTCGTAATGTGTATATGTGTGCTTATGTGCTTATGTACCTGAGATGAGTTATGCATGTTGTTATTGGCTGAATTGCTTGGAAGCATGAGATACTGATAGGGCCTGGCCCTTGACTGCTGTGTGAAGGTATTGAGGCATGTTTATCAACATTTCCGTGCATGTAAATGAGTATATGATGATTAATTGTTTATGGTGTATGGATGCTTATATGTGTTGGTTGTCTATGAATGGTTATGTTCTATTGTTGAGTTTTGGGGAAACTTTTACCCTGTTATTGTGGTCTGACCGCCGAGTCAATATTTGCAGATTGACTTGGATAGTTATGCGTCCAAGGAAATCTTCACGACTAGCCGGCACTGGGTCTGGGACCAGGGGCAATGACCAGGGCCAGACACCTCCAGCAGTCCCTGAGAACTGGCAGCAGTTAATGGCTGAGATGCAGGCTCGATTGCAGAGTCAGGATGAGTTGATTCGTATTTTGCAGCAGCAGGCTCCATCAGGGAGTGCTGCCCCTTCTTTACCACTTGCAGTGGTACCAGCTGTATAGCCTGGGGAGGTTGTTAACAGGTTGGAGCCGTTATATGAGCGGTTCAGGAAGCAGCAACCCCCAGTCTTTGAGGGAGGACCAGATCCGTTGAAAGCCGAGCAGTGGCTAACTATGATCACAGTGATTCTAGATTTCATGAGGATTGAAGGACAGGATAGAGTGGCCTGTGCCACTTATATGTTGAGGGAGGATGCCCGTATTTGGTGGGAAGTGGCATCGCAGACCAGAGAGGTTGCCACACTGACTTGGGAAGGTTTCAAGGATTTGTTTGGCCAGAAGTATTACAATGTTGCTGTTAGGGCAGCAAAGGTTAATGATTTTGTAAGTCTGGTACAAGGCAGTATGACTGTTACAGAGTATGCCCTGAAGTTTGATAGGCTTACGAAATTTGAACCAGATCTTATGCCTACTGATGCTGCTAGGAGAGATCGTTTTATTAGGGGGCTTAATGCTATGATAGCCCAGGATTTTAGGATTACCACGGTACCTGGAGGACTAACTTATGCCCAGGCCGTTGAGAGGGCTCTTACCGCTGAGGAAGCGGAGAACAAAATATGGAAGGAGAGCGCAATGAGGCGTGAGGGCCGCAGGGCGGTGCCTCCTTATTCCGGGACAGGTAGGGGCGGAGGCCCTAGTGACTTCAAGAGGAAGACTCCTGACACGTTGGCCGCTCCTAGTCTTGATAGGAGGGGTCGGGGTTGTCAGGGTGGCCGTCAGGGTGGCGGTGAGGCATGGAGGACCTATCCAGAGTGCCCGAGGTGTAGAAGACGCCATTTGGGCGAGTGCAAGGCCAAGGCATGTTTTGTTTGTGGGGTAGTGGGGCATCTCAGGAAAGATTGCCCAACGGTGAAGAAAGGGGAAGCAGGAAAGGTGGATAGCTTGACCCCAGCTCGAGTATTCACCTTGACTCAGGCAGAGGCTGAGCCTAGTCCCTCAATAGTGACAGGTCAGCTTTCTAGTGCTGGCTTTCTTTTTACAGTATTGATTGATTCTGGTGCTACACATTCTTTTGTTTCTAGTAGAGTAATTGATAGACTGTGTAGACCTAGTGAGTATTGGACTGCGAGGTTTGGGACTTTGTTGCCTACAGGGGAGCTGGTAGTCTCTAGGAGGTGGATTAGGGCACTGCCATTGATGGTTGATGGTAGAGAGCTTTCGGTGGATTTGATTGAATTAGATTTGGGAGATTTCGATATGATTCTAGGAATGGATTGGCTGGCTAGGTATGGGGCTACGATTGATTGTAGGAAGAAGATGGTTACTTTTGAGCCAGAGGGCGAGGACCCTTTTGTCTTTGTGGGTGCGGTGTCTGGACCCCGTGTACCTATGATTTCAGCATTGAGAGCCAGAGACTTGTTGCAGGGAGGATGCATAGGTTTTTTGGCTAGTGTAGTGGATACCACTAGGGTCATGCCGGCAAGGCCGAGAGAGACTAGATTGGTGTGTGAGTTTTTGGATGTCTTCCCTGAAGATCTGCCAGGGTTGCCGCCGCGTAGGGAGATTCAGTTTGAGATTGAGTTAGCACCAGGGACAGAACCAGTGTTTAGGGCACCGTACAGAATGGCACCAGCAGAACTGAAAGAGTTGAAGATACAGTTGCAAGAACTTCTGGATTTAGGGTTTATCAGGCCTAGCTATTCTCCGTGGGGCGCTCCAGTGTTGTTCGTTAAAAAGAAGGACGGGATTCTGAGGATGTGTATCGATTACAGAGAATTGAACAAGTTGACCATAAAGAATAAGTACCCTCTGCCAACGATTGATGATTTGTTTGATCAGCTGCAAGGTAAGACGGTGTTCTCAAAGATTGATCTTCGATCTGGTTATCACCAGCTGAGGATCAAGGATGGGGATATACCAAAGACAGCTTTCCGGACACGATATGGGCATTATGAGTTCCTGGTCATGTCTTTTGGTCTGACCAATGCCCCAGCGGCTTTCATGTACTTAATGAACAGAGTGTTCAAGGATTTCTTGGATCAGTTCGTCATTGTTTTCATTGATGACATTTTGGTATACTCCAGTTCAGAGGCAGAGCATGAGCAGCACCTCCAGCAGGTTTTACAGAGGTTAAGGGAGCATCAGTTGTACGCTAAGTTTAAGAAGTGTGAGTTCTGGCTACCAGAGGTGACCTTCCTTAGACATATATTTGGGGCAGAAGGGATTAAGGTAGATTCATCCAAGGTGGAGGCAGTTAGGGATTGGCCAAGGCCGAGGAATGCCTCGGAGGTGCGGAGTTTCCTTGGGTTGGCTGGTTACTACAGGCGATTTGTAGAGGGGTTCTCGAAGATCTCTTCACCGATGACAGAGTTAATAAGAAAGAATCAGAAGTTCGTCTGGTCAGAGAAGTGTGAGAACAGCTTTCAGGAGTTGAAACGATGGCTTATTTCTGCACCAGTGTTGAGTCTTCCTTCGGAGGAAGGGAAGTTTGTGGTCTACTGTGACGCATCGAGGTTGGGTTTAGGTTGTGTGCTGATGTAGAATGAGAAAGTTATAGCCTACGCGTCTCGACAGCTGAAGGAGTATGAGCAGAGGTATCCGACTCATGATTTGGAGTTAGCGGCAGTTGTGTTTGCACTGAAGGTGTGGCGTCATTATCTGTATGGAGAGAAGTGTGAGATCTACACTGATCATAAGAGTCTGAAATATTTCTTCACGCAGAAGGATCTGAACATGAGACAGAGACATTGGTTAGAATTGGTTAAGGACTATGATTGTGATATCCTTTACCACCCTGGGAAAGCCAACGTGGTGGCAGATGCGTTGAGTCGGAGGGGCCCAGGACAGTTGTATAGTTCTACTCAGATCTCGAGAGAATTGGCTGATGAGATGGTTAGGGCAAAGATAGAATTGGTGGTGGGACGATTAGCCAATATCACTTTGCAGTCGACCCTGTTGGAGCGGATCAAGGAGGGTCAGTTCACTGATGTGCAGTTGTAGGATAGTAGGCAGCATGCCTTAGCGGGGACAGCTTAGGATTATTCAGTTTCAGAGACAGGTTTTCTTCGGTATCAGGGACGGATTTGTGTTTCGGCAGATGAGGGAATTAGACGTGAAATATTGGATGAATCCCACACTACGCCATACTCACTTCATCCGGATACCACGAAGATGTATCAGGATCTACGGACGTTATACTGGTGGCCCGGGATGAAGAAGGATGTAGTTGAGTACGTATCTAGATGTTTAACCTGTCAGCAGGTTAAGGCTGAACATCAGCGACCAGCAGGGTTGCTTCAGCCTTTGGGTATTCTGGAGTGGAAGTGGGAGGACATTACGATGGATTTCGTTGGTGGATTACCCAGGACAGTTGGACTTCATGGCTCGGTGTGGGTGATAGTGGACAGGTACACCAAGTCAGCTCATTTTCTACCAGTGAGGTTGACCTATACGGTGGAACAGTATGCGGAGTTGTATGTGAGGGAGATAGTTCATCTCCATGGGGTTCCAAAGTCTATTGTGTCTGACCGAGACCCTATCTTTACCTCCAAGTTTTGGGGAGCTTTGCAGAGAGCCATGGGGACTCAGCTGAAGTTTAGCATAGCTTTTCATCCTCAGACTGATGGGCAGTCTGAGGGGACGATTCAGGTGTTGGAGGACATGCTTAGGGCATGTGTGATTGACTTTGAGGGTTCGTGGAGTAAGTATCTTCCATTGGTTGAGTTTTCATATAACAACAGTTACCAGTCCACGATTGGAGTGGCTCCTTATGAGATGTTATATGGAAGGAAGTGCAGGTCACCTATTCACTAGGATGAGATGGGTGAGAGAAGGTATTTGGGCCCAGATATGGTTCAGAAAACTAATGTGGCCATTGAAAAGATTCGAGCTAGAATGCTTGCCTCGCAGAGCAGACAGAAAAGCTACGCTGATCCTAAGCGTAGGAATGTGGAGTTCCAGGTTGGGGACCATGTGTTTCTGCGAGTTTCACTGTTGAGGGGTGTGAGGAGGTTTGGAGTGAAGGGCAAGCTGAGCCCTCGGTTTGTTGGACCCTTTGATATTTTAGAGAGGGTTGGGCAGGTGGCTTATAGGCTGGCTTTGCCACTGTCCTTATCAGGAGTTCATAATGTGTTTCATGTCTCTATGTTGCGGAAGTATGTCTCTGATACTACACATGTGTTGAGGCATGAGGACTTGGAGCTACAGGCAGATTTATCCTATGAGGAGAGACCAGTTCGGATTTTAGATCGGAAGGATAAAGTTCTGCGAAATAAGACAATTCCGTTAGTGAAAGTATTATGGAGGAATAGCAAGGTCGAGGAGGCGACCTGGGAGTTGGAGACAGCGATGCAGGATCAGTATCCCAAGCTATTCAGGTAAATTTTGAGGACGAAATTCTCATTAGGATGGGATAGTTGTAACGACCCAAATTCACTAATAAGGCTTAGGGCCTTGATTAGTGTGCCAGGAGGGCATTACTGGAATAATTGCGATTTAATGAGTAATTATATGTTTAATGATGCTTATATGATAATTGATTATGTTATGTGGTAATATGATATGTGATATATGCGAGAACCACATTATGATGTGGATAAATCTGCAGCCGGCGACTCGAGGCGATCCTAGGGCTAGATAGCTGGAAAAGTCACAACGGGGTATTATAATTGACTTTGGGCAAGTCAGGGATATTTTAGGTATCAGGTAGTGATTTAGACTATCGGGTGATGAAAATAAATAATTGGAGATATATTTGAGGTTAGGGTGTCTATGTGGGAATATTGGGGGATTTTACCATTTTGGCCTCGGGGACGGTTCCAGTACCCCGAGCCTCGGGATTAACTTAATGGATAAGTTAGACTTAAGGAAGCCTTTAGAAGAAAAACACAAACCGACTAAGCATTTTCTCTAAGCTCACTTACACGCACAAAGGAAACCAAGGAGAGAAAAACACAGAAAACTTAAGGGAGAAGCAAGTTGGAATTCTGAGATTTGTAGAGTGGATTTGGGAGTCTAGCTCAGGGGTTTAATCAAGGAACTGGAGCAAGATTTAAGGTAAGCATCTAACTCTGTTTTCTGTGGTTGAATTATGAATTTTAGCTGGGTTTTAGTTAAGTGTTGAACCAAGTTTAGTTGTGATGTTCTAAGGCAGAATTAAGAAGGGAACTTGGGGACCTAGCTTGGCCACAGCTTAGTGAAGTGATTCTACAGCAAAGGTGAGTTCTAACTCTAAGTTTAGAGGTTCTAGATTGTGTTTGAGTGGCTGGTTTGGGTGTTTGTAGCACTTGGGTTTCAGAAATGGAAAGGAGAGGATTAGAGTGTGATAGACTGTGTTTTCTTGGGAATTATGTTTCTTAGATCATGTTAAGGAAGTTGGGAGTTAATTGGTTTTGAGTTAGGGGCTTTGGGATATCTTAAGGTGAGGTTTAGAGATTGAAAATGGTGGTTTTTTCTGGGTTCGAAGGGTCGGGCCGCGGCATGGTTCTTGGTGAGCCGCGGCCCTTCAAGGTTGTTGCATTGCTGAGGAAGGAGGGCGGGCCGCGGCATGGTCTAAGCAATGCCGCGGCCCTTACCTGTTTTTGTGCCTTGGATGGCTCTGTTTGGGGGCCATGCCGCGGCATGGGTGGCCTATGCCGCGGCGCTTAAGGGATTTTGGGTTTTTAAGATTTTAGGCTTGGGAATTTAACCTAGGGTGCTCGGGGTTGAGTCTTTTACCATATTTGGTGAAGTTCAATGTTCCGAGTACTAGAACTTGGCTTGGAAGCTCATTTAAGGTTTTTAATGGTGTCTTTCTTCATGGTTGTGAATAGGTGTTAAGCTAGGGCTCGAGGATCGGATCGCGCTCAAGGAGTATCGCCCGTAACTAACTCATCTGAAAGCTAAAGGTAAGAAAACTGCACCTAGTTGATTATATGAGACGGGACTAAGGGCTCCCTATTGTAAAAGCTTGAAAGGATGGTATTATGCCATGCAAGCCATTTAGTGAACCAACGACCTAAGGGTGCCAAGGGTCTCACTAGCGCACAGGGCGCGGCTCGGCCACTGGTAGCCGAGGACAGCTTATTATGCACTGAGCTTGGTTTAAGCGGGCCAGAGTCAGTGGGTTAAACAGAGGGTGCGACCTAAGTCGTCGGCCCTGATTATTATGTGATATGAGCAGTATATGTGGTAGAATGTATCTTATATTGGATTATATATGCTGATTATCTGTTGTGGACTATCTAGTGAGTATGCATGCATATTGAGCTATTTGTCTGTTATTATTGTTTGAGTTATCTGTGATGTTTTCTTGCTGGGCCTTGGCTCACGGGTGCTACGTGGTGCAGGTAAAGGCAAGGGCAAGTTAGATCAGCCCTGACTGGAGAGCTCAGCTAGTGGAATGTACATAACCAGGTGCTCGGCCGCCACGGTTGAGGTCTAGGCAAGGACATGGAACCTAAAGACTGTCTGTTTTGCCTTAGTATGGCTAGTGGATACTTATGTACTTTTGGAAGCCTGTAAACTTATTTTAACTTTGTGTTTATGGGATCCCTTGTTTATTACAGTTTAAATATATGAAATGAGTCTTTTGAGACCGAAACCTTTTTAACCATAGATCTTACATGTCTAGTGACACGTTTTCAAATCAATGACTTGACTAGCAAGTCCTGCACCTTTATAAGTACACAGTGTAGCGGTCTTGGCTATCTAGGGTGTTACAGTAACCCTCTGCTGAGAGGCGTCCGCAGTGGACTTGGCTTCCTGGAGTTCACGCTCCAAGCGAGTGACCTTGCCTTCTAACCTCTTAGTCTTGGCCCTTATTTCCTTCCTCTTCAATGACAAGTTGGAAAATTGGGTCTTGACCTCTGACAACTTAGCATTGGTTCCATTAAGCTCTTCCTCAAGCTCCTGCACTCGGGCTGTAAGGCAGTTCCTCTCTGCAGAAGACGCGGAGAGGTTGTTAGACGAGTCAACAAACCGCATAGCCAACGTATAGGTCTGCACAAAAAAAAAGTTAGCAACATCAGCAATAAGTGACAAAGAAAAAAAAAAGAATATATGCATAAACACCTATACATAATAGGGCCAACGCGAGGAGCAGGGACTCACCCAAGCCATGGAGCGCCTTAGGTCCTCCCCAAGGTCCGTCTGAGCCACGTTCCCAAGGCCATTCCAGTCGGATACAGGGAGGCACGAGGCAAGCTGGATGTATCGCTGTCCGAACGACGTTTCCATTCGTGTCACCCAGGGCTCCCCATCCTTACTAGGGGCACCTGGATGGATGGGAACAGACGACCTGCTTGCCGATGCGGGAGGAGGCGCGGTGGAAGTGGATGTCCGAGGCTCTGATAGACCAAGGGGGGGTCCGTAAGGCCGACGTAATCAACCCCCGGCGATCCAAGGTCGAGAGGAGCCCGAGGGAAGGCGTCATGGCCCTCAGGGTCAGGGTAAACACTACACCCCAGAATGTCCTGCTGGTCTTGTGAGTGAGGGGTATGTCCGGATCATAGGGAGCACATGAGGGGCACCCCCAAGGAGATGGGGGCAGCTGGTGGAATCCCCCATGGTCAAGAGGGGCTTCATCCGAGCCCTCCTCATCCTCATCGTCATCCAGGCAAGGCTCAGCCAAGGTCTCCTTCATCTTCGTGGACCCAGAGATGGTCCACAGCAACTTGAGGTCAGAGACGGGAGTTAGCTTGTAGCGGTTCAGATTTTTTACGGTGAAAAGGCACGCCGCCTCTTTCCTGGTAGGGTTGGCGGTGAGGAACCATCTCATGTCTTTCACTTCCAACCCGACGATGAAGGGTTCGGCGAATCTCTCTGCGCAATACGAGCCATTGTCAGTGTGAGCGTAAGGCACGGAACCATAAGTTGCAAAAACAAAAAAAAAGAAAAAGAAAAAAGAGGAAGTGATGCTCAGAGTACTTACTGGGAGTGGTCCGGAACTCCTCACGGACAGAGAGTGGGCCTTCCACGAAGAAAAAGTCCCGCTTCCAAGCACCCGGGTTAGACGCCGAACCCTCTATCAAAGAGGCCCCGCTGTTGGCTTTTTGTAAGTAGTAAAAGCCTTTTGAATTGTGGAGGGGCATGAGGTTGTAGAGGAAATGTACCTCGGTGGCCGTAGGGGCACGTTTCAACAGTTTCATGTATGCGATGAAAAGGCAGCTCAAAGTCAGTCAGCCATTGGGTGCCAGCTGAAGTGGGGCAAGATCGAAGTAGTTGAGGACTGCAACAAAGAACGGGTGCAGCGGAATGGTGCCACCCGCTTTTAGAATTTGCTCGCTGAGGGCCACGAAGCCGAGCCTAGGGCGGTCGGCCCGGCACGCCTCCAAAGGGGCGTATAGAGCATAATCTGGAGGGACACAATAATCATTCACGATGTTTATTAGTTTGTTGTCGGACACGCACGACATCAGCTCGGACGCTAGTAAAGGGGCGTCGTCCTGCTCGTGAGTAGACACCTGTCGGCGTGCCTTCGGCATATCTGCAAAATCAAAAGAAAAATGTGAGGAAGAGACAGAGTACTTGACCCTCCATTTTTTCTTCCTAGCAAGAGTCTTCCATCGAGGGAGCGACGGCGGAAGTGCTAAGCTAGGAAAAACTGAGACTAGGGGCTGAGGAGAAGCATAAGCAGCCCCCTGACGGTCATCAGGCGAAGGTGGGCTGGAAGGCTCAGGCGGAAGGTGTCCCTCCATAAACTCTAACTCCCACTGCAATTCAAAAAGGGTCATCCTAAGGCTCGCTACGTGGTCACTAAGGTCTGGGGGGGAAGGTCCTCCGTCTCCTTTCGACACCGAGTCGATTTCGCTCTCCACCACCCAAATTTTACGCCTAAGTTCAGCCATGCACTCAAGGTGGCGGATGCGGGCTTGCCTTAAGGAGTCATAGTCCTGGTGAGGGTTGCCCTCAGGGGACTCTGAGTCTGAGGACAGGTCAATACACTCACCCCTTGGGGTATGTCGGACGGGCCGTCACTGGCCATGAAACCACGTCCCAACAGCAAAAAGGGGTTCACGTATAAACGAGGGAAAGGCTACAAAACACAAAGGAATAGGCTAAATATCTCTAGATGAAAACGCCCTAAATGGCCCACTACAGGGTATATGTATAAAAGAAAAAAAAATGAGGAGGAGGGGCGTGCATATGGTCAAACTCACTACAAGCTCAGGCTAAGGTACCCCATCCCGAGTACTGCTAGTTTGGACCCGATAAAAAATAAAAGGGAGAAGGAAAGAAAATATACCCCAAGCGATTAAGAGAGCGAAGTTGGGGCCCAAAGGAGGTCGAGGAGCGAAAAAAAAAAGAAATGAAGTGAAAAAATAAAACAAATGAAACTATGGCAAAAATGGGGTTGTGGGGGATTGAACCCCTACCTCTTGAAAAAGGAAGGGTTCTCTAAACCACTAAGCGAAGGTAGTAAGGTGGAAATATTAAGCCATGCATGAAGGCCTATTTACAAGAACTAAGGTGAATAGTCTACAAGAGCACCTAAAGGAACTCTCCTAGACTAGGGGGAAGTGTTGATGCACAAAATCTCACCAAGGGAAAATATGAGATTTATGACATGAAGCCCCCATTTACACGACGTAGGCGCCAAGATTCCATGGCCACGCACGGCCCCGCTCGGACGCCCAGGCGCGACGCTGCTGGTCTCGCTCGGCCACCTCGGCGCGAGGCGCCATGGCCTCGCTCGACCCCTCTCCGCCACCCTGGTGTGTCTCGCGCATGTGGCCTCAACCGCCTCGCTCGGACGCCTAGGCGCAACGCTGCTGGCCTTGCTCGGCCACCTCGGCGCGAGGCGCCATGGCCTCGCTCGGCCCCTCTCCGCCACCCTGGTGCGTCTCACCCATATGGCCTTAACCGCCCACTCGGACACCTAGGCGCGACGCTGCTGGCCTCGCTCGGCCACCTCGGCAAGAGGCACCATGGCCTCGCTCAGCCCCTCTCCACCACCCTGGTGTGTCTCGCCCATGTGGCCTCAACCGCCTCGCTCGGACACCACCTTTGGCGCACACGGCTGGCCTCGCCCGGTCACCTCGGCAAGAGGCACCATGGCCTCGCTCGGCCCCTCTCTGCCACCCTGGTGTGTCTCGCCCATGTGGCCTCAACCGCCTCGCTCGGACACCTCCTTTGGTGCACACGGGTGGCCTCGCCTAGCCACGCCCCAGGCGCGCGGCACGCTCATCTCACTTAGCCCCAACACCAAGTGGCCACGCGAATGGGGCCACATGTCAAAGGAACCTCGCCACCTGAGGGCTGACGAGGAAGTCATCTCACCTCCCACCCATCCATCAAGGCCCCATGCCTATCACATGTGCACGCGCCTAGTGTCTCGTTCCCTATACCTTGGGACCCCAATGCTTAGGGGCCCGGGTATGAGTCGAATGGAACGTACTTGTACGATCTAGTACTGAGTACGAACACCCATACCAGTGGGAGTGTTGGAATAAGAGTGATGGCCCGTACGTCTACGGCCAGGAGTCAGAGTCGACACCACTACCACCTGCGCCACTATGCCTGTCACCACTCATCAGACATGGGTACAGACAAGTAGTGGAGACATTCTCCTGACACCTGCTCCTGTACTGATGTACGACCACAACCACTGAAGCCACTCCCCTGACATAGTACTTATGTACCATTTGGTCTCCTGGACCACCATGTACCTAAGGCCATAAGAGCCTACTATAAAATGAACTGGAACACCACCTGAAGGGGGGTTGGAAATTTTACGGTAGCAAAGGCTCGAGTGTGAATGAAAGACTGAATTCTCCATTATTGTTCTATCATTGTTCTTGAGTGATTGTTTAAGTTTCTACAGCTTTTCCATTAGAGATCTTGATTTGATAATTTTTCCAACTCAACTTAGTTGACGAGTTCTCACCGTCAACATATATATATATTTTCAAACAAACACAAAACACAATAAAAATACAATAAAATAATAAAACGAAACATAAACAACACAAAACACAATAAAACAAAAATTGATACAAAATAAATAGTTGGTTAGAGTGTTTGAATTTAAAAATGTGCAATTAATATTTAAGATATATTCCATATTTAATATATTATTGAATAGTTCCCAAGAAAAAATCCATAAGGAAACTAAAATTATATATAAAAACAAAAAACTTTGAAAAGGTTGCAATTCTTCATAATACAGTTGTATTGTCCTATATAACATTTCAATAATAGATAGAAAAATGAAATACCTTTATATTTTGTTAGAGTTAGAATAGATGTTGAACATGGAAGATTTCATTACCTTCCAATTACCAATTCAGGTTATGATTGATGTATTAAGGGAGCAATTGTCAATAGTAGAAACATTGGCCAAAGAAAGAGACTACCCTGTCCCACGGAGCAACGTTTGTGATCTCATCAACTTCTCCTTTGCCCAACAAGACAAAAGAGCGGAGTTAACCGAGCTTATGGTCAGAAACTTGATGTTTGAGATCCAAATTTTGAATGAAGAAATGGTAAAATTTAATATTGGTGAACAACGAATCTTCAAAGTTTTAACAAGCGATGACAAAAAACGCTTTGAAAAGTATATGAAGAAGCTAACATATGATGAAACAATTAAAACCACAAAGCAAGGTCGATAGAATTCTAAGAGTTTTATTATGATTGTTATTGTTTTATCTTAATGTATTTTTTAAAAATGTTTATGGTTTAGTTAATGATTAATGTAATAATGTTGACCTTGTCGTTTTTGGTTTTTTTAAATGTTATAGTTTTTTCTTGATGTATTCTCAATACCATGTTTAAATTACTTTTCCTATTCAGAAATTTATTTTTTTAATTATGCAAATGAATTAACTTTCCCAATTTTCAATACCATTTTTAAAATATATTTTAAAAAAACAATAATTAGCCTCATGTAGCCGAAATATATTATAAAAAAATATAATTTTATATAATGAATTTTTATTAAATGCTAGGATACTCATAGTTTGTTAAAGTATTTGAATCTTTGAATTTGAAGAGGTGCATTTAGAATTTGCAAAACTCAATACCATATTTAAATTAATTTTCTCCTATTTCAAAATTTATTTTAATAAATTTTGATTGATGATTTAGCAAATGACATAGAGTCACTAAAACGATAAAGATTTATAAGTTGAATGCAAGAACTAAAGAACACAAAGATTTATAGTGGTTCGGCCCTGGATATTGGTAATGACCTATGTCCACTTAGTGTTTTTATTGATGTACTCTGAAACCTGCGATCAGCAAACTAGGGTTCACTAAGTTTCACAAGCTCCAAAGAGGGATACAAAAGTCGTGTATAAACAACACAAATTCTCTTTGAATACAAATTATTGTCGCTGTTTAAATGACTCCCATGAGTCCTATTTATAGGCTTAAGGATGTACATATGGTTCGGTGGGTCGTGTTTAAACTTTGTTACAAACATATTTGAATAATAACAGAATTCTTAATAGTTACACATAAAGAGGGTCAAATATAATATCTTGGAAATAACTGACTTATAACTGTATTTGAACACTAGTTTTGTTACTACGATCAGACCTGGTCGCATATGTCAGCACATCTTCTGTCGTACTATTCAACATCTTTCTTGAATCCATCGAGCAACTTCTATTCTTGTCATTGGTTGACCAGACTGCCATCACTAAACAGTCACGTGCTATCCGGGTGCCCCTCAGTCGTGCCATGTCAGCAAGTAAATATTTTTTTGCAAAACAATAAAATTAATGACTTTAAACCCTAATTATGAAAATGAATTAACTTTCCCATTTCTCAATACCATATTTAAACTATTTAAAAAAAAAAACATAATTAGCCCTACTTTTTGTAGCCGAAATTAATTATATAAAAAAATATAATGACTTTGAAACCTAATTATACAGATGAATTAAATTTCCAAATTCTTAATACCATATTTAAAATATATTTTTTAAAATAAAACAATAATCATCCCTATTTTTTTGTAGCCGAAATTAATGATAAAAAAATATATATTTTATATAATTTATTATTTATTAAATGCTAGGATATAGATAGTCTTTCAATCTTTGAATTTGAAGAGGTGCATTAACAATTCCCAAAACTCAATACCATATTTAAACTACTTCTCTCCTATTTCAAAATTTTTTTTTAAAAAAATAATGTTGACAGTGAGAACTTGTCAACTAAGTTGAGTTGGAAGAAATTATCAAGTTAGGATCGTCAATAAAAAAGCTATAGAAATCAAAGCTATAACTCAAGAATTATGACAAAATAACAATGGAGAAATCAATCAATCTTTCATTAACTCTCCAGCCTTTGCTACAGTAAAACTTCCAACCCCCTTTTCACGTGGTGTTCCAGTTCATTTTATTGTAGGCTCTAATGGCCTTAGGTACATGGTGGTCCATGGGACCAAATGGTACATACGTACTATGCTAGGAGAATGGCTTCAGAGGTCATGGTCGTACATCCAGTACAGGGGCAGATGTCAGGAGGATGCCTCCACTACCTGTCCGTACCCATGTCTGATGAGTGGTGGCAGGCATAGTTGCGCAGGTGTTAGTGGTGTCGGCTCTAACCCCGGGCCGTAGACGTACGGGCCATGCTCCTATTACAGTGCTCCCATTCCCCCACTAGTACGGGCGTCCGTATTTCGACGTACAGGGTCTTAAGGGCCGTACCCATTATAAGGTCATATAGGTACATTCCATTCAATTCGCACCCGTGCCCCTGAGCATCGGGGCCCCCAAGGCATAAGGAGCGGGGCGCTTGGCGTGCGTAAAGGTGATGGCGTGAGGCGAGGCTCTCGGGTCCTTGATAGATGGGTGCGCGGTGTGATGACTTCCACACCAGCCCCCTGGTGTCAGGCGTGGCTGAGCGAGGCCACCTGGCGCGCGCGGGCGTGGCCGAGCGAGGCCCTCTGGTATGCGCGGGCGTGGCCGAGCGAGGCCCTCTGGTGCGCGCGCGGGCGTGGTCGAGCGAGGCCCTCTAGTGCGCGTGCGGGCGTGGCCGAGCGAGGCCCTCTGGTGCACGCGGGTGTGGCCGAGCGAGGCCATGGCTACTATGTCGTGTAAATGGGGGCTTCATGGCATTGATCTCATATTTTCCCTTGGTGAGATTTTGAACCTCAACACTTCCCCCCCAGTCTAGGAGAGTACCTTTAGGTGCTCTTGTAGACTATTCACCTTGGTTCTTATAAATAAGCCTTCATGCATGGTTTAATATATCCACCTTACTTCCTTGGCCTAGTGGTTTGGAGAACCCTTCCTTTTTCAAGAGGTAAGGGGTTCAATCCTCCACAACCCCATTTTTTCCATAGTTTCATTTGTTTTATTTTTTCACTTCACTTCATTTCATTTTATTTATTTATTTTTTTTTACATATGAGCTAGTTTTATGGTGTGTCTATTTAGTGACTAACACATCCTTTTTTCCTATCTTTGCAGACGTGCATTTTCTACCATTTTGGTGCTTTCGGCTCTCGTCCTCCTTTTTTGGTCTCGACAGCCCCCAATTTCTACATCTTGAGGTATGTTCTCTTTTACCCTGGTTTTTGTTAGGTTCACATAAGCGTTACTCGGGATGGGGTACCTTGGCCTGAGCTTGTAGTGAGTTTGACCATATGCACGCCCCTCCTCTTTTTTTTTTATACCCTGTAGTGAGCCATTTAGGGCGTTTGCATCTAGAGATATTAAGCCTATTCCTTTGTGTTTTGTAGCCTTTCCCTCATTTATACGTGAACCCTTTTTTGCTGTTGGGACGTCGTTTCATGGCCAGTGACGGCCCGTCCGACATACCCCCAGGGGCTGAGTTTATTGACCTGTCCTTAGACTCAGAGTCCCCTGAGGGGATCCCTCACCAGGACTATGACTCCTTAAGGCAGGCCCGCATTCGCCACCTTGAGTACATGGACGAACTTAGGTGTAAAATTTGGGTGGTGGAGAGCGAAATTGACTCGGTGTCGAGAGGAGACGGAGGACCTTCCCCCCCAGACCTTAGTGATCACGTAGCGAGCCTTAGGATGACCCTTTTTGAATTGTAGTGGGAGTTAGAGTTTATGGAGGGGCACCTTCCGCCTGAACCTTCCAGCCCATCCTCGCTTGATGACTGTCAGGGGGCTGCTTCTGTTTCTCCTCAGCCCCTAGTCTCAGTTTGTCCTAGCTTAGCACTTCTGCAGTCGCTCCCTCGATGGAAGACTCTTGCTAGGAAGAAAAAATGGAGGGTCAAGTGTTCTGTCTCTTCCTCACCTTTTTCTTTTGATTTTGCAGATATGCCGAAGGCACGCCGTCAGGTATCTACCCACGAGGAGGACGACGCGCCTTTACTAGCGTCCGAGCTATTGTCGCGCGTGTCTGACAACAAACTGATGGACATCGTGAATGACTATCGCGTCCCTCCAGATTATGCTCTATACGCCCCTTTGGAGGCATGCTGGGCCGACCGCCCTAGACTCGGTTTCGTGGCCCTCAGCGAGCAAATTCTAAAAGCGGGTGGTACCATTCCGTTGCACCCGTTCTTTGTTGTAGTCCTCAACTACTTCGACATTGCCCCGCTTCAGCTGGAACCCAATGGCTAGCTGACTTTGAGCTGTCTTTTCATTGCATATATGAAACTGTTGAAACGCGCCCCTACGGCCACCGAGGTACATTTCCTCTACAACCTCATGCCCCTCCACAATTCAAAAGGCTTTTACTATTTACAAAACGCCAACAACAGGGCCTCTTTGATAGAGGGTTCAGTGTCTAACCTGGGGGCTTGGAAGCGGGACTTTTTCTTCGTGGAAAGTCCACTCTCTGTCCGCGAGGGTTTCCGGACCACTCCCAGTAAGTATTCTGAGCATCACTTCCTTTTTTGTTTGTGCAACTTATGGTTTCGTGCCTTACGCTCACACTGACTATGGCTTGTATTGTGCAGAGCGATTCGCCGAACCCTCCGTTGTCGGGTTTGAAGCAAAAGACATGAGACGGTTCCTCAACGCTGGATCTGCCAGGAAAGAGGCGGCGCGCCTTTTCACCGTAAAGAATCTGAACCGCTACAAGCTATCTCCCGTCTCTGACCCCAAGTTGTTGTGGACCATCTCTGGGTCCACGAAGATGAAGGAGACCTTGGCTGAGCCTTGCCCAGATGACGATGAGGATGAGAAGGGGCCGGATGAAGCCCCCCTTGACCGCGGGGGATTCCACCAGCTGCCTCCATCTCCTGGGGGGTATCCTCCATGTGCTCCTTATGATCCGGACATAGCCCCTCCCTCACAAGACCAGCAAGACATTCCGGGGTGTAGTATTTACCCTGACCCTGAGGGCCATGACACCTTCCCTCAAGCTCCTCTCGACCTTGGATCGCCGGGGGTTGATTACGTCGGCCTTACGGACCCCCCCCCCGCCCCTTGGTCTATCAGAGCCTCAGCCTTCCACTTTCACCGCGCCCCCTACCGCATTGGCAAGCGGGTCATCTGTCCCCATCCAACTAGGTGCCCCTGGTACGGATGGGGAGCCCTAGGTGACTCGGATGGCAACGTCGTTCGGACAGTGATACATCCAGCTTGCCTCGAGCCTCCCCGTATCCGACTGGAATGGCCTTGGGAACCTGGCTCAGACGGACCTTGGGGAGAACTTAAGGCGCTCCATGGCTTGGGTGAGTCCCTGCTCTTCGCGCCGGCCCTATTATGTATAGGTGTTTATGCATATATTCTTTTTTTTTCTTTGTCACTTATTGCTGCTGTTGCTAACTCTTTTTTTTTTTTTGTAGACCTATACGTTGGCTATGCGGTTTGTCGACTCATCTAATAACCTCTCCGCATTTGCTGCTGAGAGGAACTGCCTTACAGCCCGAGTACAGGAGCTTGAGGGAGAGCTTAATGAAACCAATGCCAAGTTGTCAGAGGTCCAGACCAAATTTTCCTACTTGTCATTGAAGAGGAAGGAAGTAGGGGCCAAGACTAAGAGGCTAGAAGGCAAGGTTACTCACTTGGAGCGTGAAGTCCAGGAAGCCAAGGTCATTGCGGCCACCTCGCAGCAGAGAGTTACCCTGTTGGAGGCCGAAGTCGAGGCCCTCAGGGCTGAACTTCAGTCAGCGCAGGAGAGGAGTGCTTCCTTGGAGGCGAAGTGGGCTACCACTGAGCGCAGGTCTATAGACCATGCCCTCTACAATGTGTGGAGGCAGGATCCTAACTTCGACTTCTCTTCTTTTGGTGAACATGCCATTGCTCGGGCGGCCCTGTGGAGTGCCCACGTTAGGAGGCCTTGAAGTAGTCTTGCTTTTTTTTTTTTTTTTAACTTTGTAACATCATTATCACTGCTACTTTTCTTTTGGTAACTCTTGTACTATCTCAAGAACTCTTTTTTCTAATGTATAAATACATGTGCTGCTATTTATTTCTTGTTCTACTGCATTTGAGCCCCTTTTAAGCCTGCGTTTGGGGCCCTTTTAAGGCTATCACCTCTTTTATTTACCAGGCTGGAGGTCCTTTGGAGCCCATGTGAAAGGGTTCACTGAGTCCTCTTTTGGTGCCTCTTGATTACTTTTATAAGGATATTTTGACCCCTTGGGTCCTAGCTATCCTTTTATATATTTTTGCGCGCGCTTATTATTTGTTGCGAGAAGCGTCCTTCTCGTCATTATGCATAGTACTATTTTTACAAGGGTCACTTTTGGGATCCTTTTTGGCTAGACGGCTTGGCGGCCGCTCTAGACTTATTATTGTTGTTACCATATAATGGCTAGACTTATTATTGGCTAGACGGCTTGGTGGCCGCTCTAGACTTATTATCATCGTTACCATATATATATTTTTTTGGAAAGTCCCTAAGGCCTCCTTGATATTCACAAGGGTAGCTAATCCTTGTGATCCCAGGAGATGCCTTGTAAGGACTTCGCTTAAGGCCCTGATATAGGGGGTCCCTCTAGGATCCCCGCTGAAGGGTCCTTTTTAGGGTCCTCATGATGGAGGGTTGTTTTTAGGATCCTCTTGGTAGAGGGTCCCTCTTAGGAGTTAGGAGGGAAAGGGGTCCTTTTTAGGATCCTCTGTTAGAGGGTCCCTTTTCAGGAGCCCTTTTTAGGTTTTTCTTGCTGGCTGCATGTACTCCGCTTAAGGCCCTGATATAGGGGGTCCCTCTGGGATCCCCGCTGAAGGGTCCTTTTATGGTCCTCCTGATGGAGGGTTGTTTTCAGGATCCTCTTGGTAGAGGGTCCCTCTTAGGAGTTAGGAGGGCAAGGGGTCCTTTTTAGGATCCTCCATTAGAGGGTCCCTTTTTAGGAGCCCTTTTTAGGTTTTTCTTGCTGGCTGCATGTTTTTGCCTCCTGTCCTGCCCCCCAAGTGCTTGGTGAAATTTATTTCGGCAGGCACTTTGGCTGATGCTCGTTCAGCGAAGAAAATAAACACAGGAAGTAGCAAACAGTTTCATTCATAGCACGCAGTTTACAACAAACTTTGTAAATAAAAAAGGGGGGTTACATCTAACTAGGAGGCTACCTAGGGTAGCCTCTTTGATTCTTACTTAAGCTAAAATAACAAAGAACAAGCTAAACATAGGTTCTTTTGGCACTAAGAGCCGAAGCCTTGCTGGTAACACTTCTCGAGAGGCTCCGTAACCTGTGGGTCCAATCTTGTGCGGATCTAACTTGTGTGGGTCGCTCCTTCATGCACAGCCATTGTCATTGGCATGGATGGTTTGGTGGCTGCGCGGAGGGACATGTTATAGCATTCCCTCACTTCCTTCTGCTCTCCTTTCACACATGCTACTCCCCCAGGGGTAGGGAATTTCATAGCTAGGTGATACACAGAAGTTATCGCCTTCAATTCTCTCAGAGAGGGTCTCCCTAATACCGCATTGAAGGCTGAGGTGCAACCTACCACGACGAAGTTAGCCATTACAGTGGTTTGCCTGGGTTGCTCCCCCATGGTGAGGGCTAATTCGATTGTCCCCAGGGGTTGCATCGAATCTCCCATAAACGCATACAAAGTCGTAGTGCAAGGCTTTAGGTGACGGAGGCTCAATCCCATCTTTTCCAACGCCTGTCGATACAAGATGTCCACAGAGCTCCCGTTATCCACCAAGACCCGATGTACCCTCATGTTAGGTAGCTGGGCGGTTAGCACCAGGGGGTCGTTATGAGGAAAGTGCACCTCCTGCGCATCTTCTTCAGTGAAAGTTATTGAGTCATTCTCGCCCTTGAAGCTCTTCGGGGGGCGTTGCTCCAAACTTAAAACGCAATGTGGTGGACTTCGTTGGGTCTCCTTGGCATACCTGTCTCGCCCCTTCCTAGAATCGCCTCCGAATCCTGGTCCTCCAAAGATGGTCCTGACCTCTCCTTGCACTTCCAGGGCCACCTCACGTGCCCGCGGTGGGGACACTCCTCCTTCTGGCCTTTGGTTATCCTTGCGCACATACCTACCCAAATGTCCCCTGCGGATGAGTTCCT
Source organism: Humulus lupulus (assembly GCF_963169125.1). Lineage (NCBI taxonomy): Eukaryota > Viridiplantae > Streptophyta > Magnoliopsida > Rosales > Cannabaceae > Humulus > Humulus lupulus. Next base: position 154,585,410 of record NC_084799.1, read on the forward strand.
TAATTTCTTCCTTCAAATGGATACACTCTTCCGTGGTGTGACCGGTATCCTTGTGGTACTGGCAGTATCTACTAGGGTCTCTTTTGGAGCGGTCCTTTCTCATTGGTGGGGGCCTTTTGAAAGGAACTCGATCTTCATTGGTGAGGTAAATGTGTTCCCTGGTATCTGTGAGGTCTGTGTAGTAAGTGTAAGTCGCTTGCCTGTGATCATTCCCCTGTTTGGTTTTCCTCTGGTGGTCATCTCTTGATCCATCGTATGCCCTTTTCTTCTTCGCTACATTCGACCCGTCGTTAGTTGGGGGCTTCGCGTGGGGCTCCTCCTTTCCCGCCTTTAGGTTTGCGTGGCCATCCTCCACACGTATGTACTTCTGCGCTCTCTCGTAGAAGTCTTCTAAGTCAGTGACCTCCCTCTTCAGCATGTTGTCCCACAACTTGCTTCCTGGGAGCACCCCGGCTGTAATGGCCATTTTAAGCTCTCGGCGAGTTAAGCTGCCCACTTTCGCAGCCTCCATATTGAACCGGTGAATGTAGATCTTCAGGCTCTCATTCTCCCCTTGCTTCACGTTGGCCAAGCTGGTACCTGGCATCGTGTAATCCCTCACGGCATGCTGCTGTTGGAGGAATTCGTCAGAAAACTGTTGCTAGGACCTGATGGACCCTAGCCTTAATCTCTTGAACCACTTGTAGGCGGGTCCTTTCAAAGTGACAGCGAAGCAGTGGCATCTAGCTCCACTTCCAATCCCTCTCAGTTTCATCAGATTGTTAAACGCATCTAGGTGGTACTTTGGATCCGTGTTCCCTTCGTAGAGGGTCATATTGGGTTCTTTAAAGTTGGCAAGGAGTCGGATGGCCTGAATCTCCCTCACGAAGGGTGACTCATGGTCGAATTCTTCCTCATAGACCTGGTCGCCTGATGTGGTGACGATCTTGCTCCGCAGGCTCCTCATCTCCGTGTCTAGGTCCTGCCTCCTCTTGCTTAGAGTGTCCCTCAAAGCGGACGGGCTAAGATCCGCCTTTCCCTTGCCCTCTCGAGGCGCCATAGGGGGCGTGGTCCCTTTGCCCGCCCTCCTTTTATTGAGCTCCTCCTGTAAGTCTGAGGGTGCTCTTTTAGAGGTGACCTCGTCCTCATTGCGAGGGGCAGCGTTGGTCCTCAGCGCGGGTTTCTGGGCCTGCTTAGGCGGTTCAGGGTGCTCACGTTGCTTCGCTCGGGGGGAGTTACTGGTTGAGTGTCGGGTTCTTCCATCGTCTACCGGTACAGTGGTCTCCACCCCATCCTTGCCCTTCTCCTTCCTCTTGGGCAAGGTCACGCTCGACTTACCCTGCAACATGCCGTTCAGGACCTCTTGCATGTTCTCCAAGGTGGTTTCCAACCTTTGGTTCTTACGGTGGAGCTCACATATTTCCTCTTCATAGAATCGAGACTTCGAACTTGAGCTCACGGAATGGACCCGGGGATGCTTATCATGCCTACGGGTTGAGGGGCCCGGGTCCTGCCGGCCGGAGTTCGGTGCCTGCTGTGGTTTTGGAGGAGGGAACTCATTAGTATTTCCCGGTGGTGCTCTTGGAGGACTTTCTCCAGGTGGAGCGGCCAGTGACGAGGCCACTGTATCACCTCCGTGAACCTCAAGGTCTTTCGGGGGATCCACATCTCTGGGTGGAGGAGCATCCTTCATGGAGGCCTTCAGCTGGACTCCGTTCAGGTGAACCTCTTCCTCCCGTGGCTCCCTCATTCGCTTTGAACGTCTTGGCATCTTCTTCTTGCCGAAAACAATGGTGGAACAGTAGCTTGAAACTAACGTTCCCACAGACTGCGCCAAACTATTGCTATGAGAACTCGCCAACTAAGTTGAGTTGGAAGAAATTATCAAGTTAGGATCGTCAATAAAAAAGCTATAGAAATCAAATCTATAACTCAAGAATTATGACAGAATAACAATGGAGAAATCAATCAATCTTTCATTAACTCTCCAGCCTTTGCTACAGTAAAACTTCCAACCCCCTTTTCAGGTGGTGTTCTAGTTCATTTTATAGTAGGCTCTAATGGCCTTAGGTACATGGTGGTCCAGGGGACCAAATGGTACATACGTACTATGCCAGGAGAATGGCTTCAGAGGTCGTGGTCGTACATCCAGTACAGGGGCAGATGTCAGGAGGATGCCTCCACTACCTGTCCGTACCCATGTCTGATGAGAGGTGGCAGGCATAGGGGCGGAGGTGGTAGTGGTGTCGGCTCTGACCCCGGGCCGTAGACGTACAGGCCACGCTCTTATTACAGTGCTCCCATTCCCCCACTAGTACGGGCGTCCGTATTTCGACGTACAAGGTCTTAAGGGCCGTACCCATTATAAGGTCGTACAGGTACATTCCATTCAATTCGCACCCGGGCCCCTGAGCATCGGGGCCCCCAAGGCATAAGGAACGGGGCGCTTGGCGTGCGTAAAGGTGATGGCGTGAGGCGAGGCTCTCGGGTCCTTGACAGATGGGTGCGCGGTGTGATGACTTCCACGCCAGCCCCTTGGTGTTAGGCGTGGCCGAGCGAGGCCACCTGGCGCGCGCGGGCGTGGCCGAGCGAGGCCCTCTGGTGCGCGCGGGCGTGGCCGAGCGAGGCCCTCTGGTGCGCGTGGGCGTGGCCGAGCGAGGCCCTCTGGTGCGCGCGCGGGCGTGGCCGAGCGAGGCCCTCTGGTGCGCGCGAGCGTGGCCGAGCGAGGCCATGGCTTCTATGTCGTGTAAATGGGGGCTTCATTGCATTGATCTCATATTTTCCCCTGGTGAGATTTTGAGCCTCAACAAATAATAATGACTTTAAACCCTAATTATGCAAATGAATTAACTTTCACAATCATCAATACCATATTTAAACGACTTTTAAAAAAAAAAAATAATTAGCCCTATATTTTTGTAGCCAAAATTGATTATAAAAAAAAAATGTAATGACTTTAAACCCTATTTATCCAAATGAATTAATTTTCCAATTCTCAATATCATATTTAAAATATATTAAAAAAAACAATAATCGACCCTCTTTTTTAGTAGCTGAAATTAATGATAAAAAATATATTTTTATATAATTAATTATTTATTAAATGCTAGGATATAGATAGTCTTTTAATCATTGAATTTGAAGAAGTGCATTAACAATTTCCAATTCTGAATACCATATTTAAACTACTTCTCTCCTATTTCGAAATTTATTTTAAAAAAATAATAATGACTTTAAACAGTAATTATGCAAATGAATTAACTTTCCCAATTATCAATACCATATTTAAACTATTTTTTAAAGAAAAAATAATTAGCCCTAATTTTTTGTAGCCGAAATTAATTATAAAAAAATATAATGACTTTAAACCCTATTTATGCAAATGAATTAACTTTTCCAATTCTCAACACCATATTTAAAATATGTTTTTTAAAATACAATAATTAACCCTATTTTTTTGTAGCCGAAATTAATAATAAAAAATATATTTTTATCTAATTAATTATTTATTAAATGCTAGGATATAAATAGTCTTTGAATCTTTGAATTTGAAGAGGTGCATTAACAATTCCCAATTCTGAATACCATATTTAAACTACTTCTCTCCTATTTCGAAATTTATTTAAAAACAATAATAATAACTTTAAACCGTAATTATGCAAATGAATTAACTTTCCCAATTATCAATACCATATTTAAACTACTTTTTAAAGAAAGAATAATTAGCCCTAATTTTTTGTAGCCAAAATTAATTATAAAAAAATATAATGACTTTAAACCCTATTTATGCAAATGAGTTAACTTTTCCAATTCTCAATACCATTTTTAAAATATGTTTTTTTAAAAACAATAATTAACCCTATATTTTTGTAGCCGAGATTAATGATAAAAAATATATTTTTATATAATTAATTATTTATTAAATGTTAGGATATAGATAGTCTTTGAATCTTTCAATTTGAAGTGGTGCATTAACAATTCCCAATTCTAAATACCATATTTAAACTACTTCTCTCTTATTTCGAAATTTATTTTAAAAAATAATAATGACTTTAAACCCTAATTATGCAAATGAATTAACTTTCCCAATTCTCAATACCATATTTAAACTATTTTTAAAAAAAAAAACTACAATTAGCCATATTTTTTCTAGCCAAAATTAATTATAAAAATAAAATATAATGAATTTAAACCCTAATTATGCAAATGAATTAACTTTCCCAATTCTCAATACCATATTTAAAATATTTAAAAAATAAAATAAAATTAGCCCTATTTTTTTGTAGTAGAAATTAATGATAAAAAAAATATTTTTATATAATTCATTATTTATGAAATACTAGGATATAGATAGTCTTTGATTCTTTACAATTTGACGAGGAGCATTAACAATTCTCAATTGTCAATACCATATTTAAACTACTTCGGCCCTATTTCAAAATTTATTTTAAAAAATAATAATGACTTTAAACCCTAATTATGCAAATGCATTAACTTTCACAATTCTCAATACCATATTTAAACTATTTTTTTTTCAAAAAAATAATAATTAGCCCTATTTTTTTGTAGCCAAAATTAATTATAAAAATAAAATATAATGAATTGAAACCCTAATTATGCAAATTAATTAACTTTCCCAATTCTCAATACCATATTAAAATTAAAAAAAAAAAACAATAATTAGCCCTATTTTTTTATAGCCGAAATTAATGATAAAAAAGTATATTTTTATATAATTCATTATTTATAAAATGTTAGGATATAGATAGTCTTTGATTCTTTCAATTTGAAGAGGAGTATTAACAATTCTCAATTCTCAATACCATATTTAAACTACTTCTCTCCTATTTGGATATTTATTTTTTAAAAAAAATAATGACTTTAAATCCTAATTATGCAAATGAATTAACTTCAAAAGAACAATAATTAGCCCTATGTTTTTTGAAGCCAAAATTAATTATAAATAAGATATAACGACTTTAAACCCTAATTATGCTAATGAATTAATATTCCCAAATCTCAATACCATATTTAAAATATATTTTGTTTAAAAAAAAAACAATTAGACCTATTTTTTTGTAGTCGAAATTAAAATTACAGTGTAAAAAGTGTTTATAAACAATTATACAAAAGACATCACTAATCATGGATTAATTTTTTTTTCTTCTTCTTCTTCGAATGACCATTTTTCTCGGTAGTTGACGTTGGCTCCATAGGAAAATTCCTTGAATCATGTCCAACCTCACCATAATACTTGCAATGTAATAGCAATTTTTTTAGCTTTCTCTTCTTTGCACCTCTAGGGAAAGATTTCGACAAACTAGTCGTAGTTGGTCTACCTTTTTTCCTTAATCTGAGAGTCCAAAATATTATTAGGAAACACTCCTTCGTCATTTTGAGGATGTTTTAACTCTTCATTTGGTGGCATTTTATTTATCAAATCTCTTTTCAAGAATGCATTTATAGATTTACATCTATTGGTAGCAGTAGCTCCACCAAAATAAATACCACGAAGAAAAGTATCTGCCCACTGCTTTCTTGTGCCATATTGTGCTTCCACCAATGCATTTCCTGTCAATCTATATTTATTCACAGTCACTTTCCAATTATCCTCCCATTCTTCCTCCTTGTAATACCTATATTTTGTAAAAAAGAAAAATATAAATGTTTTTATATTATAATTGAGAGAATAAGATAAAACACCATTTAATGTATTACATGAAAATAAAAATTTTCAATTCTTGATGGAATGCTATATTGTGTACATGGTGCATTGCATTTTTGAGTATGTGCAACGAGAAAATACGATGTGGAACACCAGACATAATATTATCCAGTACTTTGTTCAATGCTTTGCAACCGTCCATCAAAACTACTAAAGGCATCTTACCACCCATGCACTCAAAAAATGTTTCCAATATCCAATCATAAGTGTAGCTCAAAACACACACGTTTTGTCATGATTATTAGACCCAAGTAGTATTACTAATGGCTTTCCGTACTTGTTGAACAAAAAATTAATATGATATTTGAAATTTTACTAAGAAATCGATATATGGTAAAAAAAATTTTAAAAAAACTATTGGTTTTGTAAGTAGAATCAAAAGCACAACAATCACCAAATAATTGGTAATCAACTTGGGAAGTCCCGTCAGACCAGAATAAATTTGCCAATCTGTTTTCTTTATCTCATACTTGTCGAAAAATGTATTGTCCGACCATTTCTTGCTTCGAGATAACCCATTGCTGTGGATGTGTCACAATCATCCCAAGTTGAATATTATTTACAAATTCCCTTGTACAAGTCATCCTTGATACATCCCACATTTTCCCAACCATCATGAACTTCAACCATGTAATTCCAAATTTGGGATGTCTTAATTCCGACTCTCTTCATTGACATAACTTATTCCCTCATCTCGTCCCTAGATATTCTATTAGATCTAAGAAATGGTTTTTCACGGAAGAAGGAAAACTTATGGTTGTGGTGGTTATTAAAACACTTTGTAATGCAACAGTTAGTTTCCCTATTTAAATTTATTCTAAACTTTGCATTACAACCCGTTCTTGTTAGAGCACGAGCTTCTTTACACCTATTATCAAGATTACAATATTTTTGTTCTCTAAATCCTTTTTTGTCCTCCCTCTTCAATTTTTTTCGAACACTAAAACCCATCTTTTTTCCATACAAAAAATAAAAAATTCTGCTTGTTCAATACTTACAAACTCCTTCCCTTCGAAGTCTGAAAACTGTATATGTTATGGTTTTTTGTCAATATTCAAAAATTGAAGCAAGCTCCTTCATTGCGCAATATCAGGTTTGGTCCATTCTTCATTAACGCCACAGTCAACATTGCCTTCTAGTACATCTTCATCATTTGTCTATTCAAAACGTGTTCCCTCAGCAAGGTCTACTCCCTGTTTAGAAGATAAGGATTTTGTATCTGTTTCCCAAATTATTTTCATGATGATGTGGCATGTTTAAGAGGCTCATGAATAGCACGTGACTAGTTATTAGTGAAGACCTGGTCGACCAACGACCAGAGTATCAAGAAGAAATTAAAGCTACTCGATAGGTGCCAGGAATATACTGAGCAGCAGGAAAAGAAGGGGTGTAGATGCATACGACCAGAGCTGCTCGTGGAACCAAGCCAAACGCTCAGAAACAATTACAAGTTAGATATTCCTGAGATATTTATTTATCCTTTATGTAAATATCATTATTCATGTTACTATTTGATTATGCTTGTAACACAAGTTAAGGATGGCCCATAGGCCCATATGTACATCCACGAGCCTATAAATAGGTCTCATAGGATTCATTTATTTCACACGCAATATTATGTATTTAGAGAGAAATAATGGGTTTATACACACAAATTGTAGCTATCCTTGAGACTTGTGAAACTTAGTGAACCCTTGTTCGTATATCGTAGGATTTTGGGGTTTAACATCAATAAAATCACTAAGTAGACGTAGGTTATTACAAATCTCTGGGGCTGAACCACTATAACTTCCTTGTGTCATTTACATTCTTGCATTCAACTCTATAATCTTTATATTTTTAGTGATTCCATGTTGTTGACTAAATCAAGAGTCAACACTTTTGTGCTTTCGTTGAGAGTCGAAGCTAAGAATTCCAAGAAAACAATGGTTAAGATCTCCAGGAGAGCACGTCAAGTTGGACCTATGTCGGAAAATGTGCAAAATCCACCTTTTCCACCATGTGTAGCAGAGGACAAGCATCAGGTGGAATTGGAAGAGGAGAAGATGGATGCTGGAACTCTACGAACAGCTCTGGGAGTGTTGCAAGACGAGTTAGCTACCCTAAAATCTAACCAATAAAATGTGGCTGAAACTATGGTAATGCAATAGGTGGAGATCGATCGACAACGTTGACTATTGAACGAAAGACAAGCGAACATGGATTGTCGACAAAGAGACGTGACAACGGCTTTAGAGGCAGCCATTCAGTTGGCTCGGTGACAGCCACCTGCTCCACCTGCACCAACCTCTCATGCACCAACCTCAAAATCTGCGATCAGATCACCCCCAACGTCCTCCAAATCCACAAGACCTAAGGAGTCCACATCGACTGGAATAACTTCCAGTTGCTCAGCACGAAAGGAAGCCTCAGAATTCTGATAGAAATAACGAACAGCAACAACCCTGTCATGTTGGTCGAGGTAATACGCAACAACATAGAGAGAATAAGGATGATCAACATTCAAGAAGCCCTAGACGCCAGGCGACAGACAAACAAAACCTTCCTGGCAGGGGACAACGTCCCTCAGGAAGCAGGAGGCAAACGAACTTAGGCTTTACTGTCCGGGACCCCCCACGACAAAGAAATGTTCGGGGACCCAATGATCAACGCAGACCTCTTCCTGTTTACCGAGACATACTAGGGAGAAGAGAGGGGGAGAGTGCGTACAATAGGTTGCGTATTCACAGGTCACAGTTCAAAGATGGCCATAATTACAATGAAGGGGACTCCAATTATAATAGGAGAAACAATGGTCAAAAAAGGAGGAAAGGAATGGGCAGCAGAATACTGGGGAGCAGCCTAGACAACCCAACGTCTTTGTCTGACTAAGTGCTAGCGAGTAGAGGTGAAGGGATGAGGACCTAAGGGACGTACTTAATGGCTAAACGAAAAGGTACGATGAGCACGTCCCACCTACAGCAGTCGCTCCTACCCCTGCTATACCAAATGTTGTTTAGGCTAAAATAGATGCCTTGAATCAGGTTGTGCAACAACTGGTCGGGAATAAAATGTCTCATATTGAGTATGACCGGAGAAAGGGTACCCCATTCATCAACATAACTGTTGTGGCAGAAATCCCAAGCAAATTCAAAATGCCAGTACTGCCTAACTTTACTGGAAGAGAAGAACCGGGATCTCACGTGAATAAGTTTGAGATACAAATGGACATCCAAAAGGGGTACAAAGATGCTCAATGCAGGGTCTTTCTTGCTACTTTATCTGATGCTGCCCAGAATTGGTACTTCAAATTTCCACCAGCCAGCATAAGTTCATGGGACATGTTCGTAAAAGAATTCTACGGAAAATTTTATGCTGGTCGGATACATCCGACAGAGGCCAATTAGCTAGTCGATATCAGACAGAAGGAAGGAGAGCCTCTCAAGGAGTATATACAGAGGTTTATGTGAGCAGCTGCTCGGGTCAAGACCTTTGGGGATGAAGGAAAGATGATGGCAATGCAAATCTCCCCTTTGGAGCAGCCTATGGAAAAATGGAGTCAAGAGTACTGAAGAATTTTTCGATCGAGTAGACAAGTATATCAAGCTAGAGGAGGCTATTGCCAATGAAGGAAAGTCTCCAAAGGCTGACTAGGGCAAGAAGAAAGAGTCAACCGAAGCCGCTAGTAGGTCTAACAAACCCAACAAAAATAATGACTAGGGTAATAATAAGAATGGAGAAAAAAGGGCAAATATTGAGTAGACAACGTCTGAAAACAAGCACCCTAAACAGAACAAATATGAGTCGAGGCTCACTAACTACCTGACCATGGTAGACAGCAAAGCAGAAGTGTATCAGGCTAGCCATACCACAGTCCTTTTCAGGCGACTAGCCCCGATGAGAAAAGACATATCCAAGCGGGACACAACAAAATTCTATCATTTCCACAACGACTATGGCCATGATACTAACAAATGTAATCAGCTAAAAGATAAAATCGAGTTCCTTATACAACAAAGACATCTGAGATGTTATGTACGAACAGGGGAAACTCCCAGCAAGGGGCTAACGGAGGAAACGAGCAGATACCTGTATGCCAACGCTCGCCTTATCTACAACAAGCCCCAGTCGCTACTACTTTGCTAACTATCTGCAGGGGACCGCATATATTTGGTGACAGTTGTAAGGCAAGGGAGAGATATGCCAGAATCCTACGTCACGAACAAGACATAAAAATGCTATACGTCAAGATGCGAACTCCCAAAAAAGCTCGAACAGAGGAAGATAGAATAACTTTCTCTGAGCTGGGCGCACAACATGTCTGATTCCCTCACTCCAATCCCTTGGTCGTGGATGTTCAAATTGCCAACATGATGGTGAAATGAGTGTTGGTAGATACTGGAAGATTGGTGAACATTTTGTTTAGGTCTTCACTGAAAATAATGAAGTTGTCAGTGCGAGATTTAGAACCATGCCACCAGACCATCTATGTAACGCCCTAGATAACAAATACTGTTACACTGTGTATTTAAAATGGTGAAGGACTTGCTAATCAAGTCATTTGGACAAAAATGTGATCCTAAAGTCAATAATTAGGTTAGGGTTAAAAGATTTTGATCGTAAATGGTTAATTTTCATTAAAATAGATGTTTGGTACATGGGATCCCAAAAAAAAAAAGGGTTTAAGAGACAATTTACAATTTTCCAAAGTTATTTACAACCAATGGGCACTCTAATGGCAAAATACAAGTGTCAGGCTTCTGTCCCTGTACTTTTCCTCTGCCGTGGCAGTCGAGAAACTGACTATGTACACTACGCCCTCAGAGCTCTCCAACTCATGGTTGGTCCAGTTTCCCTTTGCTTTTACCTGCACCACGTAGCACCCATGAGCCAAGGCCCAGCAAGAAAACCAAGAACAAAAAATGCATGTAGTAGTAAGAATATTCGGTCAAGCTTATCTCATTTAAACATAAATCAGAGTACAAATATTCAACTAATCAATAATAAACACATAATCACAAGTTCTCAAATAATCAGGGTTGGCACCCTTAGGCCGAGCCCCTATTGATTTAGCTGGCCCCGACTCGCTTAGGCGAGGCCACGCTAAGTATGCTTACCGTTAGCCTCGGCTCCCTTAGGCCAGTCATTCTTGTATATCATATCAATCTTACAAACTCATAGTACAAGCAATCAATAATTGGGAATCTCAGTCCCCTTCACCACCACACATGGGTGCCCTTTTCTTACCTTGAATTCTGAGCGGAGGATACCGAATGGTCCCGAGCACGATCTTAGTCCTGAGCCTTGGCGATAAACCTAGTCACAGTGGCCAATGGGTAATTATCAACTTCTAATGCAAATAAATACTTAGGAGACAAAAACTAGCCTCTGGGACCTCAATTTCTACTAAACCGGGTAGTAGAAAATTGTCCCGAGCGCCTAGGTTCGAGCCCTCGAGCCTCACCAATTCTAGAAATAACCTAAGGAAAAATCCCTACGCGGGCTGCGACTTGACCCTAATGGTGGCGGCACAGCCCCAAGTCAGAGGCTAAATTCTCAAGTCTCTGGGGGAGGCGAGCCACGACTTGCCCCCCAAGCTCGCAGCACGCCCTCAAGTTAGAAAGCCACCCAGGGCGTTCTGGGCACGCGGGCCGCGGCACCCCTGAGCTGGGTCGTGGCGCACCCCTCGCACCCAGAATTTCTGGGTTTCCTCTTCACTTTTCCCAGCCAGATTCCCAGAATTTCAAACTAAACTAACCTCTCAACCCAGACTAAACTCAGCTACAAATTCAGGGCATTTAATCACCTAATTTACTAAAGCTAACACTCCAATTCAACAACAACTTATTACCGAGAAACCCAGTCTAATTCCACCCAAATAACCAGAATTTCTTAACATAATCAGTGATAAAGAACTTACCTCAAGTATGATTGAATCCTCACAGTTTCTAGCCTTCTACCCTCGAGCTTACACCCCCAAGTTTCCCAGCTTCACCTTAACCTTTTCCATTCAATTGTTCTTCCAAAATTCCCAGCTTAGAGCCTAAGTTCTTTTACCTTTTTTTCTCTTAGCTTCCAAGGATAGATAGAGAGTGAGAAATCATGAGGGAGAGAAAAAGGAAGAGTTGAGAGCTTCCAACACCTTCTGAGTTATTTTCCTAAACCTTCTGAGTATATCCCTTACTTTAACAAAAGACCTCATTGCCCCTCTAAGCTTATTGGTTCACTAAGGGTACTAAGGGGTAAAATGGTCATTCCGCTCCCAGTTCCTGCTAATTCCTCAAATTTTCCTAATATTTACCAATTAATCATGTCATCTCCAATTAATTAACACAAACTTATTCAATATCTAATAATTCCCCAGATATTCTCTAAATTCCAAAAATACCCCCAGGCTTCCCCGAGCCGGGTACTAAAAACCTCGTTGTGACTATTTCGCTAATCCGCTCACTAGGACCGTCTCGAGATATATGCTGCAAATATATCCACATAATAATGTGGTCTCAACCATTTATCACATTTAATCACGTTTATGCCCTTAACAGGACAAAATTACAACTATGCCCTTATAAGCTATAAAGTTCCCACATGCATATCTAATATTCATTAATAGGCATATAACATATTCATTTAATCATATTAATCATGCTTGCGATAAAGTCGCGCATTTAAACATTCATACACCAATTATGCCCTCCTGGCATGCTAATTAAGGCCCTTAAGCCTCATTAGTGATTTTGGGTCGTTACAATCTATGGTTTCTCTGGTGAGGGAATAGCACCAACAAGGAAAATTAGACTCTCGGTCACGGCAGGAATGACACTCATAAACAAGACATTACTCACTACTTTTATAGTAGTCGATTGTCCATTCGCGTATAATGTCGTGATTGGAAGACTCATTCTGGTAGATCTACGAGCAATGACTTCAATTTGGCACCTAGCCATGAAGTTTCCAACTCATGTAGGAGTTGGGTGCATGTTGGGAAACTAGCGAGACGCCAAAGAATGTTATAACTACTCAATCACAAAGGTGAGAAAGAGCAGACCAGGGAGTAGAGCAAAAAAAAGGTTGCTGGTGGTAAACGAATCACATGCCCAATCAGGTGAACAAGTCACCAAATAGGGTGTTGCCCAAAGTGAGGATAGAGACTTAGATCCTCACATTGGGGAGTTTGAGGAAGGTATTGGACTTGTGGAAGACCTCGAGGAGGTCCAACTATAAGAAAAGGATCCGACCAGAGTTGTGAAAGTTGGTAAAAACTTAGAGACAACAATCAAAGAAAAGATGGTGGAGTTTTTTAGGAGAAACCAGGAGATCTTTGCCTGGTCGCATAAGGACATGGTTTGAATCGACCCGATAGCTATCAGCCATGTCTTGAGCATAGACAAAATCCACCCACCAGTTGAACAAAAAAGAAGTCTGCTCGACAAAGACACGTCTAAAGCCTTAAAGAAAGAAGTCGAGAAGTTAAAGGAAAATGGATTCATCAGGGTAGCATTTTATCCATCGCGAGTCTCTAATCCCATAATAGTTCCTAAAACAGATGGTAAATGGAGGACGTGCGTGGATTTCACATACCTTAATAAAGCCTGCCCGAAAGATTGTTTCCCACTCCCAAGGATCGACCAGCTGGTCGATGCTACATTAGGGCATGAATTTTTATTATTCATGGATGAATACTCCGGCCACAATAAAATTAGTATGCATCCCCCTGATGAAGAACACACTAGCTTTCAAATAGATACAAGGCTTTATTGTTACAAAGTAATGCCCTTTGGTTTGAAAAAAGCTGGTGTGACTTACCAACGACTAGTAAACTACATGTTCAAAGACCAGATCAGCAATAACATGGAGGTTTACGTTGATGACATGCTGGTTAAGTTGAAAAGAGCTAGTGAGCTCGTCAAGGACCTACAGGAGTGCTTCAACATCTTTATTAAATGTCATATGAAGCTTATTCCCCTGAAATGTTTCTTTGGAATCGGAAAAGGAAAATTTTTGGGATTTATAATAAACTCCCGAGGACTCGAAGCCAATCTCGAAAAAATTCGAGCGTTGATCGAGATGCAGTCAGCAGCAAAAATTAAAGATGTACAAAGTCTAACATGAAGAATTAAAGCTCTGAGTAGTTTTATATCTAGGTCTATAAACAAATGCATCCCATTTTTTAATCTATTTAGGGGAAACAAAAAGTTCGAATGGACAGAAGAGTGCAAGCAGGCATTTTAGGCACTCAAGGGCCATATTTTGCCATCGCCCATTCTATCCAAGCTGGTCGAAGGAGAAACATTGTATTTCTACTTATCAATAATAGAGTATGCTGCCAATTTTGTTTTAATCAGGGAGGAAGACAACATTCAAAATACAGTACACTACATAAGTAAAAGTCTAGTAGGAGCAGAATTATGCTATCCAGCTATAGAGAAATTGGCTCACTGCTTAATACTTGCATCAAGAAATATACGACCCTACTTTTAGGCTCATCCCATAGTAGTTTTTACTGACCAGCTAGCACGACAAGTCTTGCAAAATCCAGAAGCCGCTGGTCGACTACTAAAATGGGTAGTTGAGCTACGGCAGTTCAAAATTTCTTATGCACTATGAGCAACCATAAAGGGACAAGCCTTAGCAGACTTTATATCTGAGTTCACCGGACTCCCATCTAGCAAGCCGACTATAGAGCCGAAGCTCAAGACCAAACTCCCGCTTGGAAACTGTTTATGGATGAATCATCTAATGAGCATAACGCGGGGGTAGGATTGATTCTAATAACCCCCAAAGGGCATCGGTTCCACTCTGCAATACGGTTCAACTTTACGGCCTCCAACAATGAAACCAAATATGAAGTATTCTTCGCAGGGTTAAGACTAGCCAAAGATGTAAATGTAAAATCACTAGAGATGTGCAGTGACTCTTAACTAGTTTTTAATCAGATCATTGGAGAATATTAGGCCAGGGGTCTTAAGATGGTTGCATATATAAACAAGGAAAAAGACTTGCTAGCATAATTTGAAAAGTATACTCCACAGCAAGTACCTCATGACCATAACTCCAATGCCAATGCTTTAGCCAAACTAGGAAGCGCCAAGGACGCCGACACTTTGAGTATAGTACCATTCAAACATTTGTCAGCTCCCAGCATTCAAGTAGAAGAATCCTCCCTAGTAATACAAGTTTCTGACATGTGGATGACTCCCATCATTCAATATATCGAATAGGGATGGTTACCTACAGACGACAATAAGGCGAGGACACTACAAAGTCAATTAGCTCGCTTTTTCTTACTTGATGGAATTATATATCGACAAGGTTATTCAATGCCTTTGATGAGATGTATTTCTAGGGAAAAAGCTAAGGAAATGATGCAACATGTACATAAAGGGTTCTGTAGAGATCATGCTGGGGGCAAAGTTTGTCAAAAAGATTCTCTGACAAGGGTATTTCTGGCCTACTATGATCGAGGATTCTATGGAATTTGTTAAGAAGTGTGATAAATGCCAAAGATTCTCCAAGATACCTCGAGCAGCCTGAAAATGAGCTTAAATAGATGCAAACTCTGTGGCCATTCATAGTTTGGGGAATAGACCTGATCGAATCTTTGTCCACAGGAAAAGGGAATGTCAAGTACGTTGTAGTTGTTGTCAACTACTTTACAAAGTGGGTAGAAGCTGAACTGCTCATGACAATCACGACCAAGAAAGTACTGGATTTCATTTAAAAAACATTGTATGCTGATATGGAATGCCAAAAATATCGTATCAGATAATGGCACACAATTTGACAACAACCTATTTACCGATTTATGCAAACGACATGGCATAACGAAGAGCTTTTCATCAGTTTCCCATCCACAAGCCAATGGAAAAGTGGAAGCTATAAACAACACTCTGAAGGACACACTAAAGAAAAGGCTCGAAGAGGCAAAGGGAGCGTGGCCAGAAAAATTTCCCGAAGTACTATGGTCGTATAGAATAACGCATCGAATAGCAACAAGCCATACACCATTTTCTTTAGCATATGGGTATTAGGCCATGTTACCAGTTGAGCTCGATCCACCCTCGCATAGAAGAATAATATATGACCAGAATACGAATACCCAGTTATTAATGGAGTCTTTGGACTTGGTTAATGAAAGGCGCGAACAAGCCCAACTACGAGTGGCAGCTTACCAGCAAAAGGTCGCTCGATACTTTAACTCTAAAGTACACGAAACAAAGTATGACATAGGAGACTTAGTACTTAGAAGGGCTTTTCTCAACACTCACGATCAGGCTGTTGGAGTGCTTGGACCAAACTGGGAGGGTCCGTATCAAATTGAAGAAATTCTTCAACCAGGCACATACAAACTTGCTCGCTTAAACAAAGATCTTGTTCCTCGCTATTGGAATGGAGAACACCTGCGCAAGTATTATCAGTGAACATTTATTTTTAAAGATTTGGCTTGTATTAATTTATTATTTACAAGCTTTTGAACAAGGGCTAGTCAGTTAGATGGCTGGTTGGTTATAAGTGGAAGATCAATTTTTGATAACTTGTATAAACACAAAGTTTTGTCCATTTTTTTTACGTGAAATAAAAGAACCTGTGTGCAGCCAGTTATTCTTGCCAATTATTGTATTTATTACAAGTATTTTCTCATTACGTGTGTTGTTTTGCTATACTATCAAAGAATGTTATTAAGTACACGAGCAATAATGTTCGAACAGGTAGGCAAGTGACCGAGATCCTTAAACTCCTCGATTAGTTGGGGGGCATATAAGATACTAAGCGAGCAAAACATATTATAAACATATGTAAAAATACGAGCAAAATAAGGGAAAACATATTACGATACTTAGAGTATTTTTCAAAATTTTTAGCTAGTTTTGTTAGATAATAAATGGTTATGCTAGGATCGGTCATACGAGCAGATATTATAATATAAAAAAGAAATATCTTTCACCGCGAGCAATTTCTGCTCATATGTAAATTGAAATATTAAAAGTAAATAAAACTGCCTTAGGCAACAAATTGTCTTAACACCACGAACAGTCTGTCCGGGTGTTCTAGTTACATATAAAAAAACAAAAAAAATGTTTATTGTCCAGCTACGGAGGGTCCTGCTGAGGTTGTTGGTCAACGGTTGTTCCAACTTCTTCTTCTTCGGCTCTGTCAACGCCTGTCGCCAAGGAAAATTAAGGAGAGTCTGGGGCATTCTTCTCCTCCTCCACGTGAGCAGTGCATCGAGCAAGTTCAACTTGTTTTACCTGCTTGGGAAGTTAATCAAAGTTTGCAACTTGATTGTTCTTCCAGAACATGTAAAAGCAGTTGAAGGTGGCTCCTTGGTACCTCTCTAAATTACTGGAATTCTGCTCTTCGAGCAATTTAACCTGATCCTCTAGCTTGACTATCTTCTGATAGTTGGTCTCAGAGGCTTCCTTGAATTTGTCCTTAGCAGCAATAACCTTATCCAGATATTCTTTACTCTTCTTCAACTCCTTAGTCAAAATAGTAGCTCTGCTCTCAGTTGCTTTGACATTGTCCTCAACTGCTTTGATTTTGTCCTCAGCTGATTTAATTTTATCTTCAGCTGCTTTGACTTTGGCCTCCAAGGCCTTGGCAGTGCCCTCCCATGCTTTGATCTCCTAAGCATGTTTCGAGCCAATCTCCTTGACACGACGCCAACCGTTATTCATTGTTAGAAGACCCTATGAACATTGAAGAAATGAAGCTGTCAGAGTTAATAAAAGGAAATGTTGTTCGATTAAAATAAAATAAAGAAAAGAAACTTACGTTGATTACTTCATTGAACCAACGAGCAAGGACCTAATCAAGTCTCAGCAAAGGGAGAGAAACAAAGGTCTCATGGATGCGGCGCTACTTGGCTATCCAATGGACTTTATCAATTGTGGAACAAGAGGCATTGCTTAATAATTCTGTCACAAAAGATCATCCTGCCTTTTCGATAGACTCAGTGAGAGGAGGAGGAGAAGGAGGAGTGGTTGTCTTGGAAGGAGTAGGAGCTTGAGGGTCTTCTGCTCGAACCTTTTTTCTTAGAGATTCCCCACTAGCATCTCGAACACTTTTCCTGTTCGATTTCTTTGAGTTCGTAGGTTTTCCCCCGGAGGCATAAATGTCGAATGTAGAGTTGCTTTGCATGACTACAAGAAAAACAAGAACGAGCAGACATGTCAAAAACTATTTTTGCATAATAAGGAAGCCAATCAAAATAAATTCTAAGTACTGTACCTGAACTACAATTACTGGTCGCTACATTATCTAAGGAACTACAACTACAATCATTATCTTCCTCGAAGAAGTCCAAGCTAAAACTATTGGTCGAAAATTTAAAGTTGTAGTCCCTATTGAATAAATGATAAGAGATGGGCAATGTATCTAAGAGTGAAAAGTCTATACCGTTCTCGTTAGAGGATTCAAATACAGGACCAGCATATTCAGGAAATTTTTGTTTTCCCCTCCCATGTTGGGGTGGGATATTAGCTGGATGAGCATTCCGATTGGGCTCTTGAATGGTCACTCCCATTGGACAGCGCCTTGGGGGTTGTGACACATCTTGTTGTTGTTCAAGGTTTTCTTGTTCCTCAGCACCATCTCTGGTGGCACTCCCCGTGGTCGATTTCGTTACTAGAAGGCCGACCAGCCTCAAATTGCTTTCCATTACTAGCTCCTTGATGCTTTTTTTCTATATGCATCATGGGGGCCTGGGCTGCAGCCCTTATCTCCATTTCTGGAGTGGATTCTAGTCAATACCATGGACTTAGACACAGTATAAATTGACTAAGGACAGAAAAGATAAAAAGCGACTAGAAGAATGCTGAATAGAGACTAAAGAGTTTACCTCCTCGTGTGAAGGCCATGTTATCTACGACCAGGTCGGTTGTAAGAAAGTACACTCAGAAATGTGCGACCAGATTCCTGGTGATAAAAATGGAAGAACTCATGTTACTTTGGTTGGGGTTGGATTTAAGATCGAATAAGTAATTGATCTCGTGAGGGGTGGGCACATGCCACTTTTTATGGTTGTATAAGATATAGAGTGCTAAAAGAACTCTATATTCATTGGGGATTATTTGCAATGGGGCGACCTTGAAATGATTGGATATCCCTCGAAAGAAATCATGCAAAGGAAGAATTTCCCTTGCTTCTATGGGATACCTCAACCAGACGCTAAAGACGCTGCCGAGCACATTTGCCCTCTAGTCCGGTGTCTGCTTGTATAGAATAATCCTAGGAAGTTCATATTTCTTGGGATACTTTGCCACCATCCTGGTTGATATGACGCTTGGAGGAGCTATGTACCAGGGTACCTCTGCTCGTGGGCCTTCATGTTGATGGGTCATAGGTTGGATCTCTGGTGGTGCCATCCTCAAGGGTTGAGGGTCGTTCGAAGGACCCTTAGTATTAGCTGCTGGTTGGCTGGCTGGTAGGTGAGTCAATGGTTTTTCTTTTTCTATGGGCAGTATGTTTGACATGAGCCATGTTTGGTTTTTTCTTTGGAGAATTCTAAGGAAGGTTGGTCGTAAGAATTGGGGGTGGTGCCGAAGGCTCTAGAAAGGGCAGAGAAGATTTTTCCTAATCCTCGAATAGCACAGCAAGGAGATCGTGTGTATTGGTCTCTAATCTCCCCAGGGATCATGCATGAATATCTGAGAAAAATATAGGAGAAGTGAGAATCTATGACCAATAGAGAAAGAAGAACACAAAGAAAAATAAGGATAGCGTTGTTCGTGGATAAAAGTTAAGCTTTTATATAACTAGCAAAATCCTAATAAAAACACAACAAACATGCGAGTAGGTTGGAAAAACGAATCAAAAAGTGAATGTGAAAAGTTTTTTCGAAAAAACTTTCAACTCCGAAAAGGGCAGGAAAAACCTTGTTTTTTCGAAATACCTAAAATCAAAATTTCACTTTGATTTTGGAGCCGAAATCAGTTTAAATAAATCCCAATACTCGTTCTAAACATTGTTTTATGTACTACATTCCCTACAATACATATTTTATCATAGTATTTATGGGTGTTTTTTTGCCTAAACCCTATTTACCCAAAAAACTCATCAAGAACATACGAAATCTAGTCATGAAAATAGACGAATAATTGACAAAATGCATGAAAATTGCTACAAAGTTAATAGGATGGGTTTGAAAAATTACTTGGAGTAAGGTTTGTTGAAGAAATCACGATGATTTTGCTCGGAGTTGCTTGAAGATGCCTCAGATTGTACTGAAATGTCTGAAGTTCTTGGAGGATTTTTTATAAATGTTCTTGAAGAGAGAGAATGATCAAGTAAAAATGAAATAAAGGAAGGAGAGGGGTATTTATCTCAGAAAGGGGTATCTGACATGTAATAATGAGATTTGAGGGTTTTTACACGGGAAATAGCAACAACCGTCAAATCGTTTCTTGCAAACCGAAAAGGTCATGATTACTTACCTTTTTGAGGAACTAAGTACAGTCGGATGTGACAGGTCAGCAAGAATGCTAGTCGAGTAAGTTTATTAAATGTTGTACGCATTAAAATAAACTTGGGGGGGAAATGATTCCCAAAATAGTTGCATGATGATGTCGCATGTTTAAGAGGCACATGAACAACATGTGACAAGTTATTAGTGAAGACCTGGTCGATCAACGATTAGAGTATCAAGACGAAATTAAAGCTACTCGATAGGCGCAAGGAATATGATGAGCAGTAGAAAAAGAAGGGGTGTAGATGCATACGACCAGAGCTGCTTCTGGAACCGAGCCAAACTCTCATAAATAATTACAAGTTAGATATTCCCAAGATGTTTAATTATCCTTTATGTAAATGTCATTATTTATGTTACTATTTGGTTATGCTTGTAACACAAGTTCAGGAAGTCTTATAGGCCCATTTGTACATCCATGAGCCTATAAATTGGACTCATAGGATTAATTTATTTCACACGCAATATTTTGTATTCAGAGAGAAACAGTGGGTTTATACACAGAACCTGTAGCTATCCTCGAGACTTGTGAAACTAAGTGAACCCTTGCCCACTGATTGCAAGATTTTGGGGTTTTACATCAATAAAATAAATAAGTGAAAGTAGGTTATTAACAATCTTTGTGGCCGAACCACTATAACTTCCTTGTATCATTTACATTCTTGCATTCATCTCAATCTTTATCGTTTTTCGTGACTCCTTGTCGTTGACTAAATCAAGAGTCAATAGTATCTTCTTGTTTAAATTCCAAACCATTTTCGTAACTAGTCATTTCTCCAACCTATTCCTTCTACTTTTTTTTTTCAAATGGTGTGTAGCACTATTCAATATTTTTATATTTAATCTGATTATATTATTAAAATTGCATTAATTAATATAATTAGTGGGCTGATTGAAAAATTGATACTTATAATTTTTGAAATTATAATAGCATTAATTAATATAATTAGTGGGGTGGTTGAAAAGTTGATACTTATAAATTTTGAAATTATAATAAAATTTATTATAATTTTGAAAATATGTATAAATCCAATAATATTTCAAAATTTTAATTATAATTTTTGAAATTAGGGTTTAGATAACCACAATTGTTCAATATTGATATTTTTTTATGAAGATCTGCATTTAATATTTAATAATTGGTTAGATGTGATAGGATATAGATAGTTGGTTAGAGTCTTTGATTATGAAGATGTGCATTTAATCTTTAACATATATTCAATAATTAATTGTTCAAAATAGTAATTAGTAGGGATGGCAAAAATATTCGGTGGATCAAGGCGAGTCTGAACCCCGACCCGATGGGGCAACCTCCGATCTAGATATAAGCGAGGTGAAAATGGAGCGGGCCACGATCTAACCCAACCAACTAGCGATTGAAGCGGGTCGGATCAGGACCCGACTCGGTTGTTGTTGTCTTTTTTTTTATAAAAAAAAAAAATCAATTACTACCTATTTATGGTGATCCACGATCCAAATACATATACAATAATATAAAGTATATTTAAGAGAGATAGAGGAGAAAATTAATGTTTTGTTTTGAAGTATATTAAATTTTATATTGTTTTAGTATGCAAGACCTTTTATAAAAAAATTTGGACAGCTCATTTCTGTCTAGTGTTACAGATTTTTTTCCCATTTATTTTTATATTGTATCATTTAAAAAAAACAAATTGATTTTTCTTTTATTAAAGAAAAAAGAAAAAAAACCTTATCGGGTTGGGTCTGACCCGCTCCATCACATCCGGGGCGGGGCGGGGCCGACCCACCCCATTTACATCCCTAGTAATTAGTGTAAACCCTAATTATGTAAAATAATTGAACTTTCCCGTTTCTCAAAACTATATTTATTTAAAAAAAAAAAAACTATATGTGTAGGTTCTATGACCATTTGTCTTTTAATTAAATATACATGACAATAGGAATTACGCAATAATATTTATTAATTAATTTCAAAATTCATACAAAAAATGAGAGAATTAATGAAATTAATTATTGTATAATAATATAATTGTTATAATTTTTTAAAAAACACCATTGTGTTTTGATGGGAGGTTGAAAAGTTGTAATTTTAATAATAATAGGTAATTTCGAAAATATGTGTAGGTTCTATGAACCTTTGCTTTGTAATTAAGAGTCACCAAAATATTTAACCAATAGATCTACAAATAAATGTTTAGAAATTATAATAGCATTTAATATTATTAGTGGGTGGTTAAAAATTAGATACTTTTAAATTTCAAAATTATATTGGAATTTGTTGACTGCCTTTTTCGCTATCAACCTAAATAGATAAGCAGCAAGAACACAACAATTTTACGTATTTCAGGCTATAAAAGAGCCCTAGTCCACGAGTCTCTCGTATTAAGGAGATTGGAAGCTTGGTAAGGCAATCTCCAATGGGGTTTTCTCAGGCAACGTTTGTATTGCTCTGAGTACAAGGTTGTGTTTCTCTAAAAATTTCGAACCCTTTACAATAAGACTCCCACCCTATTTATAGAGGCTGGAGTCATTAATACTAATAATATGTAATTAATACACAGTCCACCCGTTATTGGGGGATTAATACCACTGTAATGCATTGGGCTGCATTAAATAGAGACCACGACCCAGGTGAGATACGCGGGGCCCACTACAGAAAGGTACCTGTTTTATGGGGAACATGCCCATGGTACTGTCAGGGCGTGCGCGCACTGCTCCATGTTAGATGACGCAGTGGGAATGCAAATTGTCAAATTGTACAATTGATGGCACTATGGACCGATTGCCAAAAACTTTTTCAGACGATCCTCTGGCACTGCAAACGTTCATTGGCTAACACCTAGCGTCTATCTTAGGTCTGACAACCAAAACCTCAGACTTGGGGGAAGACTGAGGGAGGAGAGCTATTTCAGACGTTGCTTCACTTGGGGAACCCCCAACTCCGAGGGTAGACCTCGGAGGGTAATCTACCTTGAAGGCACTCACGGCTTACCAGCTGGCACAGACAGGTGGCCTTACCTGGAAGAAACCTCACCCCGAAGAGAGACCTCGGGGGTTAACATCCCCCGAAGATGTGTGTGAATTTCCAAGCTAGTCACTGTGAGTTGCCACGTGTTGGGAGGTGAAAATACAGACAACATTTCCCCCCAAGTCTCTACCCGCCCTCAGGCAGTGGAAACTTAGATTAGGAGAAATGATTTGAAAAAGTGGGGGGAAAATGCTTAGGCTCTAACATTACTCTGAAAAGTAAATCCATGTGTTAGCGCCTCATTGCTAGGCCTGTCATTATGTGCATTTAATGAGGGGTCAACTCCAAGATCACAAATGTCTACTCCGGACCCAGGCATCTTTTCCAAAAGAACAATGATCACGATCCGCGCCATTTGGACTTTGATCATTGGATCACCCTCGTGGTTTTCTAAAGTTAAGCAATCCAATGGTTGTGGGAAGGTTGCTTCCCCCCTAAACTCTACTGGGTATAAAACCCAGAGAACCATTATTCAGCCTCCCACTGTAGTAAGAAAAAAAAACCTTCACAGAACCTTCTCTTCTCTTTTGCCATTCCCTTACCTTCAACCATTTCCCCAACAACTCTAGACGATTGGCATGAATCATTCTACTTCTGGGAAAATTGCAGGCAATACTTCAATGTTAGGACTCGCCTCAGCACCTATCTGCGCTTCATCTCAAGTAAGTGTCTTTGACCTACCTTTCTGTTTTTGTGTATGTTTGAGGATTTGAGATGCATGCTTAGGAACGTCAATGGTATGGAATTTGAGAGGATGTTTTTGGTTTTCACAAGTCATTTTAGACACATTTTGATATTAGGAACGTTCAA
Organism: Humulus lupulus; assembly: GCF_963169125.1. Lineage (NCBI taxonomy): Eukaryota > Viridiplantae > Streptophyta > Magnoliopsida > Rosales > Cannabaceae > Humulus > Humulus lupulus. The sequence continues at coordinate 154,609,380 of NC_084799.1, forward strand.
AATGTCCCTCAAAACATTTTATGTCACTTTTGCATATCTGGACCTGCGACCAGAATTTTGGGAATTCCCAGATTCTGATAGATTCATCATCTGTGGCATGTCCTTAGGCATCGAGGACACCCCGCATTTCCAAAAATCTTCCTCATCTCTCTGAGCAATATCTTTAGAGTCATTCGTGTTTTGGCCATCTTTCCTTCGGTCAGAATACTAACCGCTCGGTTTTTGTCTCAGATGTTTGAGGAACTTTGAAAATTGCATGAGCACGGTTTCTACCTCTTTGACAAGGAAATCTATGACATGGCCCGCAAACAAGGGGCCTTCGGGGATGGTAAGAGGATGGAAGTCTGGGAACCAACTAGGTAGTTGGTCGTTCATGCCAAAGAGGCCAGTGACGGAGAGGCCCGAAACGCTCGGCTACAGGAGGTTGACAGTGAAAGAAGTCAACATAGCCTCGATTTCACACCCTGCTCCAACACCTCGACGCCTTGGAGGCCATCATGAGGCACTAATCGGTCGGGGACAAGTGTCTCATGTGTCTTTGTCAGAAGTCCGAGAGGGCGCACCGTAGCGTCAATGGCCTTGATGCCTGGAGCCAGGCCCATCTGATGGCTAGGGCCACTCTACCCCTAAAATAGTACTTTGTAATTTTTTTGAAGTTTGTGAAGATAGCTCCTTTCCAACTCTCCCCCAATGCCTACAGGGTGCTTGCGGGGATGTCTGTCTTATATTGGAAGCAGAAATGGCCTGATTCTTCACTGGCAGAGATTTTGTATATATACAGCTTCCGCACCACCCCGAGGAAGAAGAAACCCAACTGAGATGGGTACTATGCATTGGCGAAGTATGCTGCCTCGTCTCTCAACTACAAGGCTCCTCACAACAACAAGAACCATTCTCAGGACTTCAAAGACACCTTTTTCTTCACAAGCGATTTTTTGTCTCATAACAATCCGATCATGATCCTCGACTTCTCCAGGGTTGTTGAGTATCTTCCCAATCAATTTATTTTTCATGTTCTCTGGGTTCTTTTGTGTTTTACACTTAGCCATTTTTCTGAATAGGTCCCTTCCGCCAGACTCATTACATCCAACTCTTTGAGGATCATCTTTAGGCGATGAAATCCCTCCCCGATTGAAATCTGGACCTTAGCCTTCTGGTGACGGAAGCCAATCTCATTGGGTTGGGGCTCCTCAGTGAGGGACAAAGAATCAACAACCTTGAGCTGATTAAGTACAACCAGTCCAAGAAGTCTCGCGAGTAGGCATCCCATCTTATCAACTACATTTATGGGCAAGCTTAGACGATTTTGCACCAGTAGATTGAGAATAAATGGCTGGAGAACATTCACCCCATAGAAGAAGCCCGAGGAGCCCAGGAGGATCGGGAGCTCAAGGAAGAGTTTCAGGCGGGGATGGAGGTCTTTCACCTTGCTCTAGGTAAACTACCCCTCACTCTAAAGTATGCTCCCTATGTATGGGATAGGATAAGTCCCAAGCACGTTTAGGCCTCTCTTGCTCTCCTTCACTGTGACCAGATTTCACATCGGCGTTGGACTAGGGAAGAGCTTCAGGACTATCTAGACCTGATAGACGTATACCTCCACCATCCGAGGAGGGAGCTACCTCCTCGAAGCTTTGTACCCTTACACTGAGTGACGTCTTTCAACTATAAATGGTTCTGCCTATATGGAACCAACTTGAGTTGTGAGACCAGAGATAGGATAAGACACCCTCACTGCCTACACCGAGGCTCGACTCACGGTGGGCCTTCGAGGAGCCTATGTTACTGCATTACACTATTGTGGAATATACACTAACTGTTTACTTGTTCTTGCAGATCATAAGGGACTAGTTGATATTTCTTGATCTGCCTTGAGGCTGGGAGCACCCTTGAGCTCTTCGGCTGTAGGGGGCCATCGCATTCCTGAGAGAATTCAGAACCCTCTCCACCAGCCAAGAGGCAGAGAGTTCCTACTCCCCTTGTGGGAGTTCCTGTTTGGGACTTGCCCTTGGTCTTAGATATCCCTTCCTCACCTACTCAAGACGAAGTGGTCTAAGGCTCAGACCAAGAGGTGACAGCACCCCGCATCCGCCTTCTGGTGTACCATGAGAGGTGTGAAGGGGCCTTCCTGAAGCAATATGAGAGGATGCTTCAGCATTTCGAAACAATGATGGAGGAAGGCAATAAGGTTCTCCACGAGACCGCGGAGGCCCTCCGTCAACTGAAGACGCCAAGAGAGAGAGAAATTGTTCCTCCTATAGGTCGGGCCGAGCTAGAGACCTTATTCTCAGCCAAGCTAGGGGAGATAGTTGCCCCTCTCGCCATCGAGCTCCTTCAAGGGGTTAGCTCCACCATGTGTGTGTTGACCGCACGTAGTTTCGTCCAACTAAGTGACAATAATGCGGCTTCTCTCGTGGCTTCGTGTGGGTATGCCTTTGTTCGGGTAAGTCTTTAATTCTCTATGTTTCACTTTATTCCAACAATGCTTAAGCTAATCTTTTCCCTTTTTTGCAGTTTTCCTTGGCTTGCCAATGCTTGGGAGATATCATCATGGAGAAATCCTATCAACTCCAACAAACCCAGGTCAAGGTAGCCTCCCTCAAAGAAAAGCTCCGAGACCCCAAGAAGAGCTTGCTTGAGTAAGGCTGCCCTAGAAGCCAAGCAAAAACACTCTCGGGAGCTTGAAGAGGCTGTCTAGAAAATCACCAAGGGCATATGACTGGCCCAAGAATGCCAAGGCCGAGGTCACCTAAGGGGTCCTTGAAATCTCCCAGCTTCAAGAGCAGATTAAGGAGGCTACCGACCGGGCCGAACTTATTGAGAGGAAAGCCTTCCGAGCCATGGAGGTGAATAGGTCTTCTCAATGTCAGGTGGACAATCTTAAGAAGGAAGCCAAGACTATCACCGATGACGCCTTCTACATGGCCTGGTACCACACCCAAGATATGAGCTTGGATTTTACTAGAGAGCTCAAGAAGTATAAACTCCTCTTCAAAGAACGTCTCTGAGTGACCCAGACTGTAAAAGCTACTCTAGTTTCCAGGGCGGCCCAAGAGGCTCGAAAGGCTGAGGCGACCCAGTCTGCTGAGGCGACCGCCTCTGCTGAGGTGGCTCAAGTAGCTGAGGCAACTCCAATATCCGAGGCAGTTCAAGCTGCAGTCAACTAGGGAGGGAGTGCCCCAAGGACAGACCCGATCATCGACCTAGTTGAGGAGGTCCCCGAGGACAGTTGAAGCCCAAGTCCCCTAGTAGCTGTCGCCATTTATGTTTTTACTTATGCATGTTTTTATTTTGTACAGACTATAATGCATTTCCTTTAAATGGGATTTTATCCCCCTGATGCAATTAACTTCTCTCAATAATTAGGCAATTTTTATGCACTTAGTGTTGTTCTGTAGGCACGCGGTCCTCAAGATTATCTTTAACGCTCTATAAAATGGTCATTTAACGGGGTCTTACATCCCTGAGTTCCAACGAATCAGGACGGGTCTAGCCTGTGGTACTTAGTGCATGAAAATTTTCCTTTAGTTCGCTGTAACATTGCATTCATGAGAACAAGAACCCTATATCTTGTTTTATTTGGTTTGGTTCTATAAGCACTTAAACCATTTTAAACACTTGACTTGGTTCTAAAAATTCAACATGACCTGATTTCCACGAGAACAAGAACTCAAACTATTTTAAATATTTGATTTGGTTATGTAAATTCAACGTAGCATTATCGCCACAAGAATAAGAACTCAAACCATTTTAAATATTTTATTTGGTTTTGTAAATTTAACGTAGTATTGCTGCCAAGAGAACAAGAACTGAAACTGTTTTAAATATTTGATTTGGTTTTGTAAATTCAATGTAGCATTACTGCCACAAGAACAAAAACTCAAAATCATTTGTAGGTGTTTTCCCAGGCTCAGAGTGTTCGAATTAACTTGTCATCCACCTGCATCCCCGTAGTCAAAGACTCAGGCTTTTAGGAGTTCTTGCACACCAATTGTCTGCCCCGAGTATGCCATACCCAAAAGGTCAGTTAGAGGCTTTAACTTTTCCCCCCGAGCATATATCTCGGGGCTCCGTTTGCCTTTATAGATCATCTCAAAACTCCATGGGATCGACGTCCTTGGGAGGTGATGTTAATCCGTACAAGCGCTACTAAGGGTTACTTTTAGGGTCTACTCTTCCAAGTATTTATCTCTGATCTCGATAAGATGTCAAGACTATGACTCGATTAGGGCATCCAGGGGGCGATGTCCATGACTCAGGCTTCTGTTCACATCTCGAAGATTAGGATTTAGTTATTACTCCTTGGGCGCGCACTGTCCTCGGGAGGTAACCTTAATCTCAAAGTTCGGGTCACTGGATTTTTTACGATGGGTTTTCTCCAGGTTCTTTAGCTATGGGATCCTGCGACACTAGGGGTGCTTCACTCTTCGACTAGCTAAGATCCCAATGTCATGGACTTCCCAACTCTACAATACTCGAGGCACTCGGAGGACTTGGGCATATCTCCTCGGGCGTACTGTCCGTGGGAGGTATCCAAAGTATACCCTGAGACTAAGTACTCAGTACTCAGTCTTCCATTCGCATCTCGAGATCAAAGACTTGGTCAGAGCTCCTCGGGTTTGATGTTCATGGGAGATAACAGCAGTCTATTCTCGCGCTACTAAGATTGTCTAATTTTTAGGTGCTAAGCCCTATTTTTCTTGGAATAAGCTTAGTCTCCAAGGCTAGACTAAATTATTTTCCTAGGTTTTTCTATACTCGGGGTGGTGACACTAGGCTTACTTCACTTGACAAGCTTAGTTTCGTTTGTCGCTCCCTACAAGTCGTGACGCTGCCCCAACTCCATGCCCCCCAAGTGATCGGAGACTAGTTTGCGTTCACTTGTTTAGGCCAGAGAGCAGGTGCTTTTAGACATATGAATAACAGAAGAAAGGAAGCTAAGAAATATAAGTAGACAATAAATTTCTTTCGTACCGTGTTTTATACACACGGTTCTCATTAAATGTGCCCAAAGGCTACAAAGGGTACTACAGAAATTAACAAAGTTCATTGCTCTTATTACTGGTAATATCGATGAAGATGCTCGAAATTCCAAGCATGGGGAATCAACTATCCACTTAGTCAGGCCAATTTTTATATCCCCGAACACACAATGCTCTTGACTTGGTATGGGCATTCCCAGTTGGGTCGTAGTCCTTCTACACCGGGGTCACGGGAGGGTAAGAAAACTCTTCGCAACACCAGATCTCTGACCCCAAACTTTCTATCCCTCACTTTAGAGTTGAAATACCTGGCTACCTTCTGCTGGTAGGATGCTACTCGAAGCTAAGAAACTTCACAGAGCTCCTCCATGAGGTCTAAGGATTCTTGTAGTAAAGCATGGTTCGTGGTTGGGTCATATGTATCCCGTTGGTGCATGGAGATTTTTGTCTCAACTGGGAGCATAGCCTCATACCCATTGGCCATGGAGAATGGCGAGTGGCTGGTGGAAGTCCTGGCAGTGGTACCATAGCACCACAATGCCCTAGGAAACTCCTTGGGCCCCAGATAGCGAAACGACATGGACTAGTCATCTACGTAAGCTCATTTGGAGGTGCTTGGGGAATGTTAGCGAAACGCTGGCACTTTTCGCACATGTTGACATAATCCATCGCATCTCCATTCATGGTGGGCCAAAAGTATCCTTGCCTCAATATCTTTTTGAAAAGACTTTGCCCCTTGGTATGGTATACGCAAAAGCCATCATGTCTGTCTCAAAGTATCAGACTGGCCTCTTGCTTGGACACACATCAGAGCAAAGGCAAAGAATAACCTCGCCGATACAGTTTACTGTCCATGATTATGTACCGAGGTGCCTGATAGAACAACTTCTAAGCTGCCTTCTTATCTTAGGGCAGCTCCCCGAAGACAAGATATTTTATTTTTGGCCCAATCCACCCATCTAGGGGTTGTATAGCTTCCACCTCGCCGGGAATTGAGATGCTCGAAAAATCCAAGTAGTCAATGAGACTACGTTGATCAACTCAGCATCTTTGGTGGGGGCCAACTTAGCCAGGGCATCAGCATTGGAGTTCTGCTCTCACAACCTTTCTTGAGCCTTTGCATGATATGTTACCATTTTTGTTCCCTGAGCCTGGTCTCTCTGAGTACTTGGTTTACCATGAGTTAAGAATCGTTGAAAATCTCGAGGCCCTCAGCTTTGAGATCAAGTGCCATTCGGAGCCCAACGATTAAGGCTTCGTACTCCACTTCATTGTTAGAGGCGCTAAACTCAAAGTGAAGGACACTGTGCACTCTGTGCCCCTTGGGGGAAACCAAAATGAGTCTAGCTCCAACACCATTTTCATTTGAAGACCCATCCACAAACAACTTCTAGGCTGGTCCGACCACTCGGACACCTTCAGGCTTCTCATGATTCCCTGTTCACTCGGTGATAAAATCGACGAGTGCCTGACCTTTTATAGTAGTCCTCGGATGGTAGGTGATGTCGAACTGACTCACCTCCACTGACAACTTCAAGATTCTTCCCGATGACTCTGGGTTTTGTAGGACTTGCCTAAAGGGATGGTTTGTGAGGACATTAATAGGATGCACCTTGAAGTAGGGTCTTAACTTTTGAGAAGCCACCATTATTCAAAAAGTTAACTTCTCCATTAGCTGGTACCTATCTGCACCGAGGAGTCTTTTGCTAACATAGTAAAAGGGGTGCTAAAAATGGCCTTCCTACTGTCTTGGACATAATTTGGGGATTTTCCATGTGTGCCTTGAGCTGCGGGAATGCCTGTTCGTACTCTTTCGAGCATTCAAATCTCTAAATCCCTCGGAGAACATAATAAAGGGATGCACTTGTCCGTTGCCTTGGAGACAAAATGACTTAAAGCTGTGATCCTTCCTATCAGTTTATGAACGTCTTTATGCCTCCGAGGAGATGACATCTCGATTAGGGCCTTGATCTTCTTGGGGTTTGCCTCAATTTCGAACCAGTGGAGCATTGATAAATCCTCCACCAAGTCACCCACGTGGTTGGGAGCTCTCCTAGACTTGACTAGCATGTCGTCCATGTAGACCTCCATGTTTCACCCTAAATGGTTCTTAAACATCTTGTTAACCAGCCTCTGGTAGGTGGCACCAGCATTCTTCAGTCCAAAAGGCATCAGATGTAACATTAAACACCCTAGTGTGCTCCTGGTCCACGACATGCATGGATATCTGGTTATATCCCAAGTATGCGCCCATTAATGAAAACAAATTGTAGCTAGAGGTGGCATCGACCATCTGATCCATCTTGGGGAGTAGAAAGTTGTCTTTCAGACAAACCTTGTTAAGGTCCAAGAAATCAATGCATGTCCTCCATGTGCCATTTGGCTTTGGCAAAAGAATAGGGTTAGATAGCCACCTGGGTATTGGGTTTCTCAGATGAATCCGTTGGTGAGGAGCATGTCTGCCACAACCTTGAGAGCCTCTTTCCGAGTTTGATCAAATGCCCTTTCCTTTTATTGGACGGGAGAAAAGTGAGGATCGCCATTCATGGTGTGGCATATTATGTTCGGATCAATGCGAGTCATGTCAGATTGCAACCATGCAAACAAGTCCTGGTTTCTCGGAGGAAGTCCACCAATGCTTCTCGGACTTCCGTCTTCAAGCTTCCCCCAACATTTTATTTTTCTGTTGAGGGTGGAGGTATCATGAACTACCTCCTCCACCTCCTTTATTGGTTCAATGACCCTCTCCACTTGAATCCTCGAGCCCAATTCGTCGTGCCTGGACTCCTGGACAGCCTGTACCTCCGACGCCTCGGGCTTCTCGGGGACTTCTTCCTCCACCACCATTACGAGAGTTTTAAGAGACACATTCTAACACTGCGTCGCCTCCTTCTTGTCTCCACGAATGGTACAAATTCCTGGCTCCATGGGAAACTTTATTCACATGTGGTGGATGGAAGTAACGACTCCAAACTTGACCAGTGCAAGTCGTCCCAAGATGGCATTATACGCCGAGGAACAATCAACCACCACAAAGGTGCATTATTTGAAGGCTTGCCGAGGCACTTCTCCAAGTGTTACTGGGAGCTTTATCTATCCCAGTGGGATGAGGGCTTCTCCCAAGAATTCGTAAATAGTTGAGGCGCACGAGGACTGTAACGCCCTACTTCCTTAGAGTCGTTACTATGTGAGTTAAAAATGTGCCATTAGCTCGCTATTCGATGTTTTAGGTTAAAAGTATAAATAAATTGAAATAAAACTCATTTAATGACATTAATTATAAAGATTTGGACATTCGTTGAAATCATAAAAAGTTAAATAGTTGGGATCCCAAAACACTGTTTAGAAAATGTATTAAACTCAAAATAGACATACGATTGACCTAGGCGACAAAACAACCAGTACAGTACATTTTCCTAAAATAACCCAGGCCATGGCAACCATGTAGGCCAAACATGTACCCATCGCTCCATGCTCCCTGTACTAATGGTTGTTAAATCCTTTCTTTGCCTTTTCTGCACCATAGAGCACCCGTGAGTTGAAGTCCAACAAGAAAACTAAATGCATAGTAAATTACACATATTAATCAACAATATATAGCAAAATATTCAATAGACTAAAGACATAGCGGCCTATGCTGACCCAGGTGCTTTACCAAGGCCCTAGGTTCTCGATCTTCACCGATTGGGTGGATACATCACCCTAGGAGGGTCAAGTCCTAGCGGGCTGCACTCAACGTGCTCAACGTTGATTCCAGCCCCTTGCCGTACCCGGCTTCTTCTCATTTTTAGCCTTCGTCGTTCCCTACCCTCGCCGTTCACTCATAAATATGCATAGCATAACATAACATGCACAAATATTCATACATATATTAAACAATAACAATAAGCATGCACCCTAATATACAAACAATAGGGCCATGCCTCGCTCTCCGGGTACAATAGTTTTCTTTCCTGTGTCTCGAGCTGCCTGATTACCACGATCTTGAGCACAGTCCTCTAACCCGAACCTCGTTGAAAACCTAGCCACAACACATTCATAATAACCTTCCATTAAACCTTAAACCAATTAGTAACTTTAGAATATTAATCCAACCTCTAAGACCTTGGATTCTACTAAACCAAGTAGTAGAATCCTTCCTGAGCCTTAACATTCGAGTACCTGAGCTTAAAACCTCAATTTCCCATTTCTTTCCATTTTGAGCCACAACATGCCCTCTAGGGCCGCAACTCGCTACGAGTTAGAGGGAAAAGTCTTCTCTGCTGAAGGACATGGGCCGCAACACGTGAAGCCCTACGCTGCAACGCCTGGGCAATCTCAGGGTTCCCCAAGCCCTTTCGCACACACGGTCCGCGACTCTTGTAGAACAGGGCCGCGATGCGAGTCCCAGAAACCCAGAAATCAGCCATGTTTCTTATGTTTTACCTGAGCCTAAATCCATAATTCATACTCCGAACACCAGCCAAACTCAGAACTAAGCCTAGAATCCTTATTCACACAGGCTAAACGTCTCAACAATCCCATTAACAATTCCATACACCCATCAAACACCAAAAACCAATCTTATAACCCTGTCACATGCAAGCTCTATACCTCTAACAGAATTCAACAAAAATTATACATAACGATTAAGTTCAGGCCCTTACCACTGAGATATGTTCACCCTTGACCTAATCCCAACCACATCAAGCTTTCAATTCTTCAAAGATTTTAGTCCAAAATCCTAAAAGTTTGATCAAAACCTCCAAGCACCAAGAGAGGGAGAGAGAACCGAGAGATAGAGAGGACTTAGAGCTGAATTTTTTGTTTCTTCTAAGTGACTCTAGAGTCTCAGCTGCTTAAATCTGTCCCAACTGCCTAATGACCAAAACGCCCCTATGTCTATCCTCAATTCTTTAATGCCACAAAGGGCAATTCCGTTAATTTCCACATCCCTCTAAACCCTCGAGTGTTCCTATAAATCCCAATTTAATCCCCAACATACTTAAACAACCTCTAAGTCTTTACCCGTTACCCAGTAACTCCTGAACATCAATTGTGTTCCCAAAATACCCCTAGCTCCTCTCGAGCCAGGTGTTCGACCCCATTGTGACTATTTAGTGAATTCATTCCATAGGACTGCCTCGGATTGTACATCACAAATATATCCTCACACCCTCGTGGTATCAATCACAACACACACATATATCACATTTATACCCTCCACGGGCTAAAATTACAAATATGCCCCTAATTACCACATTGGGTCCACATGCATATTTAATTCACCTAAAAATGCATTTCATATCACAAAATCATTTAATTCACATATTAGAATAATTAAATAAATTATTTCCCTCTGGCACGCTAATCAAGGCCCGAAGCCTTAATAGTAGATTTGGGACGTTGCAGGAACAAGTCTGCAGTGGTCAGCCCTATTTTCTCGAAGGCTGATTTAAACAGGATGTTCACTGAGCTCCCGTTATCTACCAGAATCAGCGCCACCATTTTGTTGGAGATTTGGCTCTCAATTACCAACGGGTCATGGTGTGTGAAGTGCACTCTTCGAGCGTCGTCTTCGGAGAATGTTATGACTTGGTCAGTCATTCAAGGAATTTGGGCAAGCAACTAAGCCAAAGACATCACCTCATTGTCTTGATTTAAAACTTTTTGCATACCTATTTTGCGAGCCTCGGGAGGTACCACCTAGGTGGGGCCCTTCTGAGATGGTTCCTACTCACCCGTTCACCGGAGGAGGTTCTTGGGCCACTAGATGTTGAGAGACCATGGGAGTGACTGTTGGGATCTGTAGAGCAACAGGCAACATTAAGGTCCCTACCGCGGTGGGTTGTGCCTGACGCGCTCCACCCTTAGCATACTGGTGGAGATGTCCTGACTTGATGAGGTTTTCGATCTCAGCCTTGATTTGGCGACACTCATTGGTGTGGTGCCCAATGTCATTGTGAAAACGTAAAAAATTTCTAGGGTCTCACCTTTCCCTATCTCTCGGGATGGCTTTCGGCTTCCTATAGTGAACATGTTGTTCCGTGGCCACGAAGATATTTTCTCGGGAGTCTACCAAGTCAGTATACTCGGAGTATTGTGAGAAGTACTTCCTGGTAGAGGTTGCTCCCTACTCAACCTGTGTTTTTCCATTCCCCTTGGGCTTCCGGCCCTTGCCCATCTCCCTGCATCTACTATTGCTGCGAGCTCGATTGGGTTCATCAGGTTGTGATGGTGCAGCAACTCCAGCACTAAATACAGACTGAAAAAGCACTGTATCCAATGGGCATCGTCAATATCGTGTAGGAGCCATACTAAATCCAGGAGTGGGCTTGGCACTAAAACTGGAAGCTGAAACACTTTGGCTGGGCTGGGCTCCCCCCAAGCCTGGTTGGACGAGAGCATAAGAGGAATATTGGATTCCCAAAGCCACGGGGCCAAGCGTGGTTGAAGCGGGGAAGGCAACAGGTAATTCGAACGCCACAATCTAGGCCTCCTCCTAGCTGATATACTCTTGTGTTCGACGAATGAAGTCATCATTCATCAGCATCCCCTCTACTGGAGGTCATCCCAACGTAGGGACCCCGCACGGATGCCCGCCTACAAGGCCATCTACTGCTGCCAATCACCAACTTTCTTGGTTCTCGGCGCTTTCTCCGTGAAGTGTTTCATGTATGCCTTGAGAGTCTCAAAGGGCCCTTGTTTTATATTGGCCAAGGCATTGACCTCGAAGCTCACCTTCTAAGGTTCTATGAACTATCTTTGGAAGGCAGACGATAGTTGATGCCATAATTTAATGGATCCTAGTCGATAATTCTTGAACCACTCATCTACTGGTTGCGATAGAGTGATTGGGAACACATGACATTTCGCATCGTCGGAGACACGGTGCACTGGCATCTATCTGTTGAACTTAGAAATGTGGTGTTGGGGTCCCAGCCGCTATCATAGGGTGGCATGGTCAGCATCTTGAAGCCCTATGGTAGAGGGGCCTCCACAATGTTAGGAGCACAGGGCTCCCCTACTTCGTCCTCCGAGTCTGAGTCGTGGCCTTGCCGCCTGGCCATTCTGAGCATGGTTTGCTTCAGACTTTCTAGCCCCGTGCGGAGTGGGTCACGATCTCATTTGACACTCCGCATTGCGTTATCTCTTCTCCAAGCGTTGAGAGTGTCCCGTAGGTCTGACATACCTCTCCTGGTGGGCTCATGCCCATGGGGCTTATTGCACCTCTGGGCATTGAGGTAGTCTTTTAGGTCAACCTGACCTCAAGACACGATGTTATCTTCATGTCGAACCACCTCTGTCTCACCATCGAAATCGATATTCTCATCATTTACTGAGACACCGATGCCATGTTCTCGGTTGAGTGAACTTTCCTTAGGAGGGCCACCGGACTGTTGTTCCTACGAGGTTGGTGAGGCCCCAAGGGGAGACCACCTCAAGGCCTCACACGATGTTGATGGGCACGTCGGGGTGGAACGCCCTTAGCTCCACCGCTGCTGATAGCCTGGCTGTGTCCTCGGGCCCCTTGGGCTACAAGAGTGACCTTTATGGCTAGTACCATCTCCTGTAAGGCATCGATGTTACCTTGGCTGCAAACCTACATTGGTTGCAAACCTGCCATGAAGGAGACACCAGAGGTGGTGGTGCTCCATGAGCAAGTGGCCACCCAGTAGGAAAATATCGATGCCTACATTGATTGACACCGGGCCTCTATCTTAGGTCTGAGAACCAGAACCTAAGACCTAGGGGACGACTGAGGGAGGAGAGCTATTTCTGACGCTCCTTCACCTGGAGAACCCCCAGCTCTAAGGGCAGACCTCAGAGGGTAATCTACCTTGAAGGAACTCATGAACTACCAGTTGGCATAGACAGGTGGCCTCACCTGGAAGAAACCTCGCCACGAAGAGAGACCTCAAGGGGTAACTTACCTCGAAGATGTCTGTGAATGCCTGAGCCAGTCACTGTGAGTTGCCACATGTTGGGAGGTGAAAATACGGACAACATAATTAATTAATATAATCAGTGGGGTGGTTGAAAAGTTAACACTTATAAATTTTGAAATTATAATAGCATTTAATATAATTTTGAAAATTTCAAAATATGAATAAAATAATATTTTGAAAATTTCATTGAAATTTTCAAATTAGGGTTTAGAGTACCACAATTGGGCAATATTAATATTTTTTTTATTTAATACTAGGATATAGATAATTGGTTAGAGTCTTTGAATATGAAAATGTGCATTTAATATCATTAGTGAGGCGGTTGAAAATTTGAACGTATTATATTATATTTGCATTTAGATAATAATAAGTAAAAATTAGAGAATATCATAAATTAATATGGGAAGTTGAACAATTTCCATCCATAATAATTTTCTTTGATGTAAAAAATTATAAAATATTATATATTAAATGATATTTTTTTTGCATTAAAAAAGGGTATTTTGACAATATGTATAGGTTCTATGAACCCTTGCCTTTTAATGTGAACATGTCATTTAATAAGTGTACATAAACTTGTATTGATAGAATAAATGTGGATTAATTCATTTATAAAAATATATAACTTTTATATTTATTTTTATTATCTTATTGGGAAGATGAATAGGTGTCTTTCAAATGAATAATTGTCTTTCTAATTAAACATGCAATGCTTTGTTCTATGAATATTGAAATTCAAATATTCCCACATTTTTTAAATTATATTGAAAAATTGTAAATAAAATTTAGATTATTAGTATATAATTAGAATTAAAAAAAGGCTGAAATTTTTGTAATAAATATAAAAACAGTTTTTTTTTAACCATCTCAAATCAGTATTGTAACGACCCAAAATCACTAATATGGCTTAAGGGCCTTGATTAGTGTGCTGAGAGGGCATAATTGGTTTACGTGTGAATTTATTAAGTTTAACGCATGATTATATGATAAGCATGCTAGTATGTTTATATGAATATAAATCTGATTATATGCTATAATAGTGAGAACCACATTATTATGTGGGTAATTCTGCAGCATGCGACTTGAGGTGATCCTAGGGAGCTAGCTAGCAGGAAAGTCACAATGGGGCTTAGTACTTGACCTCGGGTAAATCAAGGGGTATTTTAAGTATTGGATGGTTATTTAGGTTTTACTGGGGAATTTTACCATTTTTCCCTCGGGGATGTTTCCGATACCCCGAGACTTGGGATTAACTTAATTACCTAAGGATAGACTAAATAGAAACTCAGAACTCAGTGGAAACCAAGGAACCGACCTACTCTCCTTCTCTCTTTCTCTCTCAAAGGAAACCATTGGAATCTAAGGGAAAACTCAGCTGGAAACTCTATAATTTAAGCTAGAGTTTTGAGGGATTAGCTAAGTTTTAGCAAGGAAATTCAACCAGGACTGAGGTAAGGATTGAATCACACTTTTTGTTGTTGAAATTCTATGGTTTTGATTGAGTTCTAAGAGGTTTTTGGGTTTTGAATTTTAAGGACTGAATAGAAGCTAGAAAGCTTGGGTTTTAGCTAAGAAATGATTAAGGGAGTTGGTTCATCAAAGAAGGTAAGCTCTAATTCGTGATTTAGTGTTTGAACTCTGATTTTTTATGGCTGGTTTTGGTGTTCTTGAGTAAATGAGTTTCAGAGATTGAAGTGGGATTTTGGTAAGTTTTTAGGTTAAGTTTTAGCTGGGTTGTGTAGCTGGAGTTGTGTTAGAAGTTTTGTGATAATTGAGTTGTGGAATTGGGATAGTTTTGGATGGTTTTGGGTAAGGTTTGAGAGTAAAAAATGGAGGTTTTTCTGGGTTCGAAGGGGCGGGCTGCGGCATAGTTCCTGGTGAGCCACGACCCTTTGAAGCTGATGCATGCTGAGGAAGGAGGGCAGGTCGCGGCATGGGGCTTGTAGGGCCACGGCCCGTGTCTAGTTTTGGCATGGGGGAGTCTCTGGTTGGGGCCATGCCGCGGCATGGGTGGCCTGAGCCGCGACCCTTAAGGGATTTTGGGATTTTGGGAATTTAAGCATGGGGATTTTACCTAGGGTGCTCGGGATTGTATCTACTACCGTGTTTGGTTGAATTCAATGTTCTAGAGACTAGAACTTTATCTAGAAGCCCTTTTACGGTTATTGATGGTATCCCTTATCTTGGTTGTGACTAGGTACTAAGCTAGGGCTCAGGGATCAGATCGTGCTCAAGAGGCATCGCTCGTAGTCAGTACATTTGGGAATTAAAGGAAAGAAAACTGCACCCGGTTGTGGATTTATAATGGGACTAAGGGTTCCCTATTTTGTATGCTTTGAAAGGATGGTATTATGCCATGTAAACAGTAAACCAATGGCCTAAGAGTGCCGAAGTTTACACTAGCGCATAGGGTGCCACTCGACCAATGGTAGCTGAGGATAACTTATTATGCACCGAGCTCAGTATAAGCGGACCGGAGTTAGTGGGATAAACAGAGGGTGCGACCTAAGGTGTCAACCCTAATTATTATGTGATTTGTTTGTTATTATTGATTGGTGGACTGTTATGTTGTATAGTTGAGTGATGATTAGCTGATTCTTTGGTTGAGTCTTCATGCTTTGTGATTACTGTGGTATGTTAAGTGTATGAACATGCTTAAAGGGGTACCCAAATGTTATTATTTCTTGTTATGTAATATGATATGTTTTCTTGCTGGGCCTTGGTTCATGGGTGCTTCGTGGTGCAGGTAAAGGCAAGAGCAAGCCTGATCAGCCCTGATTCGGAGAGCTCTGAGGCTTAAGGGCCTTGACTAGTGTGCCAGGAGGGCATTATTGGATTAAATGTGATTTAAATGTATAATTGTATGATTGGAATGCTTGTATGATTATATTGATATTAATGTGATTTATGTGAATATGGTAATTGTGAGAACCACATTATTATGTGGGTAGAACTGCAGAGCACGACTCGAGGCGATCCTAGAGCTAGATAGCGGAAAAGAAAGTCACAACAGGATTTAATAATTGACTTTGGATAAGTCAAGGGTATTTTAGGTATCGGGTAGCTATTTGGACTATTGGGTTATGAAAATAAATATATGGAGATATATTTGAGGTTAGGAAGTCTAAGCGGGAATATTGGGGGATTTTACCGTTTTGCCTCGGGGACGTTTCCGGCACCCCGAGCCTTGGGATTAACTTAGTGGATAAGACAAACTTAAGGAAACCCTTAGAAGAAAATAAACCGACTCTTTCTCAGCTCTATACTCCTCTCTCTCTCAAGGAAACACAAGGCAAAAGGAACACTGAAATCTAAAGGGAAACAAGCTGGGAATTTCTGGAAATTGAGGCTGGATTTTTGGGGCATAGTTCAAGACTCATCCAAGGAATAGAATCAGCACTAAGGTAAGCATTGAATCTTCTTTTCAGTGATTAGGTAAAGAATCTTTGAGTAAATGTGAACCTTGCCAACTTGGTAAGCAATTGAAAGTTACCCACAAATGTTTTTCTGATGTTAATACCACCAAGGTTCTTAAATTACTCCAAATGGGTCCAATTCAGGTTGAAAGTTTGAATGGTAAGAGATATATTTTTGACTATGTTGATGATTTCATTCATTTCACATGGATTGATTTTTTAAGAGAAAAATTGATAATTTGGATGCTTTTAAGTCTCTTTGTTTGAAACTAAAAGTTGAAAAAGACTACAATATTGACAAAATAGTTTGAATTAAGAGTGATCATGGAAAAGAATTTGAAAATGCTATTTATGATGAGTTTTGTAGGTCTACATGTATTTCTCATGAATTCTCTGCTCCTAAAACTCATCAGCGAAATGGATTTGTGGAAAGAAAGAATTGCACCTTGCAGGAGATGGCTAGGGTAATTTTAAATAGCAAAAAACTTTCCAAGCGATTATGGGCGGAAGCTATCAACATAGCTTGTTATACTATATATAATGTTTCTTCGTCCAGGTACTCTAAAGACCCCTTATGAGATCTGGAAAGGTAAGAAACCCAATGTAAGTTGGGATGGCCAACGACACGGAGTCAAAATAGCGACAAAGAATAAAAAGGCGATTAAGAAGAGAATCAAACAGGAAGAAATTGACGCAAGTATTTTATAATGGTTCGGCCCCAACTGTGTGGTAAAAACCTACATCCACTTAGTGTTCTTATTGATGTTGAATACCAACGACGTGATCAAAGAACTTGTGTTCTTGAGTTTCACAAGCTTCAGAAGAATTACAACTTTTTGGTGGATAATCACACTATGCTCTCTCTAGGAGTATTCAAGTTCAAATTTCAAAAGTCCCTTCCTTGAGCCCTCTCATGCATATTTATAGGTTCAAAGGGGTTACATGGGCCAATGGGCCTTAATTATCCTTAATATCAGCGTATCAAGGCAATAAAGAAAACATAATAAGTGTAATTATTACAAGATTGTGTATCTTAAAGGAAATAAACTGAAGCATGCGACGAGACTGCCCGCATCTAAACACGTGATTTGACGAAGCAATAAATATCTGGTCGATAGTCGAACAACACTCCTTCACTTTGACGCTGCCACGTGCCAACCACGTGTAATAAACTCTTGACACATCATCAGGAGTCATTTTTTGGTAAACATTTGCCCCACAAGTTTATTTTACTGCGACTAGCACAAAGTTAACTTAAGAGGCTGACCCTTCGCATACCCCACCAAATCTGTCAGAGCCGGCCATGCCTTCTCGAAAAAGGCAACCAATCATGTCTTTTCAGTTTCCCAAAAGTTGTCTGACGGCTATTGCAGTTCCCCATGCCTTGAAAAAGTAATTCCATGATTACCTCTTTCACAGTGCCACGATCAGTATAAATAACCCATCCTTTTCACTTTTTACCTTTTACCGAACCCTTTGCCTTCAAGAACTCTGAAAAACCAAGCAAAACTAAACCTAGAAAAGTTTGTTGATCCACGGTGTGCCTATCCAATTTTATAAAATCTTCTCAATCCTTCATCCAAGTACGTCTTCTAATCGATTATTTTCTGTTACGTTGTGCCATGCAATTCTTGTTTTTCCTTCATTTTTGATTTTTGAGTTCTTGAATATCTCTGTCAGTTCTTGCAAAATGGTCTTGGGGTAAATGGGTATGTTGATCTGTGCTAAATATGGTAGGAAAATAACACCTTGCTGGGGTTGAGAATTAGTTTGGTAGTTAGGATCACGAATTTAGGGTGTAAAATCGAAGTAATATTTGACTTTTAAGCTTTTAGAAAAACTGGGTTTTTCCTGCCCCTTCAGAGTCGAAAAAGTCTTTCCTGAAAAACCTTTTACTTCTACTTTTTGATCCGTTTTCCAAACTGCTCGTATATAATTTAGTGTTTTTGTAGAATACTAATGGTCGTATAAAAGCTTAACTTTTATACGCGAGCAACGTTATTCCAACTCTTAACACTAGTTTTTAGGTTGTAGAATCTCATCTCCCCTTCTCTATTCGCAGATTTTCATGCAAGATCCGTGGGGAGGTGAGAGGCCAATTGACGACGACCTGCTCGCTCAACTGCTCATGGATGAAGAACAGTCGTCGCTAGTCATCCCAGAAATCCCTTTTTCTCGAATTCCTCCCAACAGACCTTCTTCCTGTCCATCGAAAATGTGTAGAATAAAGTCCATTGCCCAAAAAAAGAAATCATCAAAACCTTCTAAAAATCAACCCACTCCTCGAGCTGAAATTCCTTCGACTAGTGGTAGAGCCGAAACCACTGATCTCGAAATCCAAACACAAGCTGCCTCTGCAATGCCATTTGACCAGACGTCGAATGGTACCTTGATCCTCCTAGCACGATCACTGCTAGAACGGTAAATAATTTCCTCAGAAAGTACGGACTTTCTGGGGTTTCTTTATTCCTTCCTACCACCGACCAACGGGCAAACCTACCTGGTGGCGCCTTCAGAGCCTGGTCGAGGTATTACATTGAGGCATGAGCAATCCTGCCTCTTCATCCTTATTTTCAGGGAGTGGGCTATTACTTCGGGGTCGCTCCTTTCCAAATAACCCCGAGCGGGTATAGAATGCTTTCGGCACTCTATATCCTTTACAGCCATAAAAAATGGCCCGTCCCTTCTCCTCATGAGACTAACTACCTGTTCGATCTCAAATCTATCCCCAACTAGGACAACACGGGGTTTTTTCATTTTTTCCACCAGGAGTCGACCCGCACCTTCCTGAGTGGGACTACCTACAAGTCTAATGTAGGAAAGTACCACCTAGAGTACTTTTTGACTACTGACCTGGTCGCCAACAACCTAGCCTTCACCCAAGGAGGTAACTTCTTCATTTTTCTGGTCATTTATTTTCCTTTTATTTTATTTGCATTCCCCTTAGAAAACTAGCACATTTCAGGTCCATGGATGTCACCGGCTACTACTCCAGAAATGGAGGTTCGAGCAGCACTACGGGCGAGCATGACTGACATAGAAAAAAGCATCAAACAACTGGTCACTGAAGCCAACCTAAGGCTGGTCGGGCTTCTGGCACCTCACCCGAACGTGAGGGAGTCAACGGCGGGGAGTGCCACTGGTGGAGAAATTCCCGAGCAGCACCCAGGCGTATCGCAACCCCCAAGAAGACCAACTGGAGTGACAATTAGGGAACCCTCCAGCACCCCGCGATCAGCCGCTCCCCCAGCCCTTTCGGGAAAGGGAAAAAGGAAAGCTTCTGAGCCCCCTGCACCCATCGACGAGTCTTCAGATGAGAATGGTACTGTCTTCTCATTCTTAGACAGTTTGGCCATTCCCTGTCATTTATTTGATTGGGGCGACAACTTTAAGTATACTCCAAATTTAAATTCATATTTCTTCCAGGCAGTGAGTGAGTGTAGCTGTTATCCTCAAAAAATGGAGATCAATGACGTGGAAATAAAGGTGACAAGTGGCAGTACATGGTCCGTAAAAGACACATTAATAAGTCGATAAATATATTGGCTTCTCAGATTGTGATAAAGTGATCTGGCTTAGGAGTAGCCGAGTAGGCCATTGAAGAATTTTGACTAGCTGAGATGTGTCATGCTAGACCAAAGATGTGCCATGTTAGACCAGAGATGTGCCGTGTTAGACCAGAGATGTGTCATGCTAGACCAGAGATGTACCATGTTAGACCAGAGATGTGCCATGTTAGACCAGAGAAATGTCATGCTAGACCAGAGATGTGCCATGTTAGACCAGAGATATGTCATGTTAGACCGGTGGAGTGCATGGCCGACCAGTGAGGTGTTTGGCCAACCGATGGAGTGTATGTCCTATCAACTAAGTGCATGTCCTACCAATCAAGAGCATAACTGTCCAGTAGAGGTATGGCCGACCAGAAGGTGATATTCATCAGCTAGGTAGAACAGACTACGTCAAGATTCCCATAAACGGCTTCAACAAGAATCAGTCTTGGCATACGCGGGAATCTCTAATTCTTCCCACAAATTGGGTGTTCTGTTACATTTTGAATATTTTTGTAATTTAAATATAATAAATATAATGAAATATCTCGATTCTAGGGGATAGCAGATGTATGATCCTAAGCCTATAAATATATGGCTTATGGGATTAGAAAGGGACTTTTGGAAGTTTGAACTTTGATCTGAATTTTCTAGAGAGAGAGAGAGTACTTTTTCCTGAGAGAACTCTTGTATTATGAGAATCTACACTGAAGAAACTCAGTTGACTCAGGCTCATCTGATCTTGAGTGTAGATAAATAATCATATCTCTAAGTGGATTAGGCTATTACCAACATATTGGGGCTGAACCACTATAAAAATTATGTGTTATATATTTTCTGTTCAAAATTGTCTGTGTCGTTTAATTTCTCTTGAAGGCTTTATCATTTTTGACGTTCTCACATCGTTGGCCAAAAACGCGATCAACAGTAGCAGTAGTTCAGTAAGTAATATAGCGGCCAGTAGTTATAGCACGGGTACTTCACTTATAATTTCTTTGTCTTTACTTTTAATTCCATCTATGCTTATTGTCTAACTGCTCGCGATGCTTCCTTACTTGCAAGTATGTCATTTGAAGATATGTTTGATCACTACACCACTGTTGCTACTCCCTCGAGCAAAAAGAAAGACAGCAAGAGGATTCATGAAGAAAGCAGCAAAGCTTCCTCAAAGAAGGCCCAAACTGAGGGTCCTTCAGTGGCTGCTCCTTCGAAGGAAACCATGCCACCTCCCACAAAGGAAACAATGCCACCTCCTTCTCCACTCGACTAGCCATCTCCAACTGCACCGGTCGACCAACACTTTACCCCTCCAGCGCCTACCGACCAACCACGCAACACTCAACCCGAAGATACCCTGACCAACACAGTGGTCAGTTCGGCCAGGGAGAGAATATACAAACTCTCCAAGCACAAACGTAGCCAAAAGGCCATTGTCAGAACCAGCTCTATGGAGGCTAACCAGATAATAAACCGAGGGCTGAACGAGATAGGCAGTGTAAGTTGTTTTCTATTGCTGAGTCATTTTGCTTTGTCAATTTCTGCTATCATCTTATCTCTTTTATTTGATCGCAGGGATTGCTGACTATCACTACTGGTTGGCACCACACGGGGACTTTGGTCACCCAGACAAAAGAATTTGACACCAAGCACATTGAGGCGATGAAAGTGCTCGAGGGGAAGGATGCTTAATTGCTCGAGAAAAACACAGAATTAACCAACCAGAATAATGAACTGCGCGAGCAGAAAGCCCAGCTGACCGAAGAGCTATTGGAGTGCCGGGCAACCCTGACCAAATCTAATGAAGACAAAGAAAGGTTCAGGGAGTGTGCCAAACTCAACTACCAAGAAGCCAAACAGCTTGAGCTTGATCTGATTTCAAGCAGAAAGGAGACAGAGGAGCTGGAGGGGCGTCTTAAGGAGCTTAAAGAGACTAATGCCAGAAACGTGGAGAAGTATAGGGAAGCCACCCACCTTTGCTTCTACGAGTTTCGGAAGCATAACCGCGCGGCTGACTTCAGCTATTTATCCGAGCGCTTAAGACGAACTCAAATAATCCGGTGCACTGTTCGCCTGGAGGAAGAAGAAAGACCCAAAATTCCTGCTTCCCTAGAAATTTCCTTAGCAACGAGGATTGATGGCGCGGACAACGAAGCTGGCACTACCGTCAACCAGGACACTCCTCAAGATCCTCCACCCTCGTAGTCTTTTATTTTTCTCTTTATTTTATTATCTTTTAAATACACGACCTATGGGTCGTGATGTAAAGACAATTTCTTTTTTAACAAAATAACAAAATTTTGAAAAATACAAGTACCCTAGCATGCTTTCACTTATTTTGCTCATGTGTTTACATACCTTTTGATATGCTTTGCTTACTAGATACCTTATATGCCCTCCAAGTGATTGAGGAGCTTTAGGTCCTCGGTCACTTGCCTTGACTAGGACCTGTTCGAACATTTCCGCTCATAGGAGAAATTTAAAACAATAATATAGAAAAACAACACACGTAATGAGAAAATACTTGTAATAAATATAATTGCTGGCAAGATTGACTAGCTGCGCACACTCCCTTTTATTTCTTGTAATAAATGGACAAATACTGTCTGTACGAGTGATCACCAAAATGATCTTACACTTATAAGCTATCAGTCACATAAATGACCAACCCTTTTTTCATAACTTGTAAAAAGTAAAATTAATACAAGCCAATTCTTTAAGAAGAATTGTTTATTGATAGTACTTGCGCATGTGTTCTCCATTCCAATATCGAGGAATGAGATCTCCATTTAAGCGGGCAAGTTTGTAAGTGCCTGGATGGAGGACTTCTTCAATTTGGTATGGTCTTTCCCAGTTAGGTCCGAGTACTCCAGTGGCCTGGTCGCGGGTGTTGAGGAAAACCCTTCCAAGTACTAGGTCTCCTTCATTGAATTTCCTTAAGCTAAGGAGAATGGAGTATGGCATGTTGCTGTTCGATGGGATGTTCTGCACGACCAGAGGACTTCAGGCAATTATTCTGGCCATGCCCCCTTTGCTTCCTCAAGTCTTTTCTTCAAAGTATCTTTTAGCATCTTATTGATTGCCTTGACTTGTCCGTTTTCTTGAGGGTGAGCAACCAAAGAAAAGCTCTTGATGATTCCATGTCGCTCACAAAAATCCATGAACAGATCACTATCAAACTGTGTGTCATTGTCTGAGATAATTTTCCTTGGCAATCCATAGCGACAGACAATGTTTTTGACCACGAAATCAAACACTTTCTTGGTCATTATGGTTGCAAGTGGCTCAGGTTTAGCCCACTTTGTGAAGTAATCAATGACCACCACAGCGTACTTGACGCCACCCTTTCCTGTGGGCAAAGATATGATTAGGTCTATACCCCAGACTACGAATGGCCACGGACTTTGTATCTGTTTTAGTTCATTTGGGGCCGCTCACAGAATTTTGGAGAACCTCTGGCACTTGTCGCACCTTCGCACAAATTCCATCGAGTCTTCATTCATTGTTAGCCAGAAGTATCCTTGCCTTAGGATCTTTTTTGATAAGATCTACCCCCCAGCGTGGTCCCCACAAAAGCCTTTGTGGACCTCTTTCATCAATTCTTTGGCCTTCTCTTTCAAAATATACCTGAGGAGTGGCATTAAGTAGCCCCTTCGGTACAGGATCCCATCGAGTAATATATACCTAGCAACCTGCCACTGGAGGGTCCTGGATTTGTTTCAGTCCATTGGCAATACACCATGCATTAGGTACTCCACATAAGGTGCAATCCATGTATCCACTACCTGAATAACCAAATAGGCTTCTTCTGCCTGGATGCTCAGTGTGGACAGCCATTCAACTGGTACTATACTCAAGGTGTTAGCATCTTTCACACTTTCTAGTTTGGCCAAAGCATCAACGTTTGAATTCTGGTCACAAGGTACTTGCTGGAGAGTGTACTTATCAAACTGCACAAATAGAGCCTTCACTTTATTTAAGTAAGAGACCATTTTTAAACCTTAGGCCTGGTATTCTCCAATGATTTGATTGACCACTAATTGAGAGTCACTGTAGATATTAAGTGACTTTATGTTCATGCCTCTGGCTAACCATAATCCTGCGAGCAATGCCTCGTACTCTGCTTCGTTGTTGGACGCCGTGAAGTCGAATCTAATCGCGCAGTGAAATCGATGCCCTTTAGGCGTTATCAAAACCACTCCGGCTCCAGCGTGATGCTCATTAGAAGAGTCGTCCGTGAACAACTTCCATGAGGGAGTTTGGCTTTTAGGTTCAGGCACTCCAGGCTCTTCTGGTTGCTCGCTATCTGGAAATCCAGTGAGTTCTATGAGAAAGTCAGCCAGAGCTTGTCCTTTTATTGCCGCTCGTGGTTAATAAGAGATATCAAACTGCCCAAGTTCAACCGCTCATTTCAACAATCGGCCTGTGGCTTCTGGTTTCTGCAGAACTTGTTGTAGTGGTTGGTCAGTCAAAACGGTGATTGGGTGAGCTTGGAAGTATGGCCATAGTTTTCTGGAGGCTAAGATCAGGCAATAGGCTAATTTTTCAATAGGTGGATATCGTAGTTCTGCTCCTATTAGCCTTTTTCTTACATAATATATGACCTTCTGCACGCCCTCTTCCTCTCTTATTAGAACAACACTAGCAACGTATTCTGTGATCGCCAAGTAGATGAACAAAGTTTCTTTATCAACCGATTTCATAGAATTAGTGGCTACGACATGTGAGTCTTTAAAGCTTGAAAAGCCTGTTTGCACTCCTCCGTCCATTCGAATTTCTTGTTGCCTCTGAGTAGATTAAAAAATGGGATGCATTTGTCCGTCAGTTTGGAAATAAATCTACTGAGAGCAGCAATTCTTCCGGTCAAGCTTTGAACATCTTTGATTTTTTTTGGCGATTTCATATCGACCAGGGCTTTGATCTTCTCGCGATTGGCCTCAATTCCTCACGAGTTTACTATAAATCCCAGGAATTTCCCTGATCCAACTCCGAAGGAACACATGAGGGGATTCAGCATCATCTGATATTTGTTCAATACGTTGAAGCACTCTTGCAAGTCCCATATATGTCCTTCTACCTTCTTCGACTTAACCAGCATGTCATCGACGCATACCTCCATGTTTGTTTTGATCAGCTCCTTTAACATGTGATTGACTAGTCGCTGGTAAGTCGCACCATCGTTTTTCAAACCGAAGGGCATTACTTTGTAATAGTAGAGCCCTGTATTGGTTTGAAAGCTAGTGTGATCCTCATCAGGGGGATGCATACTGATCTGATTGTACCCAGAGTATGCACCCATGAATGTTAGGATCTCATGCCCCGCAGTGGCATCGACCAGCTGGTCGATTCTAGGGAGTGGAAAATAATCTTTAGGGCAGGCTTTATTAAGGTCTATGAAATCCACGCATGTTCTCCACTTGCCATTCGGCTTTGGAACCAGTACGGGATTAGAGACCCAGGATGGATAAAATGTTACCCGGATGAATCCATTCTCCTTTAGCTTCTCGACTTCTTCCTTTAAAGCTTTTGATCTGTCTTTGTCGAGCAGTCTCCTTTTCTGTTGCACTGGTGGAAAACTCTTATCTATGTTCAAGACATGGCTAATGACCGTAGGGTCTATTCCAACCATGTCTTTATGTGACCAGACAAAGACTTCCTAGTTATTTCTTAAGAATTCCACCAGCCTTTGTTTCGTTGTTGTCTCTAAGTTTTTATCGGCTTTCACAACCCTGGTCGGATCTGCGTCATCGAGTTAGACCTCTTCAAGGTACTCGATTGGTCCTATCTCTTCATCAAAATCCCCAAAGCGAGGATCCAAATCCCTGTCCTCACTTTGGGCAACACCCTATTTGGTGACACAATCACCTGATTGGGTTTGTATATCACTGGTCGTATGCAACTCTTTCCCGGCAGCTTCACTCGATACACCTTTCTTCGCCTTAAATATTGAGGCGTTGTAGCACTTCCTCACTTCCTGCTGGTTTCCCAACACGCATCCTACCCCTGCGTCAGTTGGGAATTTCATGGCAAGGTGCCATATTGAGGTAACGGCTCGCAGGTTGACCAAAATTGGCCTTCCAATTACAGCATTATACGCTGAATGACAATCAACCACTATGAAAGTAGTGAGTAATGTCCTGTTTGCAGGCGCAGTTCCTGCTGTAACTGGAAGCCTAATCGACCCTATCGGGGCGGGCCCTTCGCAAGAAAACCCATATATGGTCTGGTTGCATGGCTCCAGGTCCTTGACGAACTACTTCATCCTTTCCAGTGAGGACTTATACAAGATGTTGACTGAGCTTCTTGTGTCAACCAACACCCTTTTAACCGTCATATTGAAGAATTGGACGTCAATGACCAGCAGATCGGAGTGTGGAAATCGGACGTGGTGAGCATCATCTTCAGAGAAGGTTATCAGCTTCTCCTCTGTTTGAGCTATCTTTGGTGCTCCATCCTCTACACTCATCATCTCGATGTCCTAGTCATGGCATAAAGTTTGAGCGTATCATTCCCTTGCTTTCCCACTATCCCCTGCAATGTGTGGGATGCCATAGATGGTGAGTAACGTTCCTGCCACAGGAGCTGGCTGTAAGGGTGGCGAGCGTTGGCGTGCAAGCGCCTACTCGTTTCCACCTTGAGCCTCTCGCTGAGACCCTCATGTGGCTCGTACGTATCTCCTTAGGTGTTCCTGCCTGATCAGGAACTTGATCTTGTCCTTCAATTGGTTACACTCATTGGTGTCATGTCCATAGTCATTGTGAAAACGACAGAATTTTGTGGTATCTCTCTTGGAGATATCTTTCCTTATAGGCGCTAATAGCTTATAAGGGACATTGGCATTGGCAGCCTAGTAGACCTCTTCCCTACTTTCGACAAGGGCCTCACAGTTGGTGAATCTCGGCTCATATTTGTTGCCTTTGGGGAATTTATTCTCAGACATTGATGGCTCATTGCCCGCCCTTTTTCCACCATTTCTGCCATTTCTGTTCCCGTTGCCTTTGTCGTTGCCATTGGGTTTATCCGACTCGTTGGCGGCCTTGGCGGGATCTTCCTTGGGTCCCTTGTCTTTCGTAGGCGATTTCCCCTTGTTGGCAATCACGTCTTCGAGCTTGATGTATCGATCAACTCGATCAAAACACTCTTTGGTACTCTTTACCCCGTTCTTTCTTTGGTTGTTCCAAAGAGGAGAATGGCGCCTAACCCCAGCAGTTAGGGCCATCATCTTGCCCTCATCACCCACTATTTTGGGCCCAGCCGCTGCTCGCATAAAGCATTAGACATACTCCTTTATGGGCTCTCCCTCTTTTTGGCGTATCTCCACTAGCTGGTTGGCCTCATTGGGGTGTACGCGACCCGCGTAGAATTATTCGTAAAATTTCTTTACGAACATTTCCCATGATACTATACTAGCAGGAGGGAACTTAAAGAACCACTCCTGGGCAGTGTTGGATAGAGTGGCGGGGAAGATCCTGCAGTGGGCATCATCCGACACCTTCTGAATATCCATTTGTATCTCAAATTTGTTGACATGAGATACTGGGTACCCATCAAAGTTCGGTAGTAAATGCATTTTTAAACTTGCTGGGGGTTTTCTACCACAACAATCCTCTGCACAAACGGAGTGCCTCTCCTCCGGTCATACTATATGTTGGATGTTCGGCTCTCGACCAGCTACTGTTCTGCCTGGTTTAGAGCATCAATTTGAGCCTGAACCATGTCTGGGATTTCTGGGGCGACTGGTGCTGGAGGAGCGTACTCATTGTGTCTCTCTCGCTTGTCGTTGGGTACGTATCTCAAGTAATCATCCTTGCACCTTTGCTCGCTTACTCCTAGCCGATCAAAGATGTTATGATGTCTAGGTGCCCCCCAGTGTTATGGCTCGCAGGCCTGTTTTCTCTTGGTGGGGGGTTTTTGTCTCAACCTCTTTCTTCATGCCTTCGACCAGCATTCCCCTTACCGGAATCGACCTCATTGTAGTCATGGTTGTCTCTAAATTGTGACCGACTATGATGCGACCGGCTGGTCACACTGTTTCTTCCTCTGGCTGGCATCTCTCGAGTGTAAGGGAGAGGCCTGCACTGGTCGGTGGGTCCCCGTGCATTATTATGTTGTGGGGGGCCCCTAACCGCAGAGCCTGAATCATTATGCCTTCTGTTGGCAGAAGGACGCTGCCCCCTGCTCGGTGGATTTGGGTCGTCGTCCCCAAGGCGTCTAGGGCTGCGGGGCGGCTGCCTAGCCCTATTCTTCCTCTGGCGTTGGGGATTTTCGCAACCAGCTTGAGAGGGTGGCTGTTTCTCAGGATCCTGAATTGGGACATCATTATGAGCAACAGGTGGCTGCTCTGGCCTTTGAGTGCTCGCTGGCTGAATTGGAGGACTCAGATTAGTGGCCCGTTGCAGTGGTGCACTTGGAGGCTAATCCGGTAGAGAGGTCGGCACAGCCTGTCCTCGGGCCAATTGAATGGCTGCTTCAAGAGCGGTCGTGGCATCTCTCTGTCGACGGTCCATGTTTGCCTGCCACTCGTTCAGCTCTTGGCACTGATGCTCAATCTCCCTTTGTTGCAGCGCCAAGGTTTCTGCTGCATTATCCTGATTGGCCCTCAGATTAGCCAACTCATCCTGAAACATGCCCAGTGTTACCCTCAACGTCTCAGAGTCCATTTCCTCCTCTTCAAAATCCAAGTGTGGTTCATTTTCAGCCACATTTGGAGGAGGTGGTTGAGATGATGCAGCGCCAGCAGCCTATCCAACTCTCTTGGATGTCTTCACCATTTGATTTTCTTACAGTTTTTTGATTAATCTCTCAATGAAAGCACCAGAATGTTGACCCTCGATTTGGCCAACGACACGGAGTCAAAATAACGACAAAGAATAAAAAGGCGATTAAGAAGAGAATCAAACGAGATGAAATTGACGCAAGTATCTTATAGTGGTTCGGTCCCAACTGTGTGGTAACAACCTACGTCCACTTAGTGCTCTTATTGATGTTGAATCCCAACACCGTGATCAAAGAACTAGGGTTCTTGAGTTTCACAAGCTTCGGGAGAATTACAACTTTTTGGTGGATAATCACACTATGCTCTCTCTCTATGAGTATTCAAGTTCAAATTTCAAAAGTCCCTTCCTTGAGCCCTCTCATGCATATTTATAGGCTCAAAGGGGTTACATGGGCCAATGGGCCTTAATTATCCTTAATATCAGCGTATCAAGGCAATAAAGAAAACATAATAAATGTAATTATTACAAGATTGCGTATCTTAAAGGAAATAAACTGAAGCATGAGACCAGACTGGCCGCATCTAAACGCGTGATCTGATGAAGCAATAAACATCTGGTCGATAGTCGAACAACACTCCTTCACTTTGACGCTGCCACGTGCCAACCACGTGTAATAAACTCTTGCCACATCATCAGGAGTGATTTTTGGGTAAACACGTATTATATTATATTTCCATTTAGATAATAATAAGTAAAAATTAGATAATATCATAAATTTATATGGGAAGTTCAACAATTTACTTCCATAATAATTGTCTTTGATGTAAAAAATTATAAAATATTAAATATTAAATATATATTTTTTGCATTAAAATAGGGTATTTCGAAAATATGTATAGGTTCTATGATCCTTTGCCTTTTAATGTGAACATGTCATTAATAAGTATACATAAAGTTATGTTGATTGAATAAATGTGGATTAATTCATTTATAAAAATATATAACTTTTATATTTATTTTTATTATTTTATTAGGAAGATGGATAGGTGTCTTTCAAATGAATAATTGTCTTTCTAATTAAACATGCAATGCTTTGTTCTATGAATATTGAAATTCAAATATTCCCACATTTTTTAAATTATATTGAAAAATTGTAAATGAAATTAGGATTATTAGTATATAATACGATTTAATACAAGCTGAATTTTTTGTAATAAATATAAAAATGATTTTTTTTAACCATCTCAATTCGATATATTCCACAAAATTTACTAGCTTGTAGCCACTGAACAATACATTTTTCATGATATGTGTGTGTGCATGGTAACTTTGTAGCTTCCAGTCCAACATGAACATTCTCAAAACAAACAAAACATACAATTTGATCATCTTTAATTAAAACTTTCTCCAATCTTTCAATGGATTGCTCGCTTGCCGCCACAAAATTAATACTCATATTTGATGCCCTAAAAAGCATGTAAAGACATTTTATTGGTTTTAAATAAAAGTACAATTTTATTATATTTGAATGTTATAATTATTGTTTGAATTAATTATATAATAATATCAAGAAAATTCCCTATTCATTAATAAGAATATAATCTTGTATTAGTATGAGAGAATTAAGATCATATATAATGAATAAAATAGTCGGTAACAAATTAAAGTATGAAATCTTTAATGAATGGTTACTAGTACGATTTGCTAAGCATACGAGATGGGAGTAATCTAGATTCAGATTACTATGTGGATAGACATCTTAGTTGTAAATTCTATTTTTGGCAAATTATATTAGACAAAATATTTTTTTGATTTATTTCTTGTGATTTCATTATTCAATTGAAGTTTAATCCATTTTATTTTGTTCACATTTATATTATGATTATATAAAAAAGCTAATTATATCAATCTATTCTATTTATAGAATGTTTGACAATGTACTTAGCTTTTAACATATGAATCAAATAATAAATGTTGGTCTATTTTATATCTGGCTAATCTTATTTGACAACTTGATTCTTATGACCAGATTTCAACAGATAAGATCGAGTTGATCCTTATTAAAACCGAAGATAGGATGTTACAATGATAGCTTAGATACGGACATATCTTTAGCCATAGACAATCTGTCTGTTTCCTTAGATCATGGATGATTCAATGTAATTGATCGGTTATTTAAAGAAACATTTTCTTGTGAGATGTGTGCGTTCAGACCTAGTAAAGGCTGTCTTATGAGTATGTTTGTGTATAAATACTTACCATTGTAGCCTTGCCTAGGTCAACTCTTTTGTCTATTCTTAAACTTAGTTTACATCTTTAGAAAAAGATTGTTTCTTATGTAGAGGTTAGTTGTTCATCTATACCTCTGTTATTTTTTATCTTTGTATATGTTTTGTGTATTGAAACAAAACAACAATGAGAAGAACAAAGAGTGAATCTTGGGGAGAAGGTTCATCATAGTCTAGCCTCGGGAGGAAGCAAGCATTCTTCAAGAAAATCAAAGGGAGTTCGAGTTCTTGAAGTTTCAACAAGGTTCATTGATCAAGTGGAAAATACATCAAGATTGAAACATAAAATTAGAGGGATTCTAATCTTTGCTTACGTCAAATTCTTTGTATTTTTATAAACATTATTAATGAATCTTATCCCTAGGCGTGGCCCTGTGAACTAGTAATATCCGAAAGGATATTGACACCACGTAAAAAAACTCTTTGTGTTCTTACTTTTCTGTTTTATCCTTCTCTTGTGTATTTTTATAGTTACAGAATCTCTGTCTGTAGCTACAGAATATCTATTCTAGTATCAGCCTTTTATTCCGCTTTTATTTAATTGATTTAATTATATATAAAGTTGGTAATCATAAAATATGGAATTTCATTTCGTATCACAACAGTTCACTAAACTCTTAGTGAGATCTTGAGGTTATCTTTATTCCATTTAATTTGTTTTCTGTAAGATGTCTTTCTTTGGAGAAGGAAGTTCCATAACTCAACCTCCTCTACTAAATGATACTAACTATCCTTAGTGGAAAGTTAGAATAAGGGTGTTTATCAAGTGTAAGATGAAAGGGCTTGGAGATCTATACTATCTGGTTGGACTCCACCAACTGATAAAGACAATGAAGGTAATACTAAGGTAAAGTTTGAACACAATCGGTCTACTGAAGATGAAAAATTGTCTGGTTACAATAATAAGACTTTGCATGCGATCTTTAATAGAGTTGGTGAAGGATTTATAAAATTGATTTATTCTCGTGAGTCTGCAAAAGAGGCATGGAAAATCCTTCATACTCAATTTGAAGGGACTGCTGATGTCAAAAGATCACGCTTTACCATGTTAAAAACTAAATTTGATGAATTGAGAATGTTTGAATCTGAAACTTTATCTGAGTTTTACGAAAAATTGTCTAACATTGCTAACGAGTTTTTTGCATTGGGTGAGAAACTTGATGAATCTCTTTTAGTTAAAAAAATAGTTCGTGTGCTTCTAGATAGATTTGACACAAAACTTCTAGCAATGGAAGAAGCAAAGGATTTCAGCAAAATGAAGGTCGAAGAGCTAATGGGCTCTTTGAGAACGTTTGAACTAAATCAACAAATCAAGCAAAAAGACAAGTCAAAATCCTCAGGTGAGAAAAAATAAAGGTATTGCTTTTAAAGCTTCTGAAAACTTTTTTTTTCTAACAATGAGGAGGATGAAGAAATGGCCTTCTTAACAAGGAATTTCCAAAAATTTATGCAAAATGTTAGCAACAAAATGAATCTCTCAAAATTCCCTAAAAGTAACACATCTTCTAAACCTTTTGGTTCCACTAACAAAAAGGGCATGCAATGCAGAGAGTGTGAAGGTTTTGGTCATATTCAATTGAAGTGTGCCAATACTTTGAAAAAGAACAAAAAGGGGTTTAATGTCACTTGGAGTGATGATGAGTCCGAAAGTAGTGAAGAAGATGAGGGAAATGTTGCTTTAACCTCTAGTGTTTTTCAGGAAAAACTTGTGTGTTTGAACAATACCATCACTGAAAGCAATGTTGATGGTGTAGTCTCAGATTCTGATGAGTCATAAATCAATGAAGATTCATTGGTTGAATCCTACAAGGTAATGTATGTTAAGTGGGTACAAGTTTATGCTAAAAAATGTTCTTTGAGAAAAATTAATAAAAGTTTGTCTCATAACATCAAGGAACTTAAGATGAAAAAGAAAAGTTGTGAATCTGAATTGTGTTAAAAAAAGACTGAAATAAACTATTTAGCAAAAGAACTTGAAAATCTGAAAAGAAATGTTAATATTTTAAATCCAGGCTCGTCTATTTTTAAGAAATTCATAACATAGGGCAAAGAAGTCATGCTGGGTTGGGATTTGTTGAATTTCAAATTAAAATGAACAAACAATTTGTAAAATCTGAGAAAATTCAGACTGGGTGTTTTGATCTAACATTGCAGGTGTCTGATACTACAATTGGGTCTTATGTACCTACCGAGGAGAAGCAATTAGGTATGGATGTTAGATTTCGTTAAAAAATCCAGAAAATTTGATCCCATTTGTCATTTTTGTGGTGTAAGAGGTCACATTAAACCTAAATTCTCTACTTTGAGCAATATGTTCATGTCCAATTATTTTGGAAAAACTAATAAAATGCAAAATAAAAATCTTTCATTAAAACAAATGAGGATAAAGAAAGAAAATTGTCTTGCTGGTGTTTCTTGCTTTAAAACTACAGCTTCTCAAATGTGGTATTTCGACAGTGGTTGTTCTGGACACATGACAGGTAACATATACTTTCTTGTCAATATTCAACCTATGAAATGTGGTGGAGTGACATTTGGAAATGGATTACCTGGAAATGTTATTGGGATGGAATGCTGAATTTTGAAGGCTTACGAAAGCTTAAAATTGTGATGTTAGTTGAAGGACTAAAAGCTAATTTACTTAGCGTTACTCAAATCTGTGATCAAGGGTATACCGTCAATTTTGATAGTGATCATTGTTATGTTCTCAACAGTGATAAACAATGTATTTTATAAGGTTTTAAATCTACTGATAATTGTTATACTCTCACTCCTATTCTTACCTATCACTCAGCCATGGATAACACCACTGATATATGGCATGAAAAACTTGGGCACATAAACTACAAAAATTTGAAAAATTTGTCAAATGCAGGTATTGTTCGAGGGTTGCCTGAATTAGGTAAAGAATCTTTGAGTAAATGTTAACCTTGCCAACTTGGTAAGCAATTGAAAGTTACCCACAAAGGTATTTCTGATGTTAATACCACCAAGGCTCTTGAATTACTCCAAATGGGTCCAATTCAGGTTGAAAGTTTGAATGGTAAGAGATATATTTTTGTTTGTGTTGATGATTTCATTCATTTCACATGGACTGATTTTTTAAGCGAAAAATTGATAATTTTGATGCTTTTAAGTCTCTTTGTTTGAAACTAAAAGTTGAAAAAGACTGCAATATTGACAAAATAGTTTGAATTAAGAGTGATCATGGAAAAGAATTTGAAAATGTTGTTTATGATGAGTTTTGTAGGTCTACATGTATTTCTCATGAATTCTCTGCTCCTAAAACTCCTCAGTGAAATGGATTTGTGGAAAGAAAGAACTGCACCTTGCAGTAGATGGCTAGGGTAATGTTAAATAGCAAAAAACTTTCCAAGCGATTATGGGCAGAAGCTATCAACATAGCTTGTTATACTATATACAGTGTTTCTTCGTCCAGGTACTCTTAAGGCCCCTTATGAGATCTGGAAAGGTATGAAACCCAATGTAAGTCATTGTCATGTGTTTGGTTGTGCTTGCTATATTCTAAGAGATCGTGAAAACACTGGAAAGTTTGATGCGAAGAGTGATGTTGGTGTTTTCATTATATATTCTGTTAAAAACAGAGAATATCGTGTGTATAACATGAGAGCCCAAACTGTAATGTAGTCTGGTAATGTTGTTGTTGATGATTTCAAGGATTTTTATGAGTTTTCTACAAAAACTAAAATAGAAGACTTGTTGGAAAAATTTCCTGCACTGACAGAAGATTTGATTGTGCTATCAGAATCTGCATCTGATGCAACAACTTCGAATTCTGTAGCTACAACTAATGATTATCCAGATTCTACATCAGGGAATGAAACAAATCAAACACCAAACATAATCACAGATCTAGTTCAGAAAGAACCACCTTGCAGAGAAAAAAAGAATCACCCTACTGACCTCATTCTTGGAAATATGGAAGAAAGCATGGTCACTCGAAGAAGGTATGCAAATTTGGTTCAATTTTTGTTTTTTACTTCATCATTTGAACCTAAAAATGTGAAGGAAGCTTTGATGGACGAATCATGGATTCATGCAATGCCAGATGAGTTGGATCAGTTTTCTCGCAATGAAGTATGGACTCTTATTCCTAGACCGAGCCATGCCAATGTCATTGGAACAAAATGGATATTCAAAAACAAGAGTGATGAATTTGGCACCATTGTGTGAAACAAAGCAAGATTGGTGGGTCAAAAAATGCATACAAGTTGAAGGTGTTGATTTTGATGAAACATTTGCACCAATGTCAAGACTTGAATCCATAAGGTTACTTCTATCTATTGCTTGTGTTATTGGATTTAAATTGTACCAAATGGATGTCAAGTCTGCTTTTTAAATGGCATTTTGAATAAAGAAGATTTTGTTGAGCAACATAAAGGGTTTGAGGATCCTCATTTTCCTAACAATGTTTACAAATTAGACAAAGCATTATACGGTTTAAAACAAGCTCAACGAGCTTGGTATGTGCGTTTAACTCAATTATTATTTTCACATGGTCATCAAGGAGGTAGTGTAGAAAAGACACTATTTATCAAATACATGAATTTTGATGATATCATTGCTCAAATTTATGTTAATGATATAGTATTTGGTTCTACATCTAACTTTGAAGTGTGGGTTTTTGTACAGCAAATGCAAGATAAGTTTGAAATGAGCATGGTAGGTGAACTCACCTATTTTTTGGGTCTTCACATTAAGCAATCTGAGGATGGTACTTTTGTTTCACAAAGTAAGTATGCAAAAGATTTGGTGAAAAAATTTGGGCTTGAAAATGCCAAATATACCAATACTCCAATGAGCTCAATAGTAAAATTATCCAGAGAGGAACATGGATCAAAGGTAGATCCAACACTGTACCGAAGTATGATTGGTAGTTTGCTTTATCTTACAGCTAGTCGTCCTAATATTTGTTATAGTGTTGGTGTGTGTGCTCGTTATTAGGGAAATCCCATGGAGTCTCATATTTCTGTTGTGAAAAGAATCATTCGCTATGTAAATAGCACTCTTGATTTTGGGATTTAGCTTTCCAAGGAGACTAATTCTAACTTGGTTTGTTTTAGTGATGCTGACTGGGCAGGCAATGCAAATGATAGAAAAAACACTAGTGGAGGATGTTTCTATCAGGAAACAATCTTCTTTCATGGCACAACAAAAAACAAAACTCAATTTCTCTGTCAACTCCAAAGGCTGAGTACATTGCTGCGGGTATTTGTTGTACCCAACTGTTATGGATGAAACAAATGATGGTAGACTATGGGTTTGATTTGAAAACTTTAACCATTTTTGTGACAACACTGGTGGTATAAATATTTTGAAAAATCCTGTTCAACACTCACGCACTAAGAACATAGATATCCATCATCAATTTATTACAGAGCTTGTGGAAAATAAAATTCTAGTCTTAGAATATGTTGAAACAAGCAAACAAATTGTAGATATCTTTACTAAAGCTCTTGATTCGGTTCGTTTTATTTTTCTAAGGCAATTCTTAGGGGTTTGTTCCATTTAAATTTGTGTCCTCTGTTTATCTTGTTATTTTTTCTTTGATATCATTGTTCAAAAAGCCTTGTCTTGTTCTTGTTCCAGAAGAAGTTGTCAAACTCTAAAGAAATATATATTATTATGTTAATTGCTAATTTATCTAGTGTATTTTTTCATACAGGTTTAATTCAAGAAAATTAATTTACTCCTCCTAGATATATTTGAGTTCTTCATTCAGTGTTATGTTCAAGCTAGCATTGTTTTTTTTTTAAAAAAGTGTTTCTAGCTCCATTGGAAGAATAGATCTACCTATCTAAATGTGTGAAAGTCATCTCTGAGTAAGTTGAAACTATGTAATTACCAGTTATGTAGAGGATACGCTACCATTGAAAAGGGCTACCA
Organism: Humulus lupulus; assembly: GCF_963169125.1. Classification (NCBI taxonomy): domain Eukaryota; kingdom Viridiplantae; phylum Streptophyta; class Magnoliopsida; order Rosales; family Cannabaceae; genus Humulus; species Humulus lupulus. The sequence continues at coordinate 154,646,166 of NC_084799.1, forward strand.
TTGAGGTAGTGTGATAGTGTCTCCATTGGTTACAATTCTCATAAAAAGTCTTTTTGACAATTTGGGCAATGTTCCCTGCTTTCACTTTCCCACAAAATTTCTTGACACATTTTCAAATAAATAAATAAAAAACATGGTCTCAAAAGTTGTTACATACTAATTGAACTACTTAAAATATTTATTTGTGTATGAGTAAATTATTTTCTTGTGTAACTTTTATGATTTTAGTACAATAGGTAATTAGCTTGTTAATATAATATTTGTATTCTTTTACAAGTTTGATTCTTTCATCAGGAATAAAAGCAAGCAGAATAGTTTATTCAATTGGTTGGCAACATTAACAAGGTTTGTTCTTTCTATATATATAATAATAAAAAAAATGTTGTGACCGTTTTTTTAAGAGCTTCATTAAGAATATTTTCTTTGTTTGTATTGGTTTAATTTTATTTCATAGACTAGCATTTCTTCTCTTAGTGTGACAAATGTCATGTGTTTTTTTGTTGTTATAATTTCTTGAAACAGAAAACAATAAAATGGGGGGGGGGGGGGGGGGGGGATTTGTTTAGCTGTTATGTTTTAAGATTTCATATTTATTGTTTTTATTTTTCTTTCGGGTGCCCTATATTTAAGGGATTTGTGAATATTTTATTTCATTTTTGGGTTTGGAGTGTACGGTTATGGGGGTTGTCAAAGGTTGACAAATCTTTTAAATTCTTTCTTTATTTAATTGATTTTTTTTCTGATTTTGTCGAAATTATTTTTTATTTATTGCCTCTCTTATTTTGGTAGCTACCCATTTCTTTTATTTACTTCATAAACTCCCATACACGATCACCACTCTTCCTCACTCTCTCTTTGTTTTCCTTTTTCAATTTCTTCTTCATGTTTCTCTTCTTCTTTGTGTCTGTTCTTAGGGTTTTTAAATCAACAAGAAATGAAATGGCTAAAACAAAGAATGCCCATGGTTCCAAATGTCCTGTTCGTACGACTTCAACCTTTGCTTCCCCAGCGCCACAATCTGTCACTCCAGCGCAAGCCTTTGCATCTGCAAATGTGTCAGGGAAATCAAAATCCAAGACAAGAGAGAGAGTTTTTCAACTTTGGCCCTATTGATAGACAAAAAGGGGGAGTAGTGTTTATTTTTTGTCGTTGGTTACAACTCTTGACCCTATTTTCAAGGGGAGTTGTTGTGTTAAACTTTTTCTTTAAAAGCTAACATGTTTGTTTGTTTTATGTGTTAGATACTCTTATGTTCAGGGGGTATTGTATACTCTAATTGTTTCTAACATTTCTTCTTTGCAGATTCTTCTTGGGTATTTACATCCAAAATATTTGGTCAATCAAAGTGCTGAAGGGGGTGATTGTAAATTCCATTTTTGGCAAATTATATTTGACAAAATATTTTTTGATTTATTTCTTATGATTTCGGTATTCAATTGAATGTTATTTCATTTTATTCTGTTCATATTTATGTTCTGAGTATATAAAAAGCTGATTATACCAATCTATTTTATTTATAGAATGTTTGACAATGTACCTAGCTTTAACATATGAATCAAATAATAAATGTTGGTCTATTTTATATCTAGCTGATTTTATTTGACAACTTGATTCTTATCACCAAATTTCAATAGATAGGATCGTACTAATCCTCATTAAAACTGAAGATAGGATCTTGCAATGACAACTCAAATACAGATTGTTCTGTAGCTGCAGACAGTCTGTCTGTTTCCTCAGATCATGGATGATTTAATGTAATTGATTGGTTATTTAAGGAAATATTTTCTTGTGAGTTATGTGCGTTCATACTTGGTAAAGGCTATCTTATGTGAGTAATTTTATGTATAAATACTTACCATGGCAGCCATGTCTAGGTCAACTCTTTTGTCTATTCTAAAACTTATTTTACATCTTTAGAAAAATAGTGTTTCTTGGGTAGAGGTTAGTGGTTCAGCTATGCCTCTGTTATTTTGTGTCTTTGTATTTTTTTTGTGTATTAAAACAATTCAACAAAGAGAAGAACAAAGAGTAATTCTTCGGGAGAAGGTTCATCCTATTCTTGCCTCGGGAGGAAGCAAGCACTATTCATGCAAGTCAAAGGGAGTTTGACTTATTGATGTTTCAGCAAGGTTCATTCATCAAGTGGAAAATACATCAAGCTTGCGACATAAAATTTGAGCGAGTTTAATCTTTGCTTAAGTCAAATACTTTGTATTTTTGAGAAACTTTATTATTGAGTCTTATATTTGGGTGTGGCCCCATGGACTAGTAATATTCGAAAGGATATTGACATCACGTAAAAAAACTGTGTTTTTACTTTTATGTTTTATCATTCTGTTGTGTATTTCTGTAGTTACAGAATATTTGTTTCAGTATCAACCTTTTATTCTGCATTTAATTGATTGATTTAATTAAATATATACTTGGTAATCATAAAATATGGAATTTCATTAGTAAAGGTGTTGTATATAATAGATATTATATATGACAAGACCGATGATAATTAATTATCTTTTTAAACTTGTCGTTCGACGTAATGATTTAATTCTTATCATAATAGATGGCCATTTGTAGATCAGTCTAAATCCTTAGTATTCATGAAATCCATTTTATGTTTATAAGATCTTTTGATTCACTCGTTAAGGTCTCTTAGAATAATGAGGTTAATGACTTTTGTTTTGGTGATTCAATATCATGAATGGCTGGGAACATGAATCGCAATAATGGAATCCATACTTTCCTAACAAATCGAATATTGGTTCCCTTAATGGTTAATTGTGGAACTGAATAGTTATTGAGCTCAAATCTATAATTAGAATAAAGATTAATTATTCGCTAGTCAATTAATGGTACGTAAGGATCAAGAGGTAATTAGAAGGGTAAAACGGTAATTTTGACCAGCTCTAATTAACGAGCAATAATGGAGGACAGAACTACATATATTGATTATATCAATGGACTACAAGAGAAAACTTGGTAATCATAATTCTATAAATACTTAGAGTGCAATTCCATATTTATAATGGAGTAATCATGGAATTAATAAATAAGATTATTAGATTAAAGAGTTTAATTAATAATCTGGTTTATTGGAGCCTCGTATTCAGGGTCCATTGTCCCCAAATCACCTATGTCTTACATTGTCAAGGGTAAGGATGTGAAAAGAAAGATTTGTAAAGAGAAATGACTAAATTGCAAAGGAATTAATTTTAGAGCGCAAGGAAATAATTACGAGTAATTTATTAATTGTGAATTAATAAATTATTTAACTATATAGTTTTTATTTTAAAAAATTATAGGTTAAAATTAATATTAATCTTGTTTGGATTAATATGAAGAGAGAGAATAATATATATCTTATTTACAATATGACATTTATTTATTTAATTTAAAATTGATATTTTAAGATAAAATTAATTTTTAATTAACTGATATTTATGTTGGGATAAATATATTGTCATAAAAATTGATTAAACAAACAAATGAGAAAATTAGAGAAACCCTGATTTGGTTATGCAACATACACTATACAACACATAGTGTGGCACCTAGCTCAAGGATCTTTTTCCCTGGAATTTGAATTTTGAATTTCAAATAATTTTGTTTAATCAATTATTTAATTATTCTTTATAAATATGATTTAAATAAATAATTAAATGTAAATATCTTATCAGTTTTAACTTGAATTATATCTTTAATAAAATAAATATTATTTAATTAGATTAAATATCGTTATATAAGTTTGATAGTACATGACTTTTAGAATATGCTTTATTATTTTTTATTTTAGAATAAAAATATAGACGCTTTCTCTAAAGCGATAGTTTTCTCAAAACCTTAAAACTATTATCAACATTTTCTCAGCCAAACTTCTTTAGATCTCATCTGTTGAGTACATCTAGAGAGTCACAAAAATCAACCTTTTGAATCCTACGTGCCCACACGCGTGCTTGTGTGTTTGAGAATTAGTCTAGAAGATCAAGGTGTGAGCTTTCATATTGCTTGATTGGAAGATTGTTGATTGTTGGTCGACCTTCCCTTTGCCCTTACCTGCACCATAGAGCACCCGTGAGCCAAAGCTCAAGAAGAAAACGCAACATTTAACATATGACATAACAATGCACAGTATACAGCAAGACAGCCAACTAGCTAAACACATAGCGGCCTACGTCGTCAAAGATGCTTTACCAAGCCCTATGTTTGCGGTCTTCACCGAGTAGGTGGATTCACCACCCTAGGAGGGTCTCGCCCTAGCGGTCATCACTCAGCGTGCTTGACGCTGATCCCAACCCCTTCCCATACCCAGCTTCATGTTGTTCTCAGCCTTCGTCGTTGCCGGCCTTCGTCGTTCACTCACAAATATGCATAACATAGCATAATAATCATAGACGTCCACACATATATAAATCATAAACAATAGGGTCACACCCTGAAACACACCAATATGGTTGTGCCCTACTCTACGGGTACAACAGTTTCCTTACCTGTGTCCAGAGCTGATAAGCCGATGCGATCCCAAGCACAAGCACCTAATTTGAGCCTCGTTGAAAACCTAGTCACAACGCATTCATAATAACCATCCATCAAGTCTTAAACCAATAAATAACTTCAGAATATTAATCTAGCCTTCGGGACCTTGGATTCTACTAAACCGGGTAGTAGAATCCTTCCCGAGCCTTAACATTCAAATTCCCAAGCTTAAAACCATAATTTTCCCTTTCTTTCCATTTTGGGCCGCAGCATGCCCTCTAGGATTGTGGCAAGCCTATAGGTCAAAGAGCATAACTCTCTCTGTTGTAGGACACGGGCCACAGCTCAGGCCCCAGAAAATCATAAATCCACCACTTTCCTACGTTTTTCCGCGAGCCTAAACCACTAATTCACACCCCAAACTTCAAGTAAGCCCAGAATTAAGCCCATATTCTCTATCCATACAGCCTAAACATCCTAACAAACCCATAAACAATTCAATAATCATTACCAACACTCAAAATCAAACTTAAGGCTTAACTCTCATGCAACTTCCAATCCATGGTAGAATTCAACAGAAAAGATTGATTTTAGGAGCATACCTCTGAGATGCGTTCAACTTTGAGCTAATACCTAAGCATAACAAGTTTAATCATTCAATCTTTTGGCCTGGAATTCTCAAAGTGCCAACATGTTCTAAGTACCAAGGTGAGAGAAAGAGAGAGAGAGAGAGAGAGAATTGGAGCTGAAGTTTTGTTTTTTGTTTTTATTTAATTTTAGTGTTTTCTCAAAGCCACCTAGCTGCGTAAGTCCATTCTAGCTGCCCAATGACAAGAATGCCTCTATATCCTTCCTCAATCCTTTAAGACCACCAAGGGCCATCCCGTCAATTGCCACATCCCGCTAAATCCTAGGGTGTTTCTATAAATCCTCATTAATCTCGATATACTCAAATAATTGTTATATCACAACACGATAAATCTCGAACACCAACTGTGTTCCCAAAATACCCCTAGGCTCCTCCCGAGCCAGGTATTCAACCCTGTTGTAAATATTTAACTACTCCGCTCCCTAGGACCATCTCGGATCGCACATCGCAAATATATCACCACACACTCATGGTGTCAATCACAATACACACATATATCACAATTATGCCCTCAACAGACCAAAATTACAAATATGCCCCTAATAACTAGATGGGGCCCACATGCATATTTAATTCACCTAAACATGCATTTCTAATCACATAATCATTAAATTCATATATTAGCATAATTAAATCAATTATTGCTCTCCTGAAATGCTAATCAAGGCCATAAGCCTCATTACCAATTCCTCCACATCACTTTCACTAAGGCAATGGTCTTGCTCCGCAAGACCTTATCTTTCCAGTCTAGAATCTGAACCAGCTTGTCTTCATACGACAAATCTTGATCTAGCTCCAGGTTCTCATAACTCGGCACGTGTGTAGAATCTGACACATACAATCAGAGCATGGACACGTGACACACATTATGAACCCCCGATAGAGCTGGAGGCATTGCCAATCTGTAGGCTACCTCTCCAACTCATTCCAGAATCTCAAAGGGGCCAACAAACCTTGGGCTCAACTTGCCCCTTACTCCAAACCGTTGCACCCCTCTTAAGGGAGAAATTCTAAGAAACACGTGATCACCAACCTGAAACTCTATGCTCCTACGTCTCATGTCTAAGTAACACTTCTACCGACTCTGGGAGGCGAGCATTTGCAATTTGATTTTCTCAATTACCTCATTGGTCCTCTGAACAACCTCATTACCTAAATACTCCTCTCACCCGTCTTATCCCAATGGATGGGTGATATACACTTCCTCCCATATAACATCTCATACGGAGCCACTCTGATAGTCACCTAACAACTATTATTGTACAAAAACTCAATCAGAGGGAGATACTTACTCCAAGATCCCCCAAAATCAAGTACGCAGGCTCATAACATATCCTCTAGTATCTGAATCGTCCTCTCAGACTGTCCATCCATTTGGTGATGATAACCAGTACTAAACCACAAATGTGTAACCATAGCATTCTGCAGGCTCTCCCAAAATATGGAGATGAAGGTGGGGTCCTTGTCGAATTCTATCGACCTCGGAGCCCCATGTAATCGTACAATTTCCTTCCCATACAATTCAACGTACTGCTCCATCGTATAAATTGTCTTAGCAGGCAAAAAGTTGGCCAATTTTCTAACGACCCAAAATTACTAATAAGGCTTAAGGACCTTGATTAGTGTGTCGTGAGGGTACAACTGGAAGTTATATGAATTAATGGTGAAAATGCATGATTATGTGAAAAGCATGCTTATATGATTATTTGGATAAATGTGATGCATGACTATGTGTATTAGTATGCACGTAGGCCCTGACTAGGTTATAAGGGTATATTTGTAATTTTGGCCCGTTGAGGGCATAAATGTAAATATTTGTCACAAAATGTTGAGACCACATTATTATGTGGATATATTTGTAGCTTGTGACTCGAGGCGATTCTAGCAAGCGGTTTAGCGGGAAAGTCACAGCGGGGATTTATACCCGGCTCGGGGTGAGTCTAGGGGTATATATGAGAATTTAGAGAATATATTGGAGACTATTTGTTATTGAGGAAAATAATTGGTGATTAGTTTAGTGTCGGGATGTAAGTGGTAATTATTAGGGACACTCGAGGAATTAGCGGGAATTGGGAGTAAGTGACTAAAATGCCCTTGGTGTGCTTTAAGGCTTAGGAAATAATGGGGGGGAAATAGATAAGTGTTATATTGTCTTTTTAGCTTTAGTGGAGGCTGTAGAAATTTCAGAAGTTAAAAGAAAGAAAAGAGAAGGAAAGAAAGAAGGAAAAATAGGGGACTCTCTCTCTCTGTTGGTTTGGCCATACTTCACCATTCTTTGTGAGTTTTGGAGCTGGAATTCTAGAGTAAGCTCAGGTTGGAGCTTAGGGCTAAAGACCTTGGTGAAGCTAAAAGAGTTAGCAGGGAATAGCCACTCAATTGAGGTAAGTTTCAAGATTTCTGATGAGTTTTTCTAAGTTTTATTGAGGTGACTTCTAAGCTTGAGTTTTGGATGGAATTAAGGGAAGTAAGCTTGAGGAGTTGAAGGGCTTGAGGCTGGAAGGATACTAGGGATAGCCTAGGGTCAAAATTCTCCATGGAAGGTAACATATTCTGGCTTTGAAGTTCTAAGTTTCTGAGTTTCTGGTTGAATTCTTGAGTTCTTGGGCTCAATGTTTGTTTTCTTGGTTTGATGATGCATGTGGTTAAGTCTTGTGCTATTGAGTTGTGTGGGGTGAGATATAGGGGATGGTAGACTCAATTTGGTGTGTAGTTGAGGTTTGGAAGGGTTCCAAGAGGTTTTGGTTCGAGGAAAATCGAAGGAAGAAAAACAGGGTGTTGCTGGTCTGTAACTAGCACTGCAGTGCTAGCCTTTGGGCGCTACAGTGCTAGGCTTGAGTTTCCTGGAACCTTTGGCTCTACTTGTAGCGCTCTAGCGCCCTCTTTGAAGCACTGTAGCACTACCCTATCTCCAGAAGTGGGTTTTTAGGTTATTTCTTAGGGTTTTCGTCTGGGGGCTCGGGATTTGATTCCACCACCCCGTTTGGTGGAATTAGGGCTTCCCGAGGGCTCAGGATTGGTCCCGAGGTTAGGTTTTGGTATTGAAGTTTAGTGATGGTTTTAATTTGTGGCTGTGACTAGGTGTGTGCCAGGGCTAGGACGGGATCGTGCTTGAGAGTTGACTCCATTAAAGAAGCTAGCAGAATCAAAGGTAAGAAACTGCACCCGGTTATGTGTTAATGATGGGACTAAGAGCTCCCTATATTTGTATAATGTCATAGACGGTATTAGGCCATGGGACATGTGATAAGCGGCCTAAGAGTGTTGAAATCAATGTTTCCGCACAGGGCGCGGCTCGGCCACTGGTATCTGAGGACAGCTTAATATTCACTAAGCTCACTTTAAGCAGGCCTGAGTCAGTGGGATATATATGGGGTGCACCCTAAGGGTGTCGACCCTGATTAATATGTGAATTGATTATTATTGTTAATTTATGAACTTGGTATGCTGAATGCCTGATTATACAGTTGTTGTGGATTATTGAGCATGTGTTATGTTTATGAGTTGTTTGATTGTGGGTTTGTAAATTGACTGCTTATTGGTTATATTTTGTTGTTTGGTTTCTTGCTGGGCCTTGGCTCACGGGTGCTACGTGGTGCAGGTAAAATCAAGGGCAGGGTGGACCAGTCCTGAGTTGGAGAGCTTTGGGGTTGAATGTACATAGTCAGCTGATTGGCCGCCACAGTCAAGGAGTGACACATGACGGGAAAAGCCTAAATGTGTATTTTTCCCATAGGGTGGCTAGTACCTGTACTTTTGTTCTGAATTTTGTAAATTGTCTTTCATACGGTATTACTTTTGGGATCCCATGTCGTAAAATGTTCAAATATATGAAAAGCAACTTTTGTGGCCAAACTCTTTTAACCCTAGCTTAATTATAGTTTCAGTAACACGTTTTTAACTAAATGACTTGATTAGCAAGTCTTGCACTTTCATAAACATACAGTGTAACGGTCTTGGCTACCCAGGGCATTACAGATTTGGTGTACCTATCAATAATCACCCACACTGAATCATGCTTTCCCACAGTCCATGGTGATATCTTCCCATTTCTACTCTGGAATCTCTAAAGGCTGCAGCAACTTTGACGACCTCTGATGTTCAGCTTTTACCTGCTGGCAAGTCGGACAGTTGGCCACATAATCCACCACATCCCTCTTCATTCCCGGCCACTAATACAAAGTTCTTAAATCTTGGTACATATTTTTCGTACCCATACATAAAAAATAGGGAGTGTTACGAGACTGATCTAAAATGTAACAACCCAAAATTGCTAATAAGGCTTAAGGGCCTTGATTAGCGTGACGTGACATCATAATTGGTATATGTGGGATTTAATGGTTTAATGTATGATTATGTGGCATGCATGATTATATGACTATGTGACATGCAAGTTTGTGAGTATTAGATATGTATGTGGGCCCTTTATAGCTAATAAGGGCATATTTGTAATTTTGGCCTGTTGAGGGCATAAATATGATTATATGTGATAAATTTTTTAGACCACTTTATTATGTGGATATATTTACATCATATGGCTCGAGACAGTCCTAGTTAGCGAATTAGCGAAATAGCCACAGTGGGGATTAATACCTAGCTCGGGGAAAACCTAGGAGTATTTTTGGGAATTTAGAGAAATCTTGGGAATTATTAGACACTGAATAAATAAATGGTAATTAATTGGTAAATATTAGGAACATTTAAGGAATTAGCAAAAAATTACTATTTTACCCTTTAACATCCTTACAAGATTAGAAGGCTTGGGGAGCATAATGGTCTTTTGATAGGCAAGGGATATACTCTGTAAACACTTAGAACTAAAATAGAAAGAAGTAGAAACTTCATGCTCATTGTCTCATCTCTCTCACAATTTTACCCTCTCTCTCTCATTGTGCCTTGAAGCTAAGGAATAAAAGGGCAGGGAATTTAGGCCTAATCTGGGAATTCTTTGAATGAAATTGGAGGTGATCAACCTAGAACTAGTGAAGATTCAGCCATAGTTGAGGTAACTCTTGTCATTTAATTTGCTGAAGAATTTAGTGTAATAGGGTGGAATTGAGTTGAGTAGTCTTGAAGCTTAGAACTTGCATAATTTTGGGTTCTTGGGGGTAAATTGAGTGATAAATTGCCACTAATTTGGTATAGAAACTCCAGCCTGTTTTGTGGTAATTTTATGTTGAAATGTGTGTTTTAAGGTCCAAACTTTTTGTTAACTTGATTCTTGATAGGGAGGCTTGTTTAGGTAAAATTCCGAGGAAATTCTTGGGAAAATTGGCTGGGAGAAGCATGTGAAAAACCCATAATTTCTAGGCTCGAAGGGGGGCGGGGGGGCACTGCAACCAAGCCCTAGTGTAATGCCCCAAATTCCCTAATAAGGTTTAGGACCTTGATTAGGAGGCCGGGAGGGCCATAATTGCTTTATTATGCTATTTAATGATAATATGCATGTTTAGGTGTATTAAATATGCATGTGAACCCATTTGTGATTAATTGGGTGATTTTCATATTTTGGCCATTTCAGGCATTTTTGGCGTATATGTGAAATGGGCGTGGTGCTTTGTTATTATCTGGTTATGCCAGGGTTACCCAGCACAAGACGATCCTAGGAGGTAAGCTAGTGGGAAATTCCCAACGGGATTTAAGCTTGACTTGGGGTAAGTCAAGGGGTATTCATAGCATTACCGGGTTATTGGGTAATGGGAATTAACATTTGGTGATAAATTGGGAGTTAGTAAGACCAGGGGAAATTCTGGAAGTTTTGGCTATAATGTCCCCGGGGGTGTTTTCGGGACCCCGAGCATTAGGTTTTATTGGAAGCTACTTAAGCTTGAAGTAACCTTTTAAGAAAATAAAAAGAACGTTCTGTACGTTCTCTCTCCCTAAAGTTCCCTTTTCGTTCCCGATCGCATTTTCAAAGGTATCTTGAGTTCTAGGACTCGGAATCAAGCGAGGATCGAGGCATAGCAATCCTAAGGAGAATTAGAAGCTTATTAGCCGGAGGATTTAGTTGGAAACAACTCAATCGGAGGTAATTCAAGTTTAATTTTTAAGTTTTTAAAAGTTTTTAAGCTTGAATTGGACTTTGTGAATCGTTGAGTTTTTAGTTTGTTTGAACCTCGGGTTTTGGTGGTTTTGGACCATTGGGGAGTTTGGGAACTTTGATTTGATGATTTGGGAATGTTTAGACATGTTTTGGGAGGTTTTAAAAGGTTAAAACGAAGGAAAAATGGCTGCCCCGAAGTTGGGCCGCGGCCCTTGCTCGATGAAGCAGGTGCCTTTTCTGTCTTGCTGGGCGCCGCGGCCCTTGGGTTGGGCACCGCAGCGCTTGCTTCTGGTGGTGCTGAGGGCCGCGGCTCAGGGTGCCAGGGCCGTGGCTCAGGAGGCTTTTGAGCCCGTTTGGGTGTTTTGACCCCGGGAACATGGTTTTAAGCCTCGGGATCATTCCTACTACCCGGATTAGTGAGGATTGATGTCTTGGAGGCTAAGTTTTAGTTCAAGGGTTGGTTTTAGAACTTGAACTCATTGGATCACCATTCGTGGTTGTGACTAAGTTAACACTAGAGGCTTGGAATCGGGATCGTGCTTGTGGCTCATTTGTTGGTAACCTGTGCTTGGACCAAAGGTAAGAAAACTGCACCCCATATGTGACATGCATGGTTATGATTGAAGCATGTTGAATGTTTAAATGTAAACATTGATAGCATAATGAATGCTTGGCAATCTTGCCCATTTGCATATGATTATTGTTGAGGCATGCTGGATGATTAAATGTGATGCATGTGATGCACGAGAAACATGTGATTAGGGCATGCCATGAATGATGAGTTTGAGATTGGTCAGAGCTTGAGTCTCTGAGTTTGTGCATGATCATAATTATGCTAGCAACTGTTTAGTAAGCATGTTGAATGCCCTATTCTCGGATAATTGGCATATGATACACATTGATAGCATTGCTTACCTGTGCATGGTACTGACTAATTAGTCAGAATGGTCTTAGCGTGTATCACGCAAGCCATCAAAGATGAGGTCTAATTGACTGTCAGCATCGAATGACTCAAAGTGCATTAATGCCAGACCGACCCTGAGGGTTGATGAATGAAATAAGCGCTTGGAGGCTGGTGGCTTACTTAGCAGCCACTCTCCCATTTGAAACAGTGACATGCTTGTCAGTCACTCAGTATGGTTTACCAGAACCTATTGAAGGCTAGTGGCTTACCTAGCAGCCACTCTTCCATTTGAATTAGTGACCTGCTTGTCAGTCACTCAGTATGGTTTACCAGAACCTATTGAAGGCTAGTGGCTTACCCAACAACCACCCTTCCATTTGAATTGGTGACTTGCTTGTCAGTCACTCAGTATGGTTTACCAGAACCTATTGAAGGTTAGAGGCTTACCCAACAACCACCCTTCCATTTGAATTGGTGACTTGCTTGTCAGTCACTCAGTATGGTTTACCAGAACCTATTGAAGGTTAGAGGCTTACCCAACAACCACCCTTCCATTTGAGTTAGTGACTCGCTTGCCGGTCACTCAGCATGGTTTATCGGAACCTCAAGTGTTGCGACACTCATTTGATGAATATCATAAGCGCTTGAAGGCTAGTGGCTAACCTAGCAGCCACTCTTCCATTTGGTTAGTGACTTGTTTGGCAGTCACTCATCTGATTAGGATTGACTTAGTAGTCCTCCAATCAGAAGGCCAGGATTTCTTGTCCTGGATACCCCAACATCTGTTTGAACTCATTTGCATGCTGAATAGAGCTATGATAGCTAGGCATGCTATATATGATTTGATATCATGATATGACTGTTTATGAGCATATGAGTTTTCTTGCTGGGCTTCGGCTCACGGGTGCTTTGTGGTACAGGTAAAGGAAAAAGGAAGTTGGACCATCCTTGAGTTGGAGAGCTTAGGTGATGACGTGTACATATGCAGCTGCTCGACCAATACTTGGGCGAGGTTTGAAAGTAGAACTAGGGCTGAACCCTGTTTTTGCTGCCTAGATTGGCTTGATGTAAATAATCTTTTGTAATAAACTCTGAAATTATATTTTTGGGATCCCAATGTATACAGTAAACGTTCTAGTGAGACGTTTCATGTTAACCAAAGTTTTTAACCCCTAAACCGCTAATCATACTTAGTCACACGTTTATGGCCAAACGACTCGATTAGCGAGTTTAGCACTGTTTGCAATGTGCACTGTAGCGGTCCCTGGAGTTGGGGCGTTACACCTAGGGCGCCATGGCGCATGTGGCCAGTTGCCTGGGTGTGCTCTATGAGATGGGGGGCGCGCCGGGACCCACTCAGCCATGTCGCAGCCCGCCTCCCCTTTGGCTTGGGTCCTTGCTCTCTAACTTAGGTCACGACCTGCCTAGGGGTTTTTTTCTTAGAATGGTTTTCTAGAATTGGTAAGACTCGGGGGTTTGAACCTAGGCGCTCTAGACAATTTCTACTATCTGGTTTAGTAGAAATTGAGGTCCTGGAGGCTAGTTTCTATCTCCTAAGTATCTATTTGGATTGGAAGTTAACAATTACCCATTGGACTGAGGTTTATCGCCAAGGTTCGGGACTGAGGATTGTGCTTGGGACCATTCCATTATCTCCATTCACAATTAAAGGAAAAAAACTACACCCTTGTGTGGCTATGTTGGGACTGAGATTCCCTGTATTTGAATACATATGTTGTATAACTGTGATAATGCCATGTGAGCATGAAATTAACGACCTAAGAGAGTCAGGGCTGATAATTTGTGTACAGGACACGGCTCAGCCACTATGAGCTGGGGTCAGCTAGATAAACACTGGACTCGACCTAAGTGAGCCGGAGTCAGTGGATTAAACAGAGGGTGCAACCTAAGGGCGTCGACCATGAGTATTGCATGTTGATTGAGATGAATTGTTGAATATAATTTTAAATTTTTACTGTTGTTAGCTTGATGTTATGGCTTGTTGAATACCTGGTTAACTATCTGATGAATTAATTGATTGTCATCATTGATTATGTACTATTGCTATGGTTTTCTTGCTGGGCCTTGGCTCATGGGTGCTACGTGGGCAGGTAAAGGCAAGGAGGGTAAGCTGGACCAACCATGAGTTGGAGAGCTCTGGGGGCGAGGTGTACATTGTCAGCTGCTCATCCACCACGGCCGAGGGAAAGTACATGGAAAGAAGCCTAAAACTTGTATTTTGCCATTAGAGTGGCCACTGATTGTATATAACTTTTGAGAGTTTGTAAATTGTCTTTTAAACCTGTTTTTGGGATCCCATGTTCCAAACATTTATTTAATGAAAATTAACCGTTTATGATCAAAATCTTTTAACCCTAACCTAATTATGACTTTAGGATCACATTTTTGTTCAAATGACTTGATTAGTAAGTCTTGCACTATTTCAAATACACAGTGTAACAGTCTTGGTTATCCAAGGCGTTACATAAAAACCTTTCACCGGATATCGGAATCCATCGGAACACAAATCCAACCTTTGTACCTTAGCAAACCCATCTATGAAATAAAAAAGTCTTTAGCCGCTCCGGCTAAGACACCCTCTGTGTGCTCTTTCAACTAGTGACCCTCCCCTATGCCTCCTTGATCCTTTCAGGGAGCGTGGACTAAAGAGTGATGTTGGCTAGCTGACCAACCACAAACTCAATACCGGCTCTAGTCATCTCTTCAACTAACCTATTTTATATCTACCTTGAACGAAATAACAGTCCTGGGCCTTTCCGACTCAACACGTCAGCCACCACATTGGCCTTCCTAGGATTGTATAGAATATCACAGTCGTAATCCTTTACCAATTCTAGCCAACGCCTGTGGCGCATATTCAAATCCTCTTGAGTAAAGAAGTACTTCAAACTCTTATGGTCGGTGTATATTTCAGACTTTTCCCATACAAATAATGTCTCTAAAACTTTAGTGCCAATACCGCCACTGCCAATTCTAGATCATGTGTGGGATACCTCTGCTCATACTCCTTCAGCTGTCTCGATGCGTAGGCTGTCACCTTTCTAGCTTGCATCAACACACACCCTAATCTTTTCCTAGAAGCATCACAGTAGATTACAAACTTCTCATTGTCTGACGGCAGACTTAATACTGGAGCAGTGATAAGTCGCTGCTTCAACTCCTTGAAACTATTCTCATGCAAGTCTATCCACACATACTTAGTATTCTTACACATCAGTTTAGTCAACAGTGTGGCTATTCAAGAGAATTCCTCAACGAACTGCCGATAGTACCCTGCCAATCGCAAAAAGCTCCTAACTTCTAGTACACTGCTCGGCCTGGGCCAATCTCTCACTGCCTCAATATTTCTTGGGTCCACTAGAACCCCCTCCTTACTGACAATATGACCCAGAAATGTTACTTGGGGTAGCCAAAACTCACACTTGCTTAACTTAGCATATAACTTGTGGTCTCTCAATTGTTGTACTACCAAGTGAAGATGTTGCTCGTGCTCCGTCTCTGATTGAGAGTACACTAGTATGTCATCAATGAATACGATCACAAACATGTCTAGATAATCCCTAAAGACCCTATTCATCAAGTCCATAAAGGTTGCTGGGACATTTTTTAATACAAAGGACATGACCAGGAATTCATAGTGTCCATATCTCATGCGGAATGCGGTCTTTGGTATGTCCTCCTCTTTAGTCCTTAACTTGTGGTATCCTGACCGAAGGTCAATCTTAGAGAACATTTTCTTCCCTTATAGTTGGCCAAACAAGTAGTCGATCTTAGGCAATGGGTACTAGTTCTTAATGGTCAACTTGTTCAACTCTCTGTAGTCAATACACATCCTTAAGGATCCATCCTTCTTCCTGACGAACAACACTGGAGCACCCCATGGCGAAAAAATCGGTCTAATGTATCCCAAATCCAATAACTCATGCAATTGAATCTTCAGTTCCTTCAACTCTGTCGGAGCCATTCTATAAGGTGTCCTAGATACTGGCCATGCCCCTGGCGCAAATTCTATGATGAACTCGATCTCTCGGTGTGGTGGCAACCCTCGCAAATTTGTGGGGAGAAAATTAGGAAACTCACATACTAATCTACTCTCATCCGGTCCAACAAAACAACTCTAGAATTATCCACAATGTTTGCTAGGAATCCTATGCAACCGACTTGAATTAGGTCTCTAGTCTTCAGTGCCAAAATCATAGGTACTCGCAGTCCACTCACTGTCCCCACAAATACAAAGGGTACCTCGCCTTTCGGTTCAAAGGTCACCATCCTGCGTTTGTAGTCAATCGTCGTCCCATACTTTTATAACCAATCCATCGATAGGATCATATCAAAGTCTTCCATCGCTAACTCAATCAGGTTCACAAGCAACTCCCTACTATCTATCTCTACTGGCAATGCTCTAACCCATCTCCTAGAGACTACCAGTACCTCTATCGTCAACAAAGTCTGAAATCCCCTAGCATACAAATCACTAGGTCTACAAAGGTGATCTATCACTTTAGCATATACAAATGAATGAGTAGCCCCTGAGTCAATCAATGCAGTAAAAGAAGAACCAGAACAAGAAATCTGACCTGTCATGACCGAGGGGCTAGCCTCAACCTCAGTCTGGGTCAAGGTAAACACTCTCGTAGGAGTGAGGCTATCGCTCTGCTTCGGTTCTTCTTTCCTGGCTTATGGGAAGTCCTTCCTCAGGTGACTAATACAACCATAAGAAAAATAGGCCCTGATCCTGCACTCTCCCTAATGTCATCATCGGTACCGAGGACACACTAGTAAACTCATCTAGTTATCTCCCCCGCCCTGATGATCACTGAAAGCTTCCTGTGCCCTCCTCTCTGAGCTAGGAGGAACAAAAGAATCTAGGGTCTTCCTCTTCTGTTCACTGGGGCCACTACCCAAGCTAAATCTAGTAAAAGGAGGCATCGTCCTCCGAGCATCACGCCTAGTGGTGCCCTCTCACCAAATCTGATCCTTGGCCCCCTCAGCTGTCATCCGGTTCTGAGTCAGGTTAGTAAACTCATCAACCTTTGCAGCTCAGACTATAGCACTGTTATACTTCTCATTGAATATGTTTCTGAATTCTTCCCAAGTCATGACTGCCACATTCCTTCTTTGAGACACAACATCCCACTAGATGCGGACATCTTCTCTCAACATGTAGCTGGCACAAGCTACTCTCTCATTCCCTTCCACCAACATGAAATCCAGGATGGAAGAAATCATGTTCATCCACTGCTCTACCAGCAGTGGGTCTGGGCCACCCTCAAAGGTGGAAGGATGTTACTTCCTGAACTTCTTATACAAAGGTTCCCACCTATTTTCCATAGCAGTCTGGGCTGGCACTTGTGCCACAACCTGTGCAACCTATAACCCAATGCCTTGAGGAAGGGCCTGTTGCCTCAACTTTCTAAGCTCTTCCTCTGTTCGATGAAGTCTAGTTTCCATCTCGGCAAATAACTGTTGCCAATTCGGTGGGGCGGGTGGAGAGTCTTGACCGTGGTTGTCATCCTCGTCCCTGTTGCCGTGGAGTCTGATTGATCGCTGAGGCATTACTGCAATATGCCTCAAATCAATGACGCTGCACATCAGGGATGGTAACAACATCCAAAACCAACTCCCAATCTCATCAATCAACCACAACCAGCAAGTCCACATATCACACATAACATATAACAATCAAGGGGGCTATGCCCTAACATCATGCATATATCAACACATTCATCATGCTCTATCAATATATTCAGGCAAGCAGGGCAACTTAAACAAGAAATTAAGCATATAACTCATTAATTAGCAATCAACCCTAAGTCAAGCTTGTCACTGGCAGCGAGTGTACATGTTCGGTCGATCTCTATGAACCATAAATCTTGGCACGCTCTGATACCAAGTTGAAACGCCCTACTACCTTAGAGTAGTTACTATCAGAGTTATAAATGTGCCATTAGCCCACTAATCGAGGTTTTAGGTTAAAAGTGTGACTAAATTGAAATAAAACTCGTCTAATGACGTAAGTTATAAAGAGTTGGACATTCATTGAAATCATAAAAAAGTTATACAGTTGGGATCCCAAAATACTGTTAAGAAATTATATTACAAATCAAAAATATAATTACAATCGACCTAAACGACAAAGAAGCTCATTACAGTACATTTCCTAAAATAACCCTGGTCGTGCAGCCAGGTAGGTCGAGCATGTCCCCGTCGCTCCACGCTCTCTGTACTCATGGTTGGTCGACCTTCCCTTTGCCCTTACCTGCACCATAGAGCACCCGTGAGCCGAGACCAGCAAGAAAACTCAACATATAACATATAACATAACAATCCATATTATACAACAAAACAGCCAACGGGCTAAACATATAGCGGCCTACACCATCCCAAACTCTTTACTAGACCCTGGGTTCATAGTCTTCACCGAGTGGGTGGATTCACATCCTAGGAGGTTATCTCCCTAGTGGCCATCACTCAGCGTGCTTGACGCCTATCTCAGCCCCTTGTCATACTTGGCTTTATGTCATTCTCGGCCTTCGCCTTTCTCAGCTTTCGTCGTTCACTTACAAACATCCATAACATAGCATAATAATCATAGATGTACACACATATATTAAACATAAACAATAGATTCGTGCCCTGAAACACAACAATAGGGTCGTGCCCTACTATACGGGTACAACAACTTCCTTACATGTGTCCAGAGTAGATAACCCAATGCGATCCCGAGCATAGTCCCCTAATCTGAGCCTCGTGAAATCCTAGTCACAACTCATTCATATTAACAATCCATCAAGTCTTATACCAATAAATAACATCGGAATATTAATCTAGCCTCCGGGACCTTGGATTCTACTAAATCGAGTAGTAGAATCCTTCCCGAGCCTTAACATTCGAATTCCCGAGCCGTGTAGTAGGACCGCAGCGAGCCTATAGGTCAGAGAGCCTATATGCCTTTGCTCACTTACACCTAGTCAATCAAAGAAATTGGGTTGTTTAGGCTGCCCCCGAGCATTTTGGCTTGTTGGTCGGTTCTCCATTGGCGGAGGATTTTGTTGTCTGCCTCTCTCACCCTGCTGTCGACCATCATTCCTCCTGCCAGAGTCTGCCTCATTATAATCATGGACATCTCTGAATTTTGACCTATGAGTGTGCGAACCTACTGTATGCATTGTTCCCTTCTCTTCCTACTGGTACGTCTTGATAAACAGGGTGAGGCCTGCGTTGGTCGTTAGGTCCTCTGACATTATTATGTCGTGGGGGATCCCGGACCACAGAGCCTGAGTCCACTTGTCTTCTACTTCTTGAGGGACGTTGTCCCCTGCCAGGAGGATTCTGTTCCCCAGCTTTCTGGCGTCTAGGGCTTTTAGGATGTAGCTCGGCCCTATTCTGCTTGTGCTGTTGAACGTTATCTCGAGCAGATCGAGAGGTTTGTTGTTTCTGATTGTTTCTGTCAAGATTTTAGGTTGATCTTTCCTATTGAGCAGCGAGAGGTTGTTCTGGTCCTTCATGACTCCTTGGTTGTGGTGGATTGTGATGATACTGGGGACGCTCTGACTGTGGATTTTGATGAAGGTGAGAGCTGGGCGACTTATCTGGTTGAGA